>NW_018128057.1:729350-752572 GCF_001952655.1 Monopterus albus | reverse complement strand
CTCCTCTCCCTTGTTGGCCTGCTCCTCTTCCTCCTCTGATTTGAACTCCTCTTCCTCGTTGGCCTGCTCCTCTTCCTCCTCTGATTTGAACTCCTCTTCCTCATTGGCCTGCTCCTCTTCTTCCATGGCCAGCTCTTCTCCCTCCTCTATCTCGAATTCCTCTTCCCCTGAATCTGCCTTCATCCGTAGTGTTTGTTTGGAATCTTCAGCAAACTGCACTCTGAACTTGCTTTTGTACATGTGGTCACAGCATTAGCAACAAGTGTCTTCAATTTGGAGTCGTTGTGTGTAATGAATGACGCCAGGTGTGTTCATTGTGTTCAAATATTGCTGACTGTGGCAAGCATTTTGCACCACATGAGCTTTCATTTGAGAATATGAGCAGAGTTCTTTTGCAACTTGTGTTTTAGCAAAAAAAAAAAATGTGTTAAGATTTATGAGAACGGAGGATTGTGTTTTGTGAATTGTGTCTTCATGTGAAATGTGTTTATGATATTGGAAAATGATGGCTAGATTTAGTAAATGTGTTTAGACAACTGGTCATTTGGTTTAGAGGATTGGCTTTTGTGTTTTAGCATTTGAGAAAAACTGTAAAAGACAGGGGCCATGTACTGAAGGTCACACTCTGTCACCCTGTTAGTGCCGTTTTGATCCATCTGACAGCCGAGTTTCCTGTTGTGGTGATGACTCCAGTCTCCGGTGGCTGTCAACCTTTAGTCTTGTCTCTGACTCTGAACCAGTGGGAGTTTTATTGTTGGGCTCAGGCTTGAAGGGCCTGCTGCTCCTACTGCTACCTGCACAGGCTGATGGATTTAGCGCTCAGTCTGTTGCTTCTCTAACTCGTTTTCCGGCACTCAGGGGTTCAGCTGTCACAGTCTGAGTGCTCGCACTTCCAGTGACTCACTGGCCGAGCGCTCTGGGATCAGATGTTGGTGAAGCACATGGTTAGTGCACACTGGCTCTGTAATCTCCCGTCTCTCCCGTGTTTCCTCCTTCAGCTCTCCAGCAGCGACTCCTGCTCGGTGGTTTCCTGAAAGGACTCTGAAGTGAAGCTCAGCGGTCCCACAGATTGCTGTGGTCACAGTGAGTGTTCATGTTCCTCCTGCTGTCTGGGGGACTTGTTTGCCACATTGACTGATGGTCTGTTGTGTTGTTGTGTGGAAACAGCAGTTATTTAGTGTGTTCACCGATGGCCAAACTCCATAAATTATTACAGTAATTTATTTAGTGAGCAGGGGCATTTTGTGATACTGTGTCCATGTGTCGACACGAGTGTGCGCACTCACCAGACTAGTCTTAGTGTCACTGCCAGGGACGCAGGGGAATGTTGTGTAGGAGGCGACGGATGTTCATTCAGCTCCATGCTGTATATAAGTGGAGCCGTGGCAGTGTTGTTTGGTTACATGTTTCCTGTTTATATATTTAGTTCAGTTATTTTAGTTTATATATTTTATTTAATCACGAAAATAAATCCTGACTGATAAACTGTATTTTTATGGTAATTGTAATTTCACAGCAGAAACGCTGCATTAATATTAAAGGCTTGTGTCGCCACTCTGTATCGTTGAGTACTCAAACGTAAGTACTTGTACTTGGTCTGAAAACAAGTGGTATCGGTGCATCCCTAGAGGGTTAACAGTCTAGTTGAAATTCACCGAGCCGTCCTCTGCATCCATTTACAAGAACTGCTGTTTAATTAAATGTGTAGGTGCATATTTATTTTTTGTGAGCTCAGCCTTGCCTGCTTCATTCACGTCACCAATATGTTTATATCTACAGATTGTTTACCACACAGCTGCTATACATTACATGACTTTAGTAGATGTAGTACATAGTCACCTGTGGAGTTTTTCTTGTAAACAAACAAAAATGATGTTTACACTCAACCCAACACTGAGGTCTAACAGAAGTACTGAATGAGTTTCCTTCCTCATAGATTTTCAAAACCCAGTGGTAGGGGCTGTTGTAACAAAGTGCCCACAGCTCAGAACAGCTCCACCGTGCTGCTGGAGGTCAGACCTCCCCAGGATACCCTGAGCAGGTGCTGCCAGGTCTCTGACCTGGCAAACACTTGCCACCAAAGTGCAGCTTCAGCCTGGTGTCTGTGCTGTGATAAGTCCTCGAGGTGAGTCTGGTCCAGAATGTCTAAGAGTCATCATGTCATCAGGAAGGAAAGACGCAGCCACAGAGAAAATCCTCCCGGGTCTTTACCCGGCCATTTGTAAACCGAGGGACAGTTGCTAGTGTTTTCATGCAAGATGCTGCTGCAGGGTGGGGAGGGTGCAGCAGGTGGTGGATGGCAGCAGAACCTGGAAAAGGAGCGATGGCGCCACTTTGTCTGGCGCTGGTTCTCAGAGCTGCTGCAGCCCAGTTGAAACCCGCTGTCTTTACCTGCACCGACGTGATAAACACAGACTTGCTCTGTTTGATCATCCATCACTCACATTTGTCCACATGCGACTAATATGCACACATTTCAGACCTGCTTTCTTGTAAATTTGTGACGGGTAATTAGCTTTGCTTTCTGTTTGATGACAATGCATCAGCACATTCCCCCAGTTTGGTTTGATTTCCCACCAAATCATCTCCAGAGACACAGTTTGATCCACGGGGTTGTTTTTTTTTGTTCATGCTCTGAATGGCTCAGTGGATGACTGCATAAATGATTCAACAAAACAACACAAGACAGCAAAGTCCAGCAGACAGTGCACAGTGAAAGCATTTTATCAGCTGCAGCTCTGAACTGCAGAAACCAGGCCGAGCACCCCTGTGTGAGGAGAGGCATCGTTCAGGTGAAACATCTGTGCTCTGGCCTTGTGGGTGATGCGGTCGAGAACACATGCAAAAACACAAATCACAGCGACAGGCATTGGATATTTCACTGTCAACAGTTTCTGCTGTAATAATGCAAAATGAGCTCCTGTAACTACTCAGACATGAAGAACATCAAGGTTTAAATGGTCTCAGATGAAAGGAAAAAGACAATAAAACATTAGATACACACAAAACAAGCAGTCACGAAATCCTTCATAACAATTGTAAGGCATACATATGTGTCTTAGTTAATAAAAAGCATCTGACTTTACTGCACCAGCTCACAGACAAACACATGAGCAGAGAAAACCTCCCAGTCTTCCTCCGTCCGACTGACACAGGGTCTGCTGATGTCAGGTGATCAGCTGCACTGTACGTCTCATGAAGACGGTGTAAAGCGCCTGTGCAGTGCCGGGTGTCAAGTTAATAAACTGCGACATGTGTCTGAAAGCACACACTCCGTCTGTGGCGGTTGAGGTTTCACAGGAGGTGTCGGTCTGCTGAGCTCCAGCAGGGGGCGAGCTTGTCCTCTTGTCCAGAGGCACCGCTGCCCTGAGCTTTTGGATGTAGGGCTTTTAGGACTCTTCTGTTTCTGGTAGCAAGGTTCAGTAAATACATCATCACAGGTCATATTGCTTTTCTCTGAGCTTAAAGCTTTTAAACCTGGGTGTTGAAGAAGAGCTGTGACAATGTAGTCAGGGTGACTCAGGGCCACCAGCTGCCTCCCTCCTCTACCTCCACCTTCTCCACCAGGAGAGAAGCAAACAGTGTTTCATTGCCTGAGAAAATTCACACAGTAACTGGACCTGCTGGCTGATGAAGACAGATGCTGTGAGAATGACGTGCGACTGTGACTGTGCTGGGGCTGGACAGGTGGTTGTCGTCTCGATCTCCCTGAGAGACGTGTGACTCGGGTTGCTCGTCTCCCTGAGGTACAGTTCGGACAGTTGGCTTATCTCTGCCACAGACTGAGGAAAAGTCCGAGACTTAACGGTCGGGATCTTTTCTCTTTCTCTGCCTTGGAGCTGCCCTAGTCACTTTGGTGACAGCACAGAAACACTGATCTGCTGCTGCAGGTTGACTGTCCACAGGTGGTGGTTAGTTTGACTAAAGAGTAGCTGTCCCCCTCTGAGCTTGTCTCACTGTGACAGCTTCCCAAGCTCAGCTGAAGATGTGGGTTTCTTCTGGGAGAATAAGTGTAGTGCCACGTCACACAGAAATGGACCAGTATTGATGAGTGAAGCAACATTGCTAATGAGATGCACCTGTACATTGATTTGCTTTAATGAATCAGAGCAGCAAGGGAAAGGTAGGAGTGGAAAGTTGATCTGATCCGTATCGTTAAACCGATTCACCACCACAGGTTTATCCCAGATTGCACATTGAATTTTGAAACAAATCAACCCAGCTGTCGATGGACACCTGGAGGAAAACCTTCCTTTTGTTATAATAATCACTTTATTTGGCCAAGCATGTTACACACACAAGGAATTTGTTTCCGATACAGAACTGAGGCAGCCATCTGTGGCACCAACTCACACCAATGGGGGTTCAGTGTCTTGCCCAAGGACACTTTGACATGTGGACTGCAGGCACCGAGATTCGAACCGCCGACCGGGAGACAACCACTCTACCCACTGAACCACAGTTGTTATTTATGTTGTTCTGATTTTCAACATACAGTAGGTGGTGAATGATGCTGTGACGGTCGACTGATACAAGTTCATTAACCAGGCTGCCAGAACTAGTGCGTCACCATCTCAGGCAACAGACAAGTCTAAGCTGAATCTCTTTTGCCTTGAGTTACTTCAGAGCGATTGAAGCCCACCCCTCATCACATGCACTTTGACTTGATGAAGCCGGGCTGACTGATCAGCGAGCAGACGTGTGACGGTTACTATCAGGTGCTGTTTACTCTCCTTTGGACCTGATGTAGGAGAAATACACGTTGCATACAGAGAGCCCAGTATAAGAGGCAGTTGTGTATGTGTTCTGTTTGCTCCTACATTTTTCTGAGACCAGACTCCCCGTCTTTGTGCACAAACACTCGCACACAGTGGTGTATTAAGCAGCCAAACTCCCTCGGGGCAAATCGTATCAGAGCGCGTCTTTCTGAACATCCATTAAGCTGCTCTGCTGCACCTAATCCTCCATGAATCACTGCACCATGAAATATTAGCTCCATAAATTCAGCCTGCCACACTATTAAGCCTATTTCCTTAAAAAAATACAGGGCAGAGCGGATGATTGGGGCCTCTCTCCCCACCGCCTTCCACCTCAGGAGTGTGTCTGCATGATATGAGAGCACTGCATAAACAAATGTGGACGCTGCAGTCACACATTGACATTTCCTGATGTGTTTCTGCAGACCCAGGCTGGGATAAATGTTCCTGTACTGCAGTAAACGAGCACCAGCAGTGAAATGTACGTCGGTATTCAAAGTACATATGAGGCGGTGAAGAAGAGGAAGGTTTAGGGCAGGATTTTATTGTCCATTCATATGCCAGATGTTTTTTAATTAGTGAATCTACATAGTTAGTCAAATACTTGGTAAAAGTTCATAGGTTCCCACAACCCAGAACTTTTTCAAACAGCTTGTTTGAAGATGTTTGATTAACAATGACAGAGCGGGTCTGCAGGTTGTGAAGCTGCAACCAGAACATGTCCCCATATCTCCGCTGCACCGTGGCAAGATGTCCCAGAAATCACAGTTGACTTTATGATGCAAACTGAAGGGATTTTTTCACTTTTAAAGTTTCAAGTCTCTTGATTAACTTGGAGTTCACAGATCGTGGCCAAGACGGCCCAGTTTCCAACCCTGTTCGAGCTTCGACTGATGTTTCCTGTTCAAAGAGCCGCACAAAGTGTAAAAACATGAAGGTAAAAATAGTTGTTGTTCTATAAGAACAAGATCCAGATGTCTCTGATGGTTAGTGATATTATGATACTTGGCAACAAGGCTGTGGAAACGATAAGTAAAAGGATTTTTATGTGTTCCTCGTGAACATTAGCCACAGTCTGTGTGGAGCTGTCAGCGACGAGGACACAGTGGTTGTCCTGCTGGTGGATCACCTCTAAAAGCAGCAGAGTTATCACTTTGCTTTCCTGTGTAATGATCGTTGTGCCCCCATGGACACACTGCTGTGGCTGCTGTATGTGACTTCCACGTGCAGCTCTGGCCTGCTCAGTCCTCTCCATCCTAGTCTAGTCTGACTTGTGCTGAAGTCCAGTCAGCATTAGCTATAATGTACCCAATCACTGCCCACACCAGTCACCCTGTCACTCACCCAGTGGGCGAGCCTGCCAGCCAGCGCTTGGAGGTGGCAGAGCCACGGACAGCTCGTTGCCCCGCTATGAATGCTGGCATTGCTGGGCTAATTAACCCAGGGAGAGGCCAACAAGCCCGCTACAGTTCAGCCTCTGACAAATCTCTAAATAAAGCCCTGTTCGTATTAGCAGGGTGATGTGAGAAGCAGCGCGGGCTGGGGGGGCTCAGCTGTCTGTGGTCAGACTTGCTCTGAGTGTGTGAGAGACACAGGGAGGTTATATCAGTTCAGGTTAGAAATGCAGCGCTGACGCTGTGGTGATATCCCTGTTAGAGAGGTCACATGACGGCTGCAGGAACAGGGCTGAGGATGCTGCACATGTAAAGTGAGGATGTTCTCAGAACGAATGCATGCATGTATCAAAGTGCAGCAAAGAGAACACACCTAAAGCAGAGCAGTATTTTCTGTCTCATCGTCTGTCTCTGCATGTGATCCCAGACTGACTCCATGATGCTGAGGTCACGGGTCTGCGAGGGCCAGACCATCTGCTGTGGGACTCGTGGTCCTTCTGGGCTCCAAACATAGTTCTTTATGACTCTGCTGGGCGTCTGGGCTCAGTGTCAGGCTGCAGGATGAGTCTGATCAGACGCCTCCTGATGGTACTGGTGGAGAATCTAAACTGGCTGAAACCTTATTCACAGTACGTTCACAGACGTACTGACTGATTTTTGTGCCTTAGCTTGGTTCGCCTTTACCTGTGCACGTGTACATTACATGTGTAGAACTACAAAACACCGTGGCTCAGTTCTCTGACTTTCACATCACTGTCTCTTCGACCTCAGCGATGCACAGGACTTGAACTTGTCAGAGGTGACCACTGAAGATGAACAGAAGTTGATGTTAAATGAGCTGGACAATAACTTTCAAAGCTTTTAGTTTATTCTTTGATAACTCAAATAGATTTTATGCTTCTTAACCGGATATTGTTTATGCTGTTGTTTCATGTGGCCGCTGCCCCTCCTGTGAAGTTTGTATCAGGTTAAAAGAGAGAGAACCTTGGTGCCGGCAGATGTCCTGGCAGGAAATTGACATATGATTTGATTCAGAGTTTTAGAAACAGGAAGGAAAAGTGAAGCTGACATATTAAAGTCTGAGGCTTCAGCAGGTACAGATGGACTGAGAGGAAGGCTGAGGTGAACGAGTGAGTGAGCAACAGAGACAGAGGTAAAGAGGTGAAGCCGGCTGGTGACCCCGCCGACAGACACCTCAGGTTTAACCAGGAAGAACTTGTTTTTTTCTTAAGGAGTCAAATTCTGCAGTAGGTGGGTGATGAATAGCTCCTAAGCCGACGTCAGTATTCATCAGACATTCTGAGTTTTGGTTGTTCATACCTTTGAGCTGCTTGTTAGTCAGTAAATACTCAGCTGATGTTTGTATTGCGTGATATTGAATTTCACGTTTACTTATCATTTTCAGCTGCATTGGAAATCCTTTCATTTTTGTTTCAGAGTGCTAATTTCTAGAAAGTTTCCAGGAAATGAACTTGAAAACATGGGACTTGTTTGGATCCTAAGTGATATGGCTGGACACTGAAGGCCTGCTGTGCTGTGTGTAGCTGCTCTCGGGCAGCACTGAGCAGTCCTGTGGGTTGACTGATAATCTCATCTATGGAGCCGGTTGGGGACAAAGCTGATGGAGGAGAGGAGGGAGAAGATTTTCACTAATAACATTTCTCCCTGTCTGCAGTCACTCTAAAGAGTTTCTGATGCTGTCGGAGAGTGTCTCCAGCAGGGCTGCACATTCACTGGAATGATAGAACATGTTGTGCAGCTCAAATCTGAATCTGAACCACCATTAAAATACCGACACTGGTAGGCAGCCAGGCTGAAGTTTAGAGAACGCCTCCTTCAGTGAAGCTCATTAGAACATGATGAATTGTACATGTGTACCTTTCATCTAAACTGAGTCTGTCCTCAGCAGAAAATGGGTGAAAAGGACGTTTAGTCTTGTGTCAAATAGGACTCCTGTTTGTCGGGAGCCAAGGTGGAAGGTCACATTTTACATGTTTGCCTTAATGTAAAGCAAATCAAACATTCTCTGTTATTTAGGTATAGTGCACGGTCCATGAAGGAAAACAAAGATTAAGACAAATCCACACCTACATTAACAAAAGGATTAAAAAAACTACATAAAATGCCACTAATACAAATAAAAGGAGTTAAAGCACCAACGTAGCACTGGTATGAAAGAAAGAGCTGGGAAAATAAAACTGTAGTAGAGTTTTTTTAAAAAGACGTTTCATAAAGTGAAGTACAAGCCTTGGGTCCTGCCGAAAATTAAATCTGCTGTATAAACTACATAGTCATGTCTTGTTTAAAAGGACTTTTGCTCCCAAACACCACTAATGTGAGGTGCTTCATAAATCTGGATTCGGGGCGTTAGTGTCAGCGCCAGTGCTGATGCGACACCAGAGAGTCTGCACCGGTGCCACAGTGATAAATGATGTCGTCCTGCTGATCGTGGTGCCAGATCTCAGGATGGCCTTTATTGGGTGTGTTGACCTGAAGGTGCTTGAAACAAGTACATGACTCCAAATGTAGCATGTAAGATGGGGAAACAGAAGCAGGAGAAACGGGAGCCGGCGGCATGGCAGTGACCTGCAGAGATCCTGTGTGAGACGGCTTCATCGTCACAGCACGTCGACAGACACAGATGTGCAGGATTCCTGCAGGGCAGTGCATTGTCTGTGCCTCTCCAGCCGTCTCCAGTGTCCCTGAGCAGAACGGGCAGGAGGAGACCAGAGAGCCGAAGCGAGTTCTTGTGTGCAGACAACAGGTTTCCCCCAGTGTTGTCTCCAGTTGTCAAGGCAACGGAGTATTTTACCCCACATCGCTTAGACTCCACCATCCCTCCATCAAATCAAACCAACCCCTCCTCTCTTCACTGCACCTGTCATCCATGATATTCCAGAGCCAACACACTTTAGTTCTGAGGTCGAACACATCACTGGGCACTTCAGGCTGCAGGAGCAGCACAGTGGCTGCTAACATTTATTACATCTGTGTCTACGCATCGGGAAGCCGACAGTAACAGCAGCCACCTGCCAAGCCATTCACGTTCCTCCCACACACAAACACACACCGAGCAGCTGTCCATTTCACTGAGTGGTTGTTTTTATTGACATCACACTACGTGAGTGGGTTGGCGCAGGCAACGCAATGCTGCGTAGTGGTAGTATGAACCAAGAGCAGGGCCTCTCAGCGACATGTTTAACCGGCTGCATCTTACTGGCACATGTGGAACGTCCATCTGGTGCAGCAGTTTACATATAGTGCGTATTTAGTGTTAAGGTGGAGGCCAGTTCATCCAGATAGTTTTTCATTAAGTGCATTTTTGAACACGTTGGTTTCAGTTTCCATTTTGTCCCTGAGATTTTCTCTGCATGGGCTGGATGTTTGACCTGGAGCTGGTGGCTGTGGTTCAGTTCTCTGCAGGCCTGATTACAAAGGCTGAAAGACTTTATTTTTATGTTCTGACGCCTAAGTTAGGATTATTTCTGGTGTTCATTCTGAGACGTCTTGTCTGTTTGTCAGTTTAGTGGATTGTTATCAAAACTATATTACCCATGAACCTCGGCAGCTGTTGGAGAAGATGACAGTGAGTCCAAACTGATCCAGAATCTGAAAGTGAACAAATGTAAACTTCTTAACGAGAGCTGTGTAATTGTTGTTAGTGAAGTGCAGTCTGGGAGTTGTAGTTGACTTCACTCTTGTATTTATGTCCCTTCTTCCTTGTGTCTCTGGGGGTCCTTCAGGGAAATGGGTATTTTCTAACATCGTTTGCTCTTGTGCAGAGGTGAGCCGCAGCTGTTCACTCACCTGAAATAACTCCCGCTTCTTAACTTTACCAACCAGCTAGTCGATGTTAGCTTGGGTGTCAGTGCTGAGGCAGGTCTCAAGACAGATGGAAACAGCCATGAACACTGACGGTGTGAAATACAAGAGGTGGAAAAACTATTGTTTTGTGGCACTTTCTTCTTGTCAGATGGGTAAACATGGAAACGACACAGCCCAGACCGCTCATCACAGGCAGTGGTTCCCAGTGTAAGTCAGTGAATGGGTGAACACTGCAGCTGCACCTGAGGTGTTGGATTAGTTTCCTGCCTATAGCAGCATGTATGTGAAACCTTCAGTGTTCTGTTGGCTTCAATGTGTTTTCCTCAGTAGGGACAGTAGTTCTGAGTGGACAGAGGAGGGGCTGTAATGTGTGTGATGGCGCTGCATGATCCTGCATAGAGTCTGATCATTTTCTGCTGTGTCTCCTTCACAGAGCCTGGGAACTGCAGGAAGATACGACACCAGGAAAAAGTAAGTCTGCTCTCACGCCATCCTTTTCTCAGCAGCAGGAAGCACTTTGATTCCTCCATCTCTAAATTGTCTCTTCAGTTTTCAGTCTTTTCTGAGCACAAACCCA
The DNA here is from genome assembly GCF_001952655.1 of Monopterus albus. Taxonomy (NCBI): domain Eukaryota; kingdom Metazoa; phylum Chordata; class Actinopteri; order Synbranchiformes; family Synbranchidae; genus Monopterus; species Monopterus albus. The sequence goes on along the minus strand of NW_018128057.1, from coordinate 742,019 downwards.
GCGGCTCCTGTTGTTGTCTTTGCCGGTTAAGCCTTCCTGTTTCCTGCACTTTTGACCTTCGCATGCTCTTTGTCACTGAAATATTTCTGGAGCCCCGAGCAATAAGTCATGATTTAATAAAACAGGAGGAATGACCTCTCCTTCTATTTTCCTGAGGGAGTGATCAGAGAAACCAGATTGTCAGTGTTCTCATTGTTTTCCATTTCCACTCTATGGAATTAAATGGTTTCTAGCTGAAGAAAGAAACCTTGAGGGCAGCTTTTGAATTCTAAAGGGGATATTTTCTGAGCTTTAGCACCTCGTTTTTTGGCACTAAACAGTGAAATTGTGTGTGTTTTTATTCACCAGGGAGTCGCAGTTTGGAACAGCAGCACTGCTGGAAGCTGCACATTTGTGTTGTGTGTTTTAAAGGACACAAAACAAAGGAGGAGAGAATGCAAATGTGTCTAAATCCCCTCAGCACCAGATTCACCACCACACACTGATGCCTGCTGCAGACGGAGCTGTGGCTGATATTTAAGGTCAGGAGAAGCAGGTTTAAAATTTGCGGCCCTTCTGACAGCGAGGCAGACGTTATTCATCTGAGACGTCGGCGGCGTTTAGAACACGTGTGAGGAAGGAGAGGGTGTTTGTAAATCACAGGTCTCACCAGAGCAGAATGTGAGGGACTGAGTGAAATGACAGAGGATTTGGCTGCAGAAGACTCTGTGGCTGCACTTTGGAAATGTTTGTTGGTCTCTTCTAGTGGTCGACTGGTTTTTCACTGGCCAGTGCGGTGCCGGTCGTTAGACAGCTGGGAGGCTGGTGGCCCATGTCGAGTGGTGACAGTGTGTGGGGGGTTTTCTTTTTCAGATAAAACAACAATTTAATAATAACAAATGAGACACTGAACTTAAATGAACATGTACTAAAACTAAATGACTTAAACAGGGAGTTGATTGCAGATATTTTATGTTAATCAGACATTGGACGGTGCCGATTACCTAAAAACACCAGATATCAGCCTGATTAATCGGTCTGTCACTAGTTTCTTCAGTCAGTATTAATGTTCAGTCACAGTAAACGTGCACTTCTTTTTATGCTCTGTCTCTGTCCACACGTGCTCAGCGCAGGCACCGGGTCCTTATAAGCAGAAGTGCATTCACATTAACACCCATCAGCTTTGGGAAACACCTGCTAAAGTGAACAGTTGCAGTGACGTGACATTTTGGGCACCTGATGGTAATTTGTGACAGGTTCAGGAAAAATCCCTGAATGTGATGGCGATGTTGAGCGCAGTGATGATCATATACACTGTCAACAGTTGAAGAGGGGTTTGCTGACGTTTAAAGGTGAGTGCTGATTCACCATCTCAGTGCTGCTGCTGCAGCAAGACAGAGGTGTCAACTGAGTCAGCATTGTGGGTAATGTAGGCACCAGGCGTAACGAGAAGAAGAACGTGTGGAGTGGAGACGGTGATAGCTCTGGTTTAATGCTTTTTTAAGACGAGCCCAATGTGAGTGCGACAGTGTTGGAGGATGGCGAATGAGCTCAGTCTGTGCTGTCACTTCTCTGTCAAGATGAGTTGTGTGTTGGTTGGATGTATTTAGGAGGTGCATAGAAATCCAGATCAGTGTGTCGAGGTAACCCCCCAGTACCCTGCTGAATGTAGACCTGCAGTATACTGTGATAGAAAGCAGCGTCACTTCTCTGTCAAGATGAGTTGTGTGTTGGTTGGATGTATTTAGGAGGTGCATAGAAATCCAGATCAGTGTGTCGAGGTAACCCCCCAGTACCCTGCTGAATACTGTGATGGAAAGCTCTGAGCTCTGCCCCCAGCACAGTGGTTTCAAACATGGGGGGCACTGTCACTCAGTTGTGTCTGCTCTACACGGAGTACACAACAGACGAGTTGTGTTTCGGGTTAGGGGATGACTGTGCACAGGCTGACGTGACGTTAACCTGCGTGAGAAGTTCATCCTCTAGACTTAAGTACTGTAGGTGTGTGCTGTGTGTAAATCTGATATGAACCTGTGTCTCTTGTGCTGTGAGGGAAGTTCACATTAAGGAAATAGTCAAATGCTGAGAAAACAAGAATCGTGTCCTGTAGAGAAGCTGCCGCTGAGCTGCGAGTGGTGTTACTTTACCTGCAGCGGTTTCAGTGCTGCCAGGTACGCTGTTTACACCTCCTGCTTTTCACACTTTCAGAGGGTGGCGATGGCATTTTTCTCAGAGTCCAGTTCAGTTCAATCCAGCTGTTGTCACCTACACCTACGTCTCGCTTATCCTCGTTCATACCTGCAGTGTGCCACACAACACCTGAGCTGGGCTAGTGACCTGACACGTCAGTGGTCTGAAGTAGCATCAGCAGAACAGTTTGTAACAGTAAAACTGGGATTTGAAAGGTTGAAAAGAAAATTGGAAGACGTTACAAGCCTGTCTTCAAAGTTCTGAAACGTGCAGTACATTGTGAGTTTCAGACCACTGGAGTGAGGGCATGTTGTCCAGTGCGCACACCTTCAGAGGGCTGTTTGGGGGTTCAGACCTGGCTCTAGGGTTCAGATGAGATGAGGGTGAGGTGCTGCATGGTGTCACTGAGGGTCCTAACAGCTAAAGTAAAATGGGACTTGTCCTGTGCTGGTCTCCTCAGTTCATCCCACTGGGCCAGTGCAGTACATCACCACACACTGGTGATGTGTTTGCGCTCAGACGCCTGCAGACGTGTTTGATTTAGCACAGTACTTGTGTGTGTAAAATGGGAGTAGCCGAGGTTTGTTCCACTGAAGCAAATTAATCATCCAGAGGAGAGAGAACGAGGACAGACAGACAGATGGAGGCGTGGGAGGACGAAGGTGAGGAAAAAGAGAAAAAAGATGAAGGAATGTAAAGTGTGTGTGTGTGTGTGTGTGTGTGTGTGTGTGTGTGTGTGTGTGCATGTGAGACTCACCACAGCTGGCTGTGCAGTACTGCAGGAAAAAAACAAACCACAACACACAGCTTCTGCAGTTCAGGAGATGATTCGACTGAAGGTTTACTGAAATGAGTCGAGTCAGATTTTATTCACAAATCACACATCAAGGTGCTTTACAGTCTGTACAGAAGATGACACCTCTGTCCTTAGAGCCTGGAATCGGATTCAGAAACACTCCCTAGAAAACATTTAACCGGGAAAAGAATAGGTGGCCCCCAGCAGAGCCGAGCCACCCCCCGACCTCCAACAGGATCATCACAGCTACGTGCAGTCAAAGATACACACCTCAGACAAATCCACTAATGGTCCAGAGCATATTTCTGTCCCTGCATTTTTCTTATTTGCTACTAAAAATCACAAACTGATGCTCATAGACCGTGTAAGAGAAATCACCACAGACGGCACTGTGTGATTCAACATTTCTGACATTGACTTGCTGCATCTTTTTACTTAACCATCGTCATTAACTACCGATGATGCATAAAGGTCTTGAAGGGTCTGAACATTACTACTGAACATGTTGAATGTGTTTGGCTAACAGCTCAACAGTTTAGTGTCAGAGCAATGGAAGCAGACTGCTCAGTCTTCGGTGGAATCGAGTGTGTTGTAACAGGCTGTGCTCACAACCAAACATTCTGCAGCATCTTCGTCTTAAATGCTGCCTGATAATCTCTGCTATCTGCAGCTCCGCTGAGCGCTTCTTGCACAACGACATGGGCAACACACAGCAGCAGCCTTCGCCGTGTGGGGCTCACTGAAGTGGAAGTGTTTGACGATACCACTCTGCAGCAACCGTTACATGACACGCGCGCTGAGAGGCCCGCAGAAGCCATTAAGAATAATGACCGCTACCTACATGTTGCCATGGCGATGCAAAGGAGGGAAGAGAGGCAGGCTTAGTGGAGCTGATGGAGAGACTGCAGGAGGATGTGGAGCTGAGCTGCTCCGTCCTCAGCTCATCTGATACTAAACGGGTTCTGCTTCAGTTTGCATCGGGCTTTACTGTTCAATATGGGCTTTTCTCATTATAAAGTGTCAGTATCAGCATTTAAATTCGGATCCGTCCCATCAGACCAACAGTCTGCAGTCACACTAATTCTCGTCTCTTGACTTGATTGATTGAATTTAGATGATGATGGGAGGTGAAAGTCAAAGGCTGGCTGCTCATTGGAACTCGGGTAGCTTGGTTAGCAGTGACACCTGTGAGCTCTGGTTTCAGCTCCTGCAGGCCAGTGTCTGATCAGAGGCAGCTGCAGCTCCTGGTCCACGTGCTCAGCACAGGGCCACTCACAGAGGCTGTACTGGACATGGATCGCTGCATTGGCTGGCAGGTTAAAATCTTTCTTCCTCTGTGATCAGATCAGGGTTTATTTAATTAATTCCAAGTAGTTTGAAATTGCTTATTGAGGCTAATTAGCTGCCAATGTATGAAAGTAATTAAAGTTGAATGACTAAAACTGAATGTTTGATCACATTTAATTGGAAGCAGCCTGTAGTGGCAGCACAGGGCCGACCTGAGCAGCAGCAGACGTCCACCACTGATTAAATTTGGATCTGACACACCGAAATATCGGATGATAGACTCATTGTTCAGGAGCTGTGAAACTGACCGATATACAAGTGATGATTCATATTAATGTCACTCCTTGATGTTGTCATTTGTAGTTTGTTTTACTGAGGGAAGATGTGATGTGTGAGCTCACTGGTTTTTCTGCTTTTACAAAGCGACCGCATGCTCGCTTCCCTCACCACTGTTCTCACAGATTAACAGCTGTACGGAAATTAATCGGTGACATCATGAACTCCTGGTGACTGACGCAGAGGGGAATGAATGACAGCTCAGGGAAAACCAGGATGAGCTCTGTGATACAGGTGTGTTTCTGGTTTAAATCCTGGAGTCGAAAACACACAGGAAATCTCAAGCAAAACGTGCTCATGTGAGACTCAAAGGCCAGCGAGCGGTGCGGCTGTGAGGGGCCTTACAGCTCTTCACACCAGTCAGAGAACCGGAGTGAGGAGGCCGTCTTGTGTAGTCAGTGAAGTTACAAGGTTAATGGATGAGTTTTGCTTCACGTCACCTTCTTGTCTGCCTGTAATCTTTTCTCACTTAAAGCGTAGGGCTCCTCTGAGGGAGGATGAAGAGCTTCCTGCTTCAGGAGATGTGAGGATTTTATGTGACAGTGAGGTGCTGAATGTCCCTGTGCCTGTACATGTCAGCCGTTTGATTACGCACATCAGTACTGAGATCTGCTCCGACACTGAACATCACTGTGGATCAGAATTAATTATCAGAGTCTGGTGACGCAAAGCAAAACACGGTTAACCCCTGTGAATGTAGCCGCCTGTAACATGAGCAGTGGAACTGCTGCCACATGTATGAAGACGTTTCCTCTATGAAACCAGGGACGCAGAAATAATACTTACCGGTATTTACATTTGATATTTTGGGTTTTCACAAAGCTTTCTCAGTATCTTATTATCAGATATTGATATTGTTCATTTACTAATTATTTTTGTGGATATTTTAAGGAACCGTTTTTACTGATAATGAATTTTTATCTAGTGCCTGTTAGCGTGCACGTGGAGCAGCAGCAGCTCTCAGTGAACAGTAACTAGTGAGTTGGAGAAGATGGGCTTGCTGATGAAGGATTTCTGTTGAAAAGCTCATCAGCGTCTTTTGTTTCCTCCTGAATTCACCGGGTATCAAGCTGGAGGAGGATTGCAGATATGAGGAGTAAGAATTTCTGTTGCCTGGCTGCTGTTAACACACACACAGAGGTAGCAGTGTGAGTTTATGGTGTGAGACATTTGAGGTGGATGTGAGAAGAGGAGGCGTCCTTGCTTTTGTAGAAGTTGTATTCGGTGTGAGCAGGTTCACGCATTCACAAAAACCTCAACCAGACCGTCAACACACACACACACACACACACACGCAGAGCTGCAACAATAACTGCCGCCCTGTGCCGGTCGGTCGTGACTAAAGTTTCCTGACTCACCAGGCTCACTGGAGGGATCTTTCTCTCTCTGCCACTTCATCTCTTCTCTCTGTCTTTCCGCACTCCCACTCTCTCTGCAGCTTCCTTTTGCTCTCGACCTCCCCCTCTTCTCTCTGGCGGCTGCAGCTCTTCTCCTCAAACTGAAGCAGTGTTGTCATAATTTACCAAGATGAATCATCTTTTCATTTTTCTGCAAGCTTGTTTTTAACTGGATCAGAGGTTATGATGAGTTTTCCTGTGTTGACCATTGATAGAGAAAATGTAACTGTAAAATATGCTCATCTAAGTGCTTTTAAAAACTAAAAAAGTTCATCCAAAAACAATTAATAACTTAATATGCACTAAGACACAGGGACCCTGGTGAAAGTCAGAAACACGATGTTCAGTGTCAGCACTGTGTTGGTGCGGCGGGCTCCTGCAGTGGAACGGCCTGTCTCACACACTGCTGTGGTTCGCTGGTGTGTTACACATGTGATGCACACATTATGTGAAGCTCAGACACGACTGTTAAATCTCATACCCTGCTTTTATTTTCTGCTGTGTGAAGAGCTTCTCTTTGAAAAGCTTTGTTTTTTCTTACTGCGGGCACTGAAGCTGGGGTCGGTGGGCGTTCAGACTGAGAGCAGGTCTGCAGAGGTCTGCGATGTGTGGGCGCATTGCTCCAGGTACTGGTGAGACAGACCAGTACAAGCCAGGGAGTCCCATTGGCGTTTATCAGACACGAAACACTGCAGCACAGTGTGTTTTATTTAGGTGAACAGCAGAAATACTGCATAGACATGATAAGGTAACTGTCACAGCTCCTTGTAGGACACCTTAACATTTGGTTGCAGCAACAGATAAACCAGGTGCGACTGTTTTGCCAGACGACCTGCGTGTTTAGCTAAAACCCTCAAAGTATTCTTATTCTGCTTAATAGTTTGTTTCAAGCTCAAAGATTGAGTGGGAACCAAAAGCAATAATGACAGAAGCAGTGTAGTGTGTTTGTCTTCCCTCGCTCTGGAGGCTGCTCAGGCTCTGTGTGTGTTGCATGTTGGGGGAACATGTCTCGGGAAGTGGAGCCTTTAGCCTGCATGTTCCGGTTCAGCCCAGTATGAAGTCAGAGCTCTGATGCAGTGACAGTAGCTCAAGCAGACATTACTCACTGTTAATTTTTTCTTTGCACTTTCTCTGACAGTCACACTGAAGTGGCGAACGGTGACAAATGGTTTGAGTTCAGACTAGCTTCGACTGTAAAGCTTTGTCAGGATTTTGCTCTCACTGAGCCCTGGAACTCCACAGATTGTCAGCAGTGAGCTGTGCTGAGCTGTGCATAAATGTGGTCTTGAATATGGTCAAAGGGGGCTGAAGCCAATCCCAGCTGGGCAAGAGGTGGGGTCCACCCTGGGCAGGTCACCAGTCTGTCACAGGGCTGACATGTAGACACACAACTACACACACCCACACTCACTCCTACAGGCAGTTTAGACTCTCCAGTCAACCTAAGCTGCATGTCTTTGGACTGTGGGAGGAAGCTGGAACCTGGAGAGAACCCACACAGGCACAGGGAGAACATGCAGACTCCACACAGAAAGGCCACGGGTCGGCTGGGGCTCGAACCCGGAATCTTCTCGCAACAACAGTGTTAACCACTGGTCCACCCCGGCACCTCACCTGTCTTGTATGTAAATCAAACATATAGAGACTCTAATTGGTTCACAGAGAGAAAAGTGTAGTTGTATGTTAGCTGTAACACGGTTTTATGTTTGCAACTAATAAAGACAGTTCTGTGGTAGTTGTAAGACAGTTATGTGCTTGTACCCCAGTTGTAAAAACCAGGCTATGACAGTGAATTCAAACTTTAAAGTTGTGGTCTGGACATTAAAGTAAGAGCTGAAACTCACTGTAAAGCTCCGTGAAGCAGAGGGGAGCGGCCTCCAGCACCTTTCACCCTGCACTTCATGTTTTTCTCTGTGAAGCGATGCCTTTCTCAGACGATGCAGGTTCGTTCTATCAAGGTTTCTGCTGTTAATTTTATATAAACGTGACCTGTTCAGACATCAAGATGTAGTACTGTAAGCATCTTGTCATGAGCTTTGCGTCTGAAAGGGGCTTTGCAGTGCACTTACACACACGAGCCATCTCCTGTTTAAACTGGCCACCGGTGACAACTGTAACTGAGCGGGTTTCTCCCCCAGAGTTGAGATGAAAACCACTCCTCCACTGTTACCTGCTGCTGTGGAAAGAATCTGAAAAGATTTGAAAAGATGAACACACTCGTGTAAATATTCAGATGAGGAAATGTAAGTGCCCGCATAGTGAAACCGCCTTCCACCATAGGTCTTTGTCTCTGCTTCATCTGTTGGTCTTCAATGGGATCCATGGAAACAGTGGATCCTGAGGCAGCACAGAGCCAATGAGCAGCAGCTGCTGTTGCCGGTTGCGGCGCAGCTCATCTCCACAGAGGCTGATGGGATGCTGGCACATTAATTGTTTGGAGTGGTTTGTGATGTCAAAACAGTATTGTTTGTTGGTGTCATTTCATCGGGTGGCTGCTTCAGGCTCAGCGGAGCTGTAGCACCTCACACAGCTGTGGCTGCATACAGACAATGTTCCACGCTTACTCCCACTGAAAGGATGGCTGCAGTGTAATGACAGAGCCATATGCTAGAAAAGATTAATGGGATAATCTGTGTTTTCTTCTGCTGCTTTTCTTCACCAGTGTGTCCTTGAGGTCATTAAATTACTCTGGCATGGGATTTACATGATCCTGTCTCAAGTTCAGACATCAGTGCAGTTTCAGGTCCTGTGCTGTGGAGAACAGGCACATTTCGTACATTAAGCTGTGCCGGGCACTGCTGACTGCCGGTGCTGCTGCATGTAGAGACTCTGGTGAATGAGCAGCCGGACCCTTTGTGCAGCAGCAGCTTTGTAGTGGAAGTTTTAACAGTGATTATTACTCACAAGTTGCTCATTCATTTGACCCGGTGGCATTTACTGTACTGACACTTGGACACTGTGGATTCCACTTTGTCTTACAAACACAGACACTTGGTTTATATGTTAAAAAGCTGACAGCATTTGCACTGTATGGAACAGGCAGCAGTGGAAGTGGTGGTCTGCGATTTGCTTGTCGTGCCAGTGTGAAGTCAGGGTAGTTTTCTGGTTCATTATCTCACTGCACTTTCGTAGATGCTGTTTTGTTGACTTTGTTGTTGCTACTGCAATAAATACTAACTCATTGCCCTTTGCACACATCCCATGTCTCGAATGCAGGAGTAAATGAAAGTAGTAATTTCTAGAATTATACAAATCATCATGACATGGAAGAATGTGTAGTTAAACACGAGCCTTGTGTTCTTCTACATATGAACTCTCATTTAGCCTCATGAAACCCTTTATAGATAATGATCTCCACTAAGTGGCTGGAGAATCAGCTTCTGCAAACCTGTAACATGAAGATGTTTGTGTTTACAGGCAGGATAGCAGAGTTAATGAGGGAGGACCAGAAGGACGAGCGTAAACATTACCCAAAGTGAACACTCGTGTCTGACGTGTAGGAAACCGATATTCATTTTCTGCTTCTGTGGAACATTTAATAACCAGAATCATGTCTTAGGGTGTTAGGGCGGACTGCTCCTTTAAAGCTCTGGGTTGAATCTGGCTTTGTGTGTTGGTGTGAGTTTGTGTGTGTCGAAGGTCGGCGAGGTTGGTAGTTTTCCACGGCTGGAGCACAGCTGTAAAGCTGAGGAGGAGCAGGTGGAAACAAAGTTGTTCGGAGATACCTGGGAATCCAGCAGCCACAAGTTCAAATCCATCATGTGACCAGCTCTGTCCTGCTGGAGGAGCCTCTGAACCCGGCTGATGTCAGTCAGCCTTTCTCCGTCTGGCTCGGGCTTCGTTCCACACAGCACTGTTTATTTTAGTTATTTATTGATGTTTATTTTTAATCTTTAAAAAGAGAGGGTGGGTGTGTGGGACAGATAATGGAGGCAGGGGGAGGAGGAGGGAGTTGCTGCTTCTCCTGTCCAGCAGCTCCCTCCTCCTGCTCCTCCTTTGTCCTCTCTCAGCTGCTCCAGGGACGTGTATTTGGTCTGCCAGGTTTCACCCGGCTCCACAGGTGCCTGGTGGTCTGTGCGAGCCTGTCGGAGAGACTCTCCTCCTCCTCCTCCTTCCTGAGTTGCAGGATTTCACTTTCCTTCAGTTGGAGCTGCTCCTTCAGCTCATTTGCCGATTGCTGGTACTCACTCCACATCTTGTAGTCACTCTTTGTCGTGCGCTGCCATCCTGTTGCACTCTGCTCTGTGACCTCCTTCTCCTCCTCTTTGAACCGGAGATGTTGCATGAGATGGGAGATGTGCAGTTTTTTGGTTACGATGGTGTCGTAGCACTTCTTATGTTCCCCTTTGAGCTGCTGCTGCTAGATCTCTGGAAGCTCCTCGGTTTATCGTTGTATACCCTGTGGTAAAACGTCACCTTGTCAGTCTGTACTTTCCTGGCGTGCTGCGTCACGCTGTCTGTGGGCAGACGTTCTCCTGGGGGGCCTTATGAAGGCTGGGATGTGTCAAAGTCTTTGGACAGCCCCATGGAGCAGGGTCTACAAAGCTTACCCTGCCTGCTGGGCAGGTTCTTCCAGCCATGGTTCTGGGAAACAGTGAAGCAGTAGATGCTTGTTGGTACTGCAGTTGTCTGTATCAGACTGTTTTTGTGTAGGACGTCTTTCATATGTGTGGTGCAGTCGGTCAAACCTGACACTGTGTGTTGGCACATAGTAGTGTGTCGTAGATGGAAGCTCTCTCTCAATTCAGGGCACACGTCCTTCGAAGGACGTGGTTTACAAAGGCGTGGCCATTGTAGCCACTGCAGCCCATGAAGGTAGACTGCCACCTTACAGCAGGGTGCCAGACTCCTGGTTCCTGGCTGCGACTGCCCTGCACCACACACTTCTGCTGTCCACCTGCTTCAGCCTTGTCATGCAGACAGGCAGTGCGGGCTGTAACTTACAGGACAAGCTTAGCAGCATGTCACTCATTTAGCAAGATTTACTAATAACTGTTTATTTTCCCTGAGCAGATAATCAGGCTTTGAAGCTGGTGCTGCTCCAGTATTACTTCTCTGCTGGTGAGGAGGAGTAGTCATTCAGAAATTTGATACAGTAGAATCAGCTCCTGTATCGTTTTCCTCTCCGTGGTTTCTGTGGCCACCAGCTGCTGTTGCATTTCCATAGCTTCAACAAAGGCAGGTGCAGCAACTGCTCGCTGTCTGAAAGCATCTTAACTGTACCTGGGTGATCATTTTCATTTCAGTGTGGAAGCTTTTACTGAGGTTTACTGGGACACATAAGTTTGTAAAGATAAGATATTTAAGTTGAAATGAAACAATGGACAGGATGGTGAAGTAGCTGGATCCCAGTGAGCTGTGAGAAACTGTGGATACTGGGACCCAGACAGACGGAAGGTCTCAGGCGCTGTCGACGGACTGTGACGACATGTGCTTCACAGGATGAACTGGAACAGCTCTGCAGCGTCTTCATCAGGTCGACATCTTCAAAGTGTCCAGTACTCTGTCCAGAGCTAATGACGCCCAGCTAGGCTGCACGTGCTAGTTATCACATGTTAACACGCTCCCGCTACGTTTATCCCTCATAATTAGTTTTCTGGTTCTTTTCTTTAAAATGAGAACTGCTGGTGTGGCTGTAGACTCACTGCTTACATATATTATCCTCTGCTATGTACACAACTATAATTACAGTGGCACTGTGCGCTGGATGTGGACCAACACAACACACACCCACACCACTGCCTGTGTGTGGCAGATGAAGCAGCTGCTTCGACCGATAAGAAGGACAAAGGGGTTTTCAAACAGCGCAACAGGTTTCTCTCATCCTCCTTCCACCCTCTGTCAAAACAGCATACACTGTCTGTCCTTCTATGTTTGTGAGGACCCTTCATTGGCTTAGTGCATTCCCAAGCAGCTAACACTTAACCATCACACTAAATATCTAAACCTTCAGAACGCACCGAACTGAAACGGGTCCTCACAGAGATAATACAAACACACACTGCTCTTGTCTTGTGTGATTTCCATTACCTGAGTAAAGACGAGCACATGACACAGCGGTTCTCTTCTGCACACACTGATGGACCCACATTCACCCTTTAGTTTGGTTTTTGCACAAAGCGTTAAAATCGAACGCTGCTTAATGTTTTACCATTCAGTGTCGTTTCTGCGCTGCAGTCTGCCGACATCCTCTGTCCGTCAACAGCTCGTGTGCTTGTGTGACATCTTCTTCCTCAAGTTTGTCTTTTGACCGAGGAACAAACAGGATGCTTAGAATATAATAATAATCACCTTTATTGGCCAAGTATGTTACACACAAGGAATTTGTTTCCGGTACAGAACCGAGGCAGCCAACTCAACCGATGGCTCTAACCATCGGGGGCAACTTGGGGGGTTCAGAAGGACACTTCAACATGTGGACTGCAGGCACCGTGATTTGAACCTCCGTCCTGCTCTACCCACTGAACCACAGTCGCACCCATATCTACAGCAGTGCTGCTTCTGGTGGAAATATGAAACCTACTGGTTTTGAAGTGGCAGAGAACAAAGGGTCAGTTTACCTCAACTGCAACTACAGCACATGCAGACAGTTTCTGTTCATATGCCCGAGCTGTGAGAGAGTGAGAGATCCGTCTCTGAGAATTAGGCTGTTTGTTTTTTTTGGGGGGGGGGGGGGGGGGGGGG
>NW_018128057.1:711343-729340 GCF_001952655.1 Monopterus albus | reverse complement strand
TAACATTCATTGGAAACCGATGAGACCTCACTGTTGTGTTCCAGCTGGTAATAGAGCCATCCACCAACCTGGCATTAAGCTCTTAAAACTGATTAAAACTGCCTGTTTCCAAAGGCAGTTCTGTATTTGGTTTATGATCGCTCAGAGAAATGTTCCAGCATTTTCTGTCCCGTTGATCGGCAGGTGTAATTCTATTGTCACTTTCACAGAGTTACAGAGAAGGATGGACATTGTCCCCAATGCGACTTTGGGAAGGTGCTGGCATGAGAGAGCTGACCAGAAGTCAGTCATCAGTATGTAGCTGCAGCTGTGTCAAGGTTTGCAGGTGTAGCACAAGAGTTTAAAGACAAAAACCTCCGGAGCAACATGAGTGTGGATGAAGAGTAGGGCATTGTGACACCTAGAGGCTGCAGCAGCTCAAACCACAGCAGCTCTGATACATGACTTTCTGATGTCTCGAGCTGAGAGGAGGATTCCAGTGGTAGTTTTTGTCTAAACTGGGAGACAGTTGTACATGTTACACAGCATCACCAGGTTTTCCCAGTACATTTCTCTTTTGACATTGAGTCAGAAAAATAAAAACAACTGATACTTATTTACCAGTACACCAATCTGTACATGTACTGTATTATGCTCCTCTATGTAAAATTTAAAAGACAAATAAACTGAACACACCCCGGCTCTCGCCTAATGTCATATCTATGTTGATATTAGATGAATCACTGGTAAGAGATGTCGTCATTCTCTGGCTGCAGAAGATTGTTGTTTTTGTCCTCAAATTACTGATCAGTGAAGGCAAAGATATTGGTTGCAGATTAAGGTGAAAATGAAAATGATTCACTTGGTTGGTTGATTTCAACTCTGTGGCAGGTAGCCATGACTCGGATGCTTCCAGCTGTTTGAACAACAACCTGTGACAGCCTCCGCGCAGACTCATTCAGCAGGTGGTTACTGTGATATCCTGACAGTCATTGCATTTCATTGCTTTTTGTTTTTGTGCTGCAGTGACTGTTTCCTCTTCAGCATCAGTACATTTAATCTCCTGTTCTGAGGCTCTCACCTCCTCACACCGTCAGCTCCCCTCGCTCTCTCCCCTTTTGTTCTCAGCCTTTTCAGCCTGGAGCTGCTGCCGCCCCTCCTCCGTCTACATACTGGGAGTGTGTGTGTGCATTTCACTCACTCACTTTCCTCCCCAGTACTCACATCGTGCCTTGCTATTTGCTCTTCTTCCCAGACATCCCTGCCTCATTATTTCTCTTCTTCTCTCTCTCTCTTTTTCCCGCTGTGTCCACTCAGTCGCTCTCTCCGCTCTGAGCGCGTCCACTCGATGCGTTGCGATGCGTCCGCCGGTGAACAGGTGTTCACACTCAGCCAGAGCCAGAGCTCCGTAGTAGAGAGCAGATAAAGACGCGTGCTCACTCACACACACATACCCAGGACTGAGCATCACATCAGGTGGCTGCTGGGGTCTCTGCTCCCCTGGAGATGATCCAGAGCTCCGGAGAGCCAGAGGCAGCCAGGAGGCATCAGTCAGAGAGATTTACCCCAGCGCAGGAGGCTCAGACTCTGGGATGGACCTGCAGCTAAACAGCCTGCTGTACTTCCTCTGGGAGTCATTTACCTCCAGGGTTCCTAGTGAGTATCAGAGTTTAAGACAGGTAGAAGTCATGACAGAATAAAAAAAAGTGCTCTTTTTTACTGCACTTCAACAGCTGAGGCAACTTCTGTGCTTCAGTTTTGATCCAACAGGTGTCTTGTCTTGTCTGCTCTTTGTAAAGTACAGTGTGTCCTTATGTGGGTTCTGGTGCAGGATTATCGACCAGTTCAGGTGCACTGGGATCCAGTATATGATAAGTGCGAGTGCTGGGCGGCGCATTCTCATCTCTCCTTTGCTGAATTTTTGCTGCAGTCTAGCGTGAAGTCAGACTGCAGCTGTGTCTGTCACTCCCTGTTGTTCTACTTGGAAAAAAGAAATATCTGCAGGAGACGTTTGTTTTCCAAAGTCTGGCTGAAATTCATGCTTTCACAGACAAAGACGGAGGGAGGAGGTTGTGGAGTAATGGGACAGAAGAAATTCTGTGGTTTGCTACAGTGAAGATGTGGTTTCTGGAGTCTGGACTCGGGGAGATGGTAGATGGAAGGTGTGAGGACTTGCTGACCGTGTTCATGCACACGTGTTTCCGCTCGTTCTGACTTTATCTGGAAACACCTGTTGAGGATTTCTTTTCTGTTGTGGATGTGACAAAGTGGATTTCCAGTGGTGGATTTCTTGTTCTCTGGTGCTTATGTGTCCCTCTCTCCTTCTATGTGTGTGTGTGCGCGCGTGTGTGTGTGTGTGTGCACGCGCATGCATCAGGTCGGACAGTAAAATCTCACGGTTGGCACAGAGGTGGAACCAGAGGCCAACAGGAGATGCTCTGATCAAAGACCTGAAGCCCCTGTTTTACACGGGAGTCCCTCCATCCTCACTCAGCCTGGACAGGTGAGGACACACACACACACACACGTACACACACACACCTGAGCTCTTGCCGTGTTTTTGATCGGCCGTGTTTTCGATTGGCAGTGTTACACAGCGAGGTGCCCTGATATAAAGAAATAATAGACAGCAATTTTCGAAAGTCTCAAAGATCAGGTTTAGGCCATGAGAAGGCGACACTGAAGCTGCCGCAGAACGTCATGATGAACATCATCCCTGATCATTCGGTCACATTTACAGGTGTGAAATGGGTAAAGTGGGTTTGGAGCTAGTAAAAGTAAAAGTCCAGCTCAAGTGTTGGAGTTCCTCAACTACAAGCAACAAACAACTGTTAGAAAATGTCTGGTTGTTTGATTAAAAAGCTTTGCTGTCAACTACAGCTCCCATGGTGCATTTGGGTCAAAGGCATCCAATCCAGAGCTTTGTCAAAAACCTCAGATTGAACTGGTTATTTTTGGATGAATTCAGCTGCCGTTGCTACATGTTAGTTCAGTGATTCGTCAGAGAAGCTCCACCTCTGATTGGCTTCCATAGCGCTGCTGCTAAGGCTCATGGGTATTGTAGTATTTAGAGATTATTTAGATCCCTACTGTTACTTTTGTTGGTATTGTCCTCAGAGGTACAGGCTGTAATGTATCTGCTTGTGTAAGACAGCCATGCTGCAGCTCCCACCGGACTGTCTCTGAGGATGTGTACTGCCCACGGTCATTATCTCTGAGGTCTTCTTCTCTCGCCGCTGTTTAACCTGTTCTGCAGGTCACCTCCATTCACACATCATACTCTACAACTCATTAGTTTTTACTTTAAGAAGTTGTCTAGTGTGTCTTCATGCAACACACTCGCACTGGGTGTATAACTAATGTGTGTTCATACTGGCTGTGAAGGCATTTTGAGCCTTTTCCACTGTAGGTACCTACGATCCATCACATACCCACTCTGGAGGTCAGTTCCAGGAGCTATATTTCAGCACTAGTCAGGAGCTGGTACTAAGCAAGTTGACTGCAGGCAAAGTGGCGAAAGCATTAGATTTCTGCAAGTTTGTGTTCTGCTTGTTCACCAGGTGTTTATATAAAATGCTCATGCAGTCTCTCTTACTGGCACATTTATTTGGATGTGTGATGAAGGAGCATTGAGGTCGTTGACTGGAAGGAGCAGCCCCATCCTCATGTAGAAAGTGACCAACACAGGGACAGATAGAGTGGAAAAGCAAAGTGGAATGGTCCACATCAGTCCTTGGGGTTCCACCGGGTCAAGGGTATGGGAAGCTCCATGTGACAGCTCGTTAAGTTCCCGTGATGGAAAAGCGCCAACTGTGACTTCTCTATGGCATTTAAGTTATGGATGCTTTAGCACAGATATCATGTTGAACACTCTGAGCTACTGAGTTTTCAGTGATGCTAAACCTCCGTGTGCTGCAGTGGAGCAGTGTCCTGTTGGTGGGAGAAGCTAGCACATAAGCTTAAAACACTGCCTTTAGCAGGTGTCTTAATCTGGCTACAAAATGAACACTTCTTTCTAATGCACTTCCAATGGAAGTCTGCAGCCAGACTTCAGGTATGGTGTATGTCCAGCTTGGCCGTTTGAGCGTAGCAATATGATGGACTTCAAAAGAAAATTTACTAAAAGTTATTGTGTTAAAGTCAGGGGACTTCCTCCGTGAGTACTTCACTGCTCTGACCAGTAAGATCTAGTACCACAGGCTCTTACTGAGTTGATTCAGGTAGAAAATAAGCGCAGTATGCTTTATGCCCCGTGTGCAGGTTTATCAGCTTAATACTGCTTTGTTATGTGTTAATGATTATGAGTCTAGTAGATGTGATGATGAGTTAACAAGGGCTTTAATAATAATTTGTCTTTATGGTAAGCCTCCACTACATTATAGTAAAAGGTGACCTGCCAAGCAGGCAGCGCAAGGTCAGATTCATGTGTTTTCTTCATTAAAGCCTGAATAATCCAGCCAGAGACAGTCAGACAATTAGAATGCTCACCATGGGGTGTGTGTGTGCGTGTGTGCGTGCACTTCCGCCTGCGCGTAGTGTCACACTGAACAGCGAGTTCCACAGGAGTCGTAAAAGCTAATTTGTTCCTTTTTAATAATTTAAAACTTCTTGTTCTCTTTGTTTCTCTCATCTGTAAACATGCGAGATATGTGGAAAGACTGATATTTGGATCAGTTTGTACGCTGAACCAATTATGTTTAATCAGCGCAGCTGCCAGATATGTGTCTCTCTCTCACTCACACACAAACACACACACACACATACACACAGCTGTACTGAAGTTAATTGGCTGTGTTGCTTTCCAGCCCTGAGGGTGGGGGTTGATTTAAGTGCCTGTTTTACTGCAGCTGTAAACTGCGGATTGGACAGTGCATTTGTGAACATCATAAATTACCCACAAAGATCATGACACATTAGTTAATGTTGTTATTATTTCTATATCATGTGACACACTTTTGTCACATTACTGAGACTACTTTTCATATCCTGTGTGGTTTCTGCTCATGCACACCTGCGTCTGCAGGCAGAGTGTGATGGAAGCAGTTTATTTTGTCATCTAAGGACTAATCGGGATCAGCAGAACCAGCTGTGTGCACACAGGGTGGGGCTTCGAGCACAGTGCAGTGGAAAGGCGATGTGTAGATGTGTTCGCTGGCTTCATCTGACTTCATGCTGAAATCACCCATGCAGGTGATTTCACTCATTTGATGACAGTGGGTCCCTGGGTATGACATGTAGCCCCCACTTGTTTCTCACCTCCATGCAGTTGCTTAGCATCTTTTGCTGGACGTGTCTCTTTTGTCATTTTGCATCTCTTTGTGGTGAATTTGTTTCATTTCAACTGTTTTTGTTTTTTTCCCCTTTGGTTTCTTTCGGGGATATTTTGCAGGCGAGCTTCAGGGGCCCTCTGACCACCTGGGCCCCTGAGCCAGTGCCTGGTCGGCACCTTTCAGTAGTCTGTCCACGGCCACAGCCATCATCTATCTCCAGCTCACTAGGCTGTTCATAGCATTAGATAGCTTCTGTTTGTGTGTATATGTTTTGTTCTTTTTGTGCGTGTAGCAGTAGCCTAGGTATCTCCTCACACCGACTTGTCATCAGTACTTACAGTCATGCATCATTTGTATCAGTGGTGGTAATAACCATGTTCACTTTCAATTTAATTTCTTCACTTCTTCATTTCCTCCCAGCCCTCAAAATGTTTTACGATCTTACAGAAAAATACCATTGAAAACAAAACACTGCATTAATGGTTTCCTGCAAAAATATGGCAACAGATGTTTCTCCCGATGTTGAAGGGATTAAAACACTGAAGATGAACACATACTTTTAATATCAGATTTCAAGATGCTGCAGTAGAGATATGGAGACTGTGTGTGAAACTCCACAGTTTCGGCCAATGTGATAAGCTGCTGTCAGCCTGTTAGTGGTGCTTTGAAAGGTCACCGCTGAAGTTAAACTTGTTTGCAGTTTGTGCACAGCCACCAGACACAAAATCCTAGCAGCATTAAACATCCTGGGCGGCACTGCCAAGGCATTTGGCATCTTTGCTTTCTTTGTAGTAAAGTGATTCTGCTACGGATGTGATGAGGACAGAGCTTGGAGGGCAACCTGCAGACACCCAGTGTGATCTCTACCCAAAGCCCCATGTCCGAAAGAAGCCTACTGTCCAGTGTAGACAGTTGAATCCACTGACTCCCTGTTTTTATGGTTGCAGGATTAAATTGCCATGTAGTTTGCCAGTCGTAGTTTGTATGGTGAGTTTATTAACAGTCTGTGTTAAATATGAGCTGTTACTGTCTTGGATCCATTCCAAGCAAATTTCATGCTGGAACCAGATTCGATAAAGAGCCATCGAGCGTAGACCCTCCCGCGATGGCCGTGAGGCAGCGTGAACACAGAGCAGAGGAAACATGAGCAATCAGCAGCGGTGTGTGGACTCTGACGTCCTGCTGGGCTGAGTGCAGAGCAGTCAGGTGAAGCAGCAGTGTTCATTTGATGTTATTGACGAGACACTGCAAGTGTGTTTCCAGCAGCAGCAGCTACGGCTACAGCGCTGTTTCACAGTGAGTGTGTGATGGAGGCATGTGTGGACAAGGCTCTGCTGCAAAGAATGTGCTTCATGTAGACAGTCCAGACACACACAGCACATAGGACAAAATGCAACGTAGATGAAATCAGACCATGTTTTGCTGGAAGCTGTCAATCTAACCTCTTCACACCCCCGCAGTGGAGCGCAGTGAAGTCCTGGGATGTTCTGTCCCTGAGCGGTTTATCACAGATCCGTCACACTGGACAAGCACAAATCTCACTGAGGCCCTTGTTGTACCTCTGAACCAACGTGTGTATGTTCGTACATTGTACTTCCATGTGTTAATACATTAGGAAACAAAAGCAGAACCTGGGACAAGGTGTGCAAGCGCAGTGGTTCGGTAAGTTCCTACAGTGGAGGAGGCCTGTTTGTGTTTTGGCTGCACTGAATACAAATGTGTCATGTATGAAAATATAAAGCAATGAAAAGTTATGTTTATATGAACAAAAATAACTGGTAGCGCATGTTTCGAGTTGTATAAATCAAGCGAGCTGCTGTAGAAACTAGTCCTTTTGGTCACGAGCCTGGGAAACCATTGACAGCTGGGACACTGCATGGCGCTGAAGCTGGGGATGTCACTGATTAACCTACTGATTGACCTTGTTTTTCATTCTCGCTCTAAGCTCATGGACTTTCTCCTGAAGGTGACTTTTTGTCCAGCGCTGTGGCTCAGAAGCTCACACTGAACCTCCACAGATGTCTCTTTCTGGCAGTCGCGTCCTTTCACAGATGCTGTATTTGTCCGAGAGTTCTGTAGAATGAGTGAGAGCTGGGGGCGACAGGAGGCCGTGTACTGTAGGCGCTGAAAGAAAAATTGAAGCAATTTCCTGGGACAATGCGAAGGCTAAGGATCAGTTCCAGCAGAGCGGTGTATCCTCAGCAGCAGAGAAACAGGAACACTGACAGGTCATAAAGCTGTGACGACATTCCCCTTTGATATACTCAGTGATTTATATAAAACCTCAGAGAGAGAGCTGCTGAGGAAATGTCCGTCCATCCTTTCATCCGTCTCTGCTGGTCATGTTGGCAGCAAAGTGCAGCGGACGTCCTTCAGCTCGTCCTGGCTGATCCTCCAACTGGTCACAGACCTACAGGGGGATGTTGTGTTTTTAGTTTGGATTTATTTCTGATTTCCTGAAAGAGAGGTCCCGGTCTGTTTGCCAGTGAACTCTGGTGCCTCTCCTTTGTTGTGTGAAAGCAAAGTGGCCCAACCACAGGGCTCTGTGATAGCTGTCAGGAAGCCCTCAGCATCAACAGTATGCGTGTTTAAAACTGCAGTTTACTGCTCTTTCCGTGTATTTTAACAGTTCACGAAGCCTATTACAACTTGCTTGATGTAGCGATCTCACAGTAATATTACTGTACAGCTCACCACGGTCCTGTCTCGACCTTCAGTTCTTCATGAGCTTTTTTGTGACAGCACGTTTATATGGCCTCATGTTTACAGAACTTAACAGTGTTCTGATTTTATCTCTCCCCCCTCCTCAGCAGACGCCTCCCAGGGGTTATGACCCAGCAGATGCAGAACCTGCAGTTGTCCCAGACCAGGAAGTGCCCCGGTGGGCCGGCCTCCCCTAACGCCGCCAAGCGCCTTTATCGAAACCTGTCAGAGAAGCTGAGAGGAAGCACCTCCTCCTTCGAAGATGCCTATTTCTTCGGCAAGACGGACCGACTCCGCAAAGCCTCGGTGAGTCTGCTGCAGAGAGAGAGGGAGGAGGAAGACGAGGCGGTAGTTTGTCACTTTGACTCAGGACATTCAGTAGGAGCTGTTGTGGATTTCATTCATTGCTCAGTGAGGTGAGAAACACATCAAGTCAGAAACAAACCAACACGAGTTTGTCTTTTAAGATCGTTGCTCACGCTGTCTACTGTAGAACACAGCTCACAGAACAACCTCCAAAACCTCTGTATATCCTGAGTAGTAGAAAAGTACTGAGTCATCTAATCTTTGTGTATAAAATGTGATATACTGACACTGCACAGTTTCTCTGAGCCCATGTTCACATACTTGCGTTACCTGGGTTCTTGTAACCTGAAGTACATACTCACAGCTGATTTACTTGGTTATTAGAATTGTTGGTGGTGGTTGATGTTGTGTTGATCAGTGACTAATTGTTTCAGCTCCAGTCTTCTGCATTACCAGCTGCCCAGAGTGAGCAGGGCTCCATCCATCCCCACTGGTCTTGGTCATGTGATTAGTTACAGTTGTGTTTGGTCATTTGCACCACAGATCCACTGAGGTGGCTCATACTTTAGTTGCTAATTATGTCCCTGCGTTGTGTCCGTTTTTGTCTTGATGTGGACCATATCCTTAAAGTTAATCAAATCAGCACAAACTTGGACATGTTAAGCTGTGTTTTAGCAGGGGAGGTCTGGCTGCAGTGAGATCCCTGGGGCCATGTGTATGACACTGACCCACTGATGAAATAAAAGGTACAGAAATGTTCAGCTTCTGATTTTCTAACCACGTGCTACACAGTCTGCTACATGGGCCAGAACTGCAACTGAAAAAAGCAAGCTGAAGTCCAAGTAAGACTTTTACTGAAGCAGCTGCAGGAAGTGATGGTTTTACAGCGTTTAAGCAACATGAGCATGCTAGTTCACAGCTTGTGTACTGGCAGCAGCTGAACTGTATGATGTAAAGTGTGGAGAAGACGTCTGCGGTCAGATGTTAAAGGGAACCCTGTCCGGCTGCTGAGTCTGACACAGAGGGATCAATAGCAGTCTCATTTGGTGTGTCTGCTAATTGTGTTAACAGCGGCGTCTCCAGAGCCCGGACTCTGTGTTCCTTCATTTGTCACATCAATGATTCAATCTCGAAGCTTCTGCCTCGAGCCCTTGTTTTCAGGGTTCTATCATGAAAAGCAGACTTGGTTTCTTCTTCTGTCTCTCCTGGGCAGCAGATTCTCTTCAGCTGCTCACTGACAGATTATTGATCAGGTGTAAGAGGAGGGTAATGTGCCTCGCTCAGGGACATCTGGGGGAGAGCGTCTGGCTTCACCATGAAGCAGCACTCTCTCTTCTTCATCACTTCTCAGCCTCCTCTCTGTCTGTCCTCTGCCATCGTCACGTCCCTCTTGTTGCCCTGCGAAACATTTGGTCTCCAAGATTTGGCATGTGACGGCTGTTACAGGTCATACTGTGTGTGTGTGTGTGCGTGTGCGTGTGTGTGCGTGTGTGTGTGTGTGTGTGTTGATAGTTAGATCATACTGTGTGTGTGTGTGTGTGTGTGTGTGTGTGTGTGCGTGTGTGTGTGTGTGTGTGTGTGTGTGTGTTGATAGCTGCAGCTCTCCAGAACTCTCTGTGCCAACCTGCTGACATTTACAGACCCGTCACAGGAGCAGACATGAAAGAAAGAGGCAGACGGGGGAGGGGGGGGTGTATAAGAGAGAGGCGGGGAGAAAACAAAGGCTCTGAGCACGGTGGCCTGTGTGTGTAATCTGAAATCAGAACAAACAGGTTGGTGTTCCTCTCATGGTGAAAACCGGCAGAGAGCTACACAGAGCCTGAGCAGCAGGGCCAGGTTAGGAACCGGTGCGGCCCTGGGCTGCAGCCTGGGTCTGATGGGGAGCAGATGCAGACAGTCCACTTAGGGCTGCTGACCTCTGTCTGCAGTGTCCCTTGGTGTGTGAACATCAGCCTCTACAGTTGGTTTACATGTGGAACAAGCTGCTTATTAACCAAAACTGCTTCATACAGATGTGGGTCTGAATATTATTAGCAACTTATAAATGTTTATAAGTGCTGCTGTTGTTGTTTTATAATGTTTTCTTTTCTTTTTAATATTCTGTATCCCCTCGTCCTGCTGTTAGTGTTTCCAGTGAATCATTAGCTCCTGAGATGATCTGTTGATAGAAAAATACTGGACGGTACATTTTGTCCATTAGCTTTTCGCTGCAGTTCTTCAGAGTGATGTGAAGCTCCAGTGACAGCTGCAGAAAGAACGCATCCAGCTGATGTTTCAAAATTCCCCTCGTGTGTTGTCCTCACACGTGTCCTCTCAGAGAAACTCCAACAGAGAAACAGATAATTCTTGTTGTGCGAGTGTACGTGGAGCTTTGTGCTCCCTGTGTCTTATACTGACATCATTGTGGATAGGCATTTGACTCAGACTGCACTCACCAGGGACCACTACATAAGAATGATTGGTTTGTGCTAAATGCAGCTTCATTTCCACGCAGACTTCTCTGATGGAGAAAAGGATTTGCAGTTGCTTCTGTGGAACAGTGAAGGTTTTTGTTCAGTGATATCTGCAGAGTGTCCGGACTCTGACGGGCTGTCGGTGCTGGTGCACGGTCAGCTGTAGACAAACACCTGACCTCAAGTTGTAGCCCAAAGCGTAACTGAGTCCATGACAATGTGACACTTTGTGTTTCCATCCTCCAGATTCTTATGGGACCCGGAGATCCCGTTGAGCATGAACACAGTGTACAGTCACCGCAGCCACAGCCGTGCTTGTCGCTACGTGCTGTACCATGTCATTACTCCTCTGGGTTCATATGTAGATTTGTTCACTTTACACCAAATGAACTGAACTACACAAAGCTCTGGTTTTTTAGTCTGCAAAGAGTTTGCTGCACAACTTTCACATCAGGATAAACAATCTGCACCAACACACAAGCTGTGGAAACCTGTGCTAAAGAAGCCAGTGCCCAGATAACAGCAGATATCTGTGCTGCAGCTTCCTGTGTCCTCTTGTAAATGTGAGCTCTGTTCCTGTTTCAGACGATGCAGGGCGGTGACTGTATCTTCGAGGCGGTGGAGCAGCAGGACCTGGATGCGGTGCAGATTCTGCTCTACCAGTTCTCAGCTGAGGAGCTAGACCTGAACACCCCCAACAGCCAGGGCCTGACACCACTCGACATCGCCATCATGACCAACAACACGCCCATTGCCAAACTGCTGCTGAAGGCCGGCGCCAAGGAGAGTCCACACTGTGAGTACAGTGCAGCTGGGTGGCGGGCCGTCATGGGGTTGTTTGTCAGTTAGTTGAACATGCTACATCTCTGATACCTGGAGATGATGAGGCTGGAGCACTGAGGCCTTTCTATTTCACTTGTCTACTCATTGTCCAGTAAGAACCCAGTTTTCATGGCAGGGTTGAACCCGTTTCCCACCTCCCAGTAAGACAACCACCACACAGGACAGAGTGGAGGTACAGCAGGTGACGGATGACAGGACACTTCTGACTGACTGAGTGGAAACACAACCAGCAGGGTCACTGATCAATCAGCTGATCACTGTCCTGATAATCCGATTGATCAGTTTATCCCCAGAATGTCAGACTCTGGGAAAAAGTCCCATTGTGACTCTCCAGAGCCAAAGGTGTTGTCTCCACACGTCTTGTTGTGTCCAACCAGCAGACCCACAGAGACTCATCTGATTCTCATGTCTGACAAAGAAAAGCATCAGCTCCTCACATTAAAGAAGGTGGAACCAGAACATGTCGGTGACTGTTGATTCTAAATAGCTGCCGGTTAATTATCTACCAGTGAACTGGTTCATGGCTGCAGCTCTATGTCGCTGAATGGCTTCATGAGGACGACACAATGGTGTCAGTGAGGGGGAGGGGATCTGGATTAGAAGGAGGAGGTTTCCTCCTCTGACAGAGGAGACCTGACAAGGCTATGGAGACTCGGCCCTGCTGGGTGGTGGTCTGTCCTCTCAGCTGTCACCCAGCTGCGTTCCTGTGTGGCGAGTTCCTGGTTTCCTGCAGTGAACTCATTTGACCACCAGGTCCCCTTAGTGAACACTGGAAGCCTCGAGCACAGTTGACTGGACAGAATCTTCGACCAGGTCGTACCGCCCCATCTCCATTCGTGGCTGCTCCCCAACACCAGTGTGGCTCATGGTGTGGGAGCAGAGCAGCACCTGTGTCCTCTGTCTTAATTGGTTTCTGACCTTTTAGTCTGACAGACCAGAACCTAATTTCCAGGTGAGCCGATCAGAGCGATGGCCTTGTTACTGCCGACGGTGAAGTAAAAATATTTTCTCTTCCTGTGTTTCTGTTCTCTGACAGTTTAACGCTCTTATTGCAGCGTCAAACATCATTCACAACTGAATCTCTTTGGCTTTTGGACTGTTGGTCAGACACAAGGAGAACACATCACCTATAGGGCTCTCAGAACTTGCCATTGCAGTTTTCACCTTTCTTGATCTTTTGTAGACTAAATGATTCGGCTGAGGGCTCGTGAGAAGATTAGGAGAAGTAAAACATGTTTATACTGTTCTGCCCTCTGAGTGCATTTGGTTTGTTTATTGTGAGTCATGCAGTGCTGCCCCCTGTGGGTTATACGGCAGCAGTAATCTTGAGAGACGTTCACTTGAGAGAGAAAGTTAAGTCAGATATGGTAGCCTGCAAGGTTTCTGCTACTTCTCAGCGTTGTGCCTTGGACACCATTCGTCTGTGAGTATTGTTTAGTTGTCCTCTAGATATTATGAGGAGGAAGTGTACTGTGTTGAGGTTTGTTAGAACTAATATAGTTATGAGCCTATTATTAACACTGCTGGCAATTCGGTAGGCTATGTTGAGCAGTGAAACTGTGTTGTGCTAATTTCCGTTTGTTGTTTGTGTTTTGTTGCAGTTTACAAAATAAAAGACAAATAAAGTAATTTGTCAGTGAATAACAAGACACGTCACACCTTGGTTTTATTGGGGAATTACACCCTGTAAGCTGACTGTCTAGTTTTGAAGACGGACTACTAATGGCGAGGACAGTACATGTACAATATTGTATTGAGGATTTTTAAAACTTTCTTGTGAAATGCTGCTGAACAGTTTTACAAACCTGAATAATTCCAAAAATCTCAAGGTGAAGTAGCAGTATAACCCATCATTTTATGCCCCCACATTTCCTTCATAAAGTAAAAAAAAATGCCTTCACATTCATTTGTTTCACGCTTTTCATCATTACACAAGCTTTCTGAAATGCAGAGAAATTAGCCTGAATGTAATCTTTACTGTGACTTCGGCTGGAGGAGAGAAGAGCTTGTTATGTTTCGTTCCCACTTGTCAATGAGCAAACGAGAAAGAGGCAGACCCAGGTAGCCGACTTCAATGCAAGCAGTGATTTATTATGTACAGTGATGAGGAGAAATAACAAAATGCACAGAGGGAAATAGGGAGAGCTGGGCCGAGCTGCGTAGGCTGGGTCACTCCTGGGCTGGTCGGTGGTGATGATGGCTACTGAAGGTAGAGACAGAGAGATGAAGGTAATAGTGGAACAGATAGGCGACTGAGCATTGACCTGCCTGGGAGGGGAGAGTGGAGCCATGGTCCGGAGGAACAGTCCATGGGGAGAACACAAAACAGTAGCTGGCTAGGGAATAATAATATACAAGGCTGTGAGGAAGAGAAGAAAAGCGTTGATGCCAATGTTAAGAAAGGCTAAGGAGAGAGGAGAAATCGCGTTTCTGCGATATGATAAACTGGTGACTCCAGCTGGTGATAAGGGAGTGAGGAACAGGTGAACGTGATTAGTGTTAATGGGCAAGAGACAGTAGGAAAGGTGAGGGAGGCAGAGCGGCCGAGCAAACCTGACAGAGCCAAGTGAAGGAAGAGTTGAGATCAGAAAAGAGCTGTGGCATCTCACAACCTAGGGAGACGTGTCGGCCTGTTTCTAGTCCCAGAGCTCGTTTGTTTTCTAATTCATTGTGCATATTTGGAAAAATCGCTATGGGAGGACGTAGCTGAGACCAGGCTGCAAACTGAGTGAGTGTTAGTAGCTGGTTGTTGAGAATCGCTGCTCTGACACCAAGTCTACGCAGAATAAGCATGTGCACAGGTCCCGTTCAGCCAGCGGAACTGAACTGAAAACAGTAGAGCTGCCCCATACATTTAAAACAACTAGTGACTAAATAGTACAAAGAACTCGAAGTGTAAGTGTTTCAGCTCCCTCAAGCTGTTTTATCTTTCTGGGAGGATCAAGCTGATGAAAGAGGATTTACTGCAACACAGCTGGATCAGACTGACTTAGTTTGAGCTGGGTGTTCCTAATAAATTGACATCTGTATGCAGTATAGGGTGTGTGTGTGTGTGTGTGTGTGTGTGTGTGTGTGTGTGTGTGTGTGTGTGTGTGTGTGTGTGTGTGTGTGTGTGTGTGTGCGCGAGCTCCCCGTGCAGTGTGACTGATGCTGTGAACCAGACAGGGCCTGTGTTTGTGTCTGCTGCCCAGTCTGGGTCTCCTCTACCTAGTCCTGAATGAGCCCCCTATCCTGCCACACACGGGTTCCCCCCCATCAGTCCCCTTGCTGTCCTCCATAGACTCTCAAAAGACAGGTGGTTCTTCCCAGCGACCCCCCGTCAGCCCCCACTGTCTGCCCGTGTGTGTGTGGGGTGAAACAGTGGCCACTTTACAGTGAGCGGGGCCTCCTGCGCGACTCCCACTGCACTGCTTTAACAAGGTTTGTCGTTTAATGGTTTAACTTTTCCAATGATGCATGTAACGTCGGGGCAATTACAGCTAAGTGATTTATTGTGCCATGGGCTGGCGTGGCGAGAGCTCTCCAAACAGCAGCCTGAACTCTGGGCGGCGGTACAATCCCATCCTTGTAAACAAACACAGAGTCAACACTGCTGCTGTTTTCCCTTCTGGAGCCTGCTGCTCTCTGTTTGTGTCATTCCTCAAGTGCCAAGTAAATCAGTCAGCCGGGGCGCGGCAGCCCCGTGTCGCTGTGCGCTCGTGGTCCACCGTGAGCTCACACGCATGTAGCCGGGTCAGTTTCCATCCAAGAGTGCATGCACACTTAGTATTTTTAGAGTAAAACTACAAATACAGTGTGACAATGTGTACAATACTGTGTGAAAATACTCCATTACAACTAAGGCAGTGCTATCAGATTCATATGGCACAGTCTGCACACGGAGGCAGTTACAAAGTTCTTTACTAGAAAACAAATTCAAAACAGTGACTTTAAGAGAGAATCAATGCATCTACAAGTTCAGAGGCCAAAACAAAACAGGGACTAAACGCCACTCCATTTTAATGACAGATTTCTTTGCAGTAGTTCTTAGAAGGTGTTTTGCGTAGGCTTACAGTGAGACGTCAAATGACTAAATAAATAAGTAGTGACTAATAAATCATGGAAAACTACTACAGCCTGGAGGTGAGGACTGTGAGGAAGGCAGAGTTATGACTTTGTATTTACTGAATCTAAACGGTGACTGGCTATGGTGGCACAACAGGACAGCGGTGACGGGAGCTCACACTTCTTTCACCAGGACTTTCTAAGGCACTGATCTGTGATCTCGGTCAGTTGGATATTCATCGTAGTATCTCATACTTCTGACTTTTTCACATAATCTTAAATCAGCGTTTTGACATTCAGAACATTTGTTTCCTCGCTTTACTTCATATTTTCACACAGTAAACCATATTTGAATGTGTCAGCTGAAGAGGAACTCTTGCTGCTGTTAAGAATTTTCAAACATGTTGAAGTGCAACAGGCGAAGCGGGGCAGTGAATGCACCATGAGTGAACAGAGCAACGCCGGGCCACACAACAAACACTGTTCCTTCTCAGTTGTTAAAACAATTTTTTAAGTGACAGCCACAACTCCTCCTCTGTTTTCTCTTAAATGTAAACAGTAACTGAAGTGCAGTATTTCACTGGATCTGCTCTGAGTAAACTGAGTAAATGCTCTTTGTCACTTGTGTAAATGTCTCTGTAATGACTTTGTATGTCAGTGTTTTCTGTGTGTGTGTGTTAATGTGTGTCCCTGAGCTCACCTGCGTTGCCTGTGTGTTAATTTATGAGGCCCCTCGGGCCCCTGCAGGGGTGTCGGTCTATATTTAGAGCCCTCTCGTCCCTTCAGTCAGACAAGGTGTTTCTGTGCGAGGCGGCTCCTTCTCACACACTGTGGCCTGTTAACTTACAACCTTTTCAATTAGCCACGCGTGGACAGACTGATCAAACAGGAAATGACACCTTTTTCCCACTGTGGTCATTAAAGCCTCCTAACAGCATCACTCTATATTACACCAGTCGACCATATCTGGTGTCACTGGCGCTGGCAGTCAGCTCTGTTCACGTTGGCTGTCCATCTGCAGACAACTGCACCAATTCAGGACATCTCACGTTACACATGCTCATTATCTCAAGCACATGGTCTGCCACAGTCGCAGCTCAGCAAACACACTCTTTAGAGAATTAACATCAGCAATGATTGTCGTCACAAAACACACCGCTTCAAAACAACAGAAAACACTGAAGCGTGTGTACAGCCTGTGCTTGTTTCAGGTCTCTCATGCATTTTTGTTCTCAGTCCTTTGGCCTCATTTTCAGCCTCATGTTTTATTTCTGCCTGACAGCTCCGAGAACAAATCCTCAAATGAGTCACAAAAAGTCTGGAACGTCCAGACAGTGAAGATTTTAGCTGTCTGTGTGCAGCAGGCTACAGGCCGAGCTGAGGTGGAGATATTTAGCAGCCACACACACGTAGCGGTATGTGAATGAGGGTGTTCTTGTGTGCGCTGTTTGTTTGTTTGTGCTGCTGTCACGGTCCATGACTAAGAGCTGGAGCGGCAGGCGAGTGAGCGAGCGTGCAGTAAGGCAGCAGTGTTTGGAGGAGCTGGCAGCAGAATGGACGTTTCACCGTGACAAATGTGCAGGAACACACACAGACTTCAGACCTGTCTTGAGTTGTCACTTTCTCTTTTTAACTGCTTGCAAACATCCGTTTGTTTCCAGGAAGAGTTGAAACCAGCTGGTACCTAACATGTCCTTTTATACGACTCAGCCTTGTTTTCCAGTTGCTGTAGTCCTCAGTGAAGAGACAGCTGAGATGCATTTGACTACATAAGAATGGAAATAATGACAATTGGGGCAGAATGCTGGGAAGTGAGATTCCAGGGCTTCTCCACAGTCTGCTCCCACTTCCCAGGAAAAAAATCCCTCTGGGAACAGTTGGATTGTTATGTGTGTTTGTGTTACTGGTGCCAGGGTTGGTTCCACCACCACAATACAGAAGTCCTGGAGAATCCAGTTTAAGTGCATCAGTGAGTCCAGACTGCAGAGAAGGCTGAAACCCTCGGTCTAATGGGCTCCTGGTTGTGTGTCTGTGTGTTCTGTGTCGTAGTTGTGAGTGTGGAGAGTCGGGAGGCCCACCTGAGCTCCCTGGTGGTGGAGGCGGAGCAGCGGGCGGCAGACCTGACGGCTCAGGCTCAGAGGGACGGCCTCTCTCTGGAGGCCTGCCACAAGGACAAGCAGCTGAGGGCCTGGGAGTGGAGGTGCAAGCTGTACAAGCGCATGAGGACGGGCTTCCAGAACGCACGTGAGTCACCTTGGTTTGATTTCTGCTGCAATTGGAAGGAGAGAAGAAGCAGATACACAGCCTTTTGTTAAATATGTGGCCTCCGCTCCTTGTTTACATCTGTTTACATTTATTCATTCATCACTTTTGCCTGAAGCAACGTACAAAATGAGGCA
>NW_018128057.1:693618-711224 GCF_001952655.1 Monopterus albus | reverse complement strand
GTGAAGTACAGAGATGCACAGTGACTAAAGAGACACACAAACCTCTACAGCAGTGACAACAAAGAGATGGATGACAAACACAAATGCAACATAGTTTCCTTGTGTCCCTTTCAGCTTGGGGGGTCTTGCTCCTGTGTAGGAGCAGTGAGGGCCCTTCTCCATGTTCTCCGTTGCCGCATGATCTGCCCATGGGTGAGAGTAGCTCTCAAAGACAGCAGCAGATTTCTGTCAGACAGAAAGAGGAGGAGGAGCTCAGCATTTTCATTTCACCACTTCAGGATAAAAGTCCTTCATATTGTCTTTTCTTCTCTGTGACTCCACTGAACAGATTTTTCAGCAGCTCCTTCAGGCAAAATGGCACTGAGAGGTTTCTTATGTGAAGTCATTTAAAGTAACAACCTGAGATGTGCAGCTGCAACACCAAATGATAAAAGCCAGCAGGGATGCGGAGGATAACCACTGCCAGGGTTGTGTGTTTGACAGTTTCACACGCATTACAGAATTTAGTTTGGAAAATAACCAGAACAGGGGATTTAAAAGCAGAAAATCTGGATATCTAGTGCGAGTCTCAGCTGATCAGATGAAGCAGCGAGCAACACCTGTAGAAACTCACACAGTCAAAACATGTCATCACATTTCTGCCATGAGTTATGAGAGTTTCCTAGTTTGTGATTGTTTTTTTTTTCAGGATTTCAGTTTGTTGATCATGCTGGTTAACACCTCTGTGCTCTACTCAGGTGCCCCGGAGGCCCCGTCTGTGGTTCGTCTGAGCGTGAGCAGTAGCACCACACTGACTGTCACCTTCCAGGAGCCGCAGTGTCTCAACAACACAGTAGTGACCAAATACAGAGGTACACACACACTTTACCCTGCAAATAATTGCATACAAACAATACTCCACAGAACAAAGATGGCATAAAAAAGTATTTCAGTTCACGGGTGCTGCCTCATAGACAAGGTGCCACCCACAACATTTGAAGCGACAGCCAGCTCGAGCTGCAGGTGTTCAGGAGGCTCAGCCTGAATCTGTCAGCGGAGTTTTCTCTCTGGAGAATGACTCTGGTTAGTGCTGAGCTCAATGAGTCTGGATCTGCCATATTGTAAACAAGTAACAGTCCCAAACATCACAAACTCGTTTGCGTGACTGACGTGATACCGCAGTGACTCAGGTAGGTCCAGTCACAAACACGTGGCCTACGTAGTTGTTACTACTCTTTAACCAAGGAGAGCCTGTGGGTTTACACAAAGCTGAGAAGGTCACTTCTTTGTCCGCAGCTGTGTATTCGCACACTTACCAGAAGGAAACACCTGGAGGCAGCGAGCTGAGGTTAAGGTTAATGGGAATGTCCTCGTCTTAGGAAGATCTGTTGATCTGTAATGACGTTGTGTTGATTTAACCCATGTCTGTGTGTGTGTGTGTGTGTGTGTAGTGGAGTGGAGCTGCCTGAAGGATTTCTCGCTGCTTGCCGGAGAGACAGTGTTGGATGATCTGCAGACCCTCAAGTGCACCATCAGCGGCCTCACCACGGTAATTGCAGCATCACTCCTCCACCTGTCTCAATCACCTCAGCCTCTTGATTACCTCTGGATTATCTTGCTGCTGTAGGCAGGAGACTCAGGGCCAGGAAGATTAAAAACTGACTGTTCATTTATTTGATCTGGATCAAAACCTCAGCAACAGTGACCAGTTACACTGTATTTCACAGGTGCATTATGTCCTGACAATAACAAAATAATGCAAAAGATTGATAAAGGGACTCAAAGCCACCACAGGCACAGGTACCAGACCCAACACATACAGTCTGAGATAACAAGGGATTCAAACCCAGCACAAAAGGACAAAAAATGACTACAAAGGAAGACAAACATGTCCTGGCATTTGGTCTTAATTACTGGGAAAACAGAGACAGTGTGTTGGTGTAGTTAGAGCTTTTTTTCTAGTTGTGTTGAGTTTAAAAGTAGTTATCGACCTCCATTTCATCAGTCCTTGAAAACTTTCCTCACTGTACATTGAGTTGTCACTGTAAACGCACTGTGTGCCTGCTGGCTCCGACTAGACACTGCAATAGACGAACTGTCTATTCATCTCAGCACAGTGTGGTTTGTTATGTTTTTTCCTTTTTGTTTGCAGATTGAACAAGCCAAATGCTGATTAGTGAATTTAAACTGGCTTTCCCAATGGCAGCTTCTTTCAGAGCTGCTCCAGTCCTGTTTTGTCGGTGTAAATGTTCCCTGTAACTCTGCTGTCGTGTCTTTGTCGAGTGGCATTGTGACATTTGAAGAGTGTGGAGTTTAGCTGAGGCTGTTGTTCATTATGCATTCTGTGCATTATTGTCTGGCACATGAACACACCGACTGTGGTGCTTCTGCTGTTTGCCGTTTGGAGCAGCAGCCGGCATTCAGCTCCTTCCACTGCAGCCTGAAAAACATTTAGAAAAGAACCTGCTGCTGTACTGGAAAGGCCAAGACACACTGTGGGTGTATAATGAGCCAGTAAGTGGACTTCAGTCTGAGCCAGAATCCATATCTAAAATGTTAGTGTGGACCTGCACCGATTTTCATACTGTGTTTATTCTGTCAAGGCTGAATCTCAAGTGAAACTGATTTATATCCTGCTGTTATGGAATGATCACTACATGAGGCTTGTCTGAAAAGAGACGTGACTGTTGGAAAGCAAGTCAGACGACCACAAAAAGAAGCCAGACAGCCACAGACACGTGACTACAACAGAGAGGCAAAAATCAATTACACAGAGATGTAAAATGGCAACAGAGACACAGCTACAAAGAGACATAAAGCAGACAGAGTCCCAAGCAAACTGACAACAAATTTTAAAAAAACTAACACGAGTAAAAAGATGAAAACAAAGAGGCCGTCTCCAGAGTCCTTGTCAGACCTGCACTTTGATGCATAGATGGTCCAGTGGAGGTGTCCACACACTTTTGGTCGCACTGCTGTTAATGTACAGGTGTGAGTCTCTGGTTCTTTCACAGTTGTTAAAAAAATCAAATCATAAGTCTTTCAGATCTGTTTGAGAGGCCTCGATTAGCTGCTGCATGCACAATAGTGGAGTACAGGACAAACATCTGAAACACTATCAGTCATGTCAACAGTCCACTTTGCTTCTTTTCTTCTATGTCCACGGGTCAGTGTTGTCTTTGTCCTCCTGCACACGCCGCCTCTCAGCTGTGTCTCTTTGTCAACTCATGGGTTCCTTACGTTGCAGGGTCGGCTCTACTACGTCAGAGTGTTGGCCTACAACATGAAGGGCTGGGGTCCGCCCGCCTCCTCCCTCCCCCCGTCTGCAGCTCCTTCTAGTAAGTTCATTTTAGTCTGTTCAGCTCTGTGGCCTCACTAACACAGCGGATCGCAGGTGCAGGTCTGCGCCTCCAAGACTGGCTTTCATTAAAGATGAGAGACTTTCTCTCACTGAATCCAGTGAAACAAATCAGCAGCATCACCTCTGCTGGTCTGTGAATGGGGACAGAAAATTCACAGGGACATAATATTTCAAGGGCATCAAGTGAAAACACTAGAGATTGTTTTGTCACAGCTTCCTAAATGTGAGGGTTTGTTTCTGTCAGTGTGAAGTGGATATCTGCGGGTTTTTGGTTTGTTGGTCAGATAAAACAAGACATCTGAACAAATCACCTGACTGACATGGAAAAAAGGTTGACAAGCTGATGATAAATAATGTCAGTAAAAATTCTGATGTCCAGGTTTGAAGTTTGTGTTGAGTCCCCTTCAGACTGGTCCTACATTTTTGTCCTGGAACAAGTGAACCTGGTTCAGTTTGGTGGTGACAGGTGAGGTGCCAATCTCTGGCCATCCTCCTGGTCTGTTAGAGGTTACAGCCCCCTCTGTTGGGATGAAAGCCCTAGCTGATTTTCTTGCTCTGTTTAATTCCACTTGTACTGACATTCTGGACTCTATTGCACCGGTCAGGAGGATTAAAGTAAAGACAGTTGAGGAACCCTGGATGATTCCACTCGTGCACTGAGGCAGTTATGCAGATGAGCAGTGCGGCAATGGAAGAAAGACAAGCTGCAGCAGCTCTTGTTGATTTGTTTCTCAAAACTTCCAGTCTCAAAACTTCCTTCACTATTTTATATCGAAAGTTGTCTCCATTATACTGAGTGGTAATGTTTGGTTGAAGCTCCCATCGGCTTGGCTGTCCTTGATCGGTCTGAGCCAGTGTCACTTGCTTTGATCAGAAAAGTGGTCCATCGGGTGAAACCTACTCACTGCTCTTTGGATATTTTGCCATCTGGCATTTTTAATCAGGCATTTGAGGCTTTGGGCCTAGCTTTGTCGATTTTATTAACGTGTGCCTAAATTCCACTGCTTTCAAGCATGCGGTAGTCCAGCCTTTGCTTAAAATCCAAATCTTGATCCTTAAAGTGTCTCAAACTTTAGGCCCGTCTCTAAACTGCTATTCCCATGCAAAGTATTGGAGACGGTCATTCTCATGCAGCTTCAAGAATTCTTGGAGGAAAGCTATTTATGAGAAATTCCAGTCTGGGTTCAAACTGTGTCACAGAACAGAATCAGCACTTTTAAGGGTTTTTACTGACCTTCTTTTAGCTGTTGACTCTGGTGGGTCAGCTCTGTTAGTGCAGGTGGACTTCTCTGCTGCATTTGAAACTATAGACTACAAAATTCTTCTCTCCAAACTAAAAGAATGGGTAGGAATTCAAGATACAGCCCTAAAGTGGATCCAGTCCTATTTATCTGGCAGATGCTTTTTGTTAGTACTGGGGAATCTTCTTCTTCAGCTGCCCTTCTCTGTGGTGTCCCTCATGGATCTGTTTTGGGCCCAGTATTGTTTTGTCTATATTTGCTCCCTCTTGGTTTGATCTTTGACATTTATGGCATTTCATTTCACTGTTACACGAGTGATATACAAGTCTGTCTTCCATTGATGTTGAGTCCATTCGTCATTGTCATTGATTGTCTAAGGGATGTTAAGTTGTGATTGCCTCACAGTTTTCTTTATTTGAATGAGAGTAAAACCAAATGCCTGTTGGTCCAAAAAAACAGGCTCTGGTAGTGGTAGTGGTGATCTGAACCTTGGATTTACACCCTGCTATGTAAAGCTCACTGGTGATCTTTGATGGTACGCTAAATTTTGAGAAGCAAATTCGCGCAGTAGTTAAAGAGCGTTTTTTCTAGTTGTTTCTAAAATAAAATCATTTCTCTCATTTCAAGATTTTAAAAAAGCGATTGATGCATTCATTAGCTGATGGTTGGATTATCGCCGTGCTCTGTACATTGACATAAACCAAGCTGCTCTGACTCACCTGCAGTCAGTACAGAATGCAGCTGCTCGTCTTTTAACAGGCGCATGTCAACATGAGCATATTGCGCCTGTTCTCTTGTCCTTGCACTGGCTTCCAGTCCGTTACAGGATTGATATTAAAACACTGCTGTTTGTTTTTAAAGCATTAAACGGACTGGCACCATTTAACTGAGTATAAACCAACAAGATCACTGAGATCATCACACCAGCTTGTTGCCAGAGGTTCCCAGGTCTAAAACTAGATGATGGGCTGACCAAGCGTTTGCTAGAAGATGTGGAACGGTCTACTCATTACTATCAGATCGGCTTCAGATCTGGGGCCTTTAAAGCATTACTTAACACTCATTTTTGTACTCTGGCATTTACACTGCATTCTTATCACATTGTGGGTTTATGTTTTGTTTGATGCTTTAATCAGCATTCAGTGATTTGATGTTTTGAGTTGATTATATATATATTTCAAATTTTTCCTCCACAATTGTGAAGCACTTTGGTATAACTTAGAGTTGCTGTAAATGTGCTATATAAATATGATTTGATTTGATCTGATCTGATCTGATTCATGCACTGGAAGGAGCCAGAAATCAGGAACAGGTTTGAAACCAAGTAAAAGAGTGTTAAATCAACACAGACAGTGGCAGGATTTAAAACAGGTCCTGGTCTGCACTCAGGCTGCAGAGCTCTGGGTCTGAAGCAGTGGACTCTGGGGTTTCACTTTCCAGACATTGACAGCGTCTTCGTACATTTCAGACTGTGATGTTAGACTGTCAGTAGTGTGAAAGTAAATACTTTGTGGAAATGCTTCATTATTTAGGTCTGTTATTTCCTAGTAGTTTCATAAAAGTTTTCAGGAAAAAGATTTTTGTAACTTGTGAAATAAAAGCTCAATTCTTAGTTATTTCACTTGTGCTGCCTTTATGATTGATTTCTGCTCCGTTTAAACCCCAGTGAAAATTTATCCATCATTAAGTTAGGACATGAAGATCAGGAGGCGTCCGGCGTTTCTACTCAAGTTTTTTTGGGTTCAGTTTGCAAATGTGCTTAAAGTGTGCACAGTTCCATTCGTCAGTGTTACCACGATGTCAGCACAGAGACCCGGACTGGTGGCGCTGACTGACACCATATGAAGGATGATCAGTTATTTTTGGCCCTTTGCTCGTCCCTGCTGATGGTGGCTACGGTAGCAAGTTAAACAGAGCTGAGTTTGTCTGCTTCCTGTAGCTGGTAGTGAAGGGCAAGCCAGCTGGGAATCATGTGAATCGGCTCCAAGGTCCTCGGATTTGAAACATCTCCTTCATCTCTCCGTCACGACTCGCTTTCTTTCTGCACTTTCAAACCTCAGCCTTGAGCTGTGTGTGTGTGCGACTACATGTGCATTGTCTGGATGTGCTGAGGTTTGTGTGTGTGTACGTGCGTCAGAAGTAGACAAGGATGCAGAGTGTGTGGGAGAGAGCTCTGCAGAGAGGGAGAGTACACCGGAGGGTGCTTACAGTTGGTTACAGTTGAGATAATTCACACAAAACAGCACAAATACAAACTTGATATAGGCGCTAGACACTACTCCGTGGCGCACTCTGTGGCAAAGCTTCTCCTGGTGCGCGTCTGATAGTCAAAAAGTACTGAGGCTTCTAGTGTTGGTTTGTTTTACTGCTCTGCCCTTGTCCCTGCAGCCTTTGTCCTGCTACAGACTAACCCAGTTACATGGCAGAGAAGTCAGTGTCGTCCGGCAAGCGAGCCGGGCACAGTCGGGTGTCAGACCTGTGCTGTGATATCTCTGCACTCTGGAAACTGTTGTGCAAGTCCATTTTGTGGGTGAGCACAACTGAGAAGTTGACAGCGAGAGGAGAAGGTGTTTTCTTTGCTCTAACATCTTCTGGTTGTTTGTTCAGACTGGAGGGAGAGCGATGGCCGGGAGCCCAGGAGGCGGGGCCACATCGAGGCCATGGAGCGTCTGCTACAGCAGGTTCGAGCGACTCACACTCACTACTGCTGTGGAGGTGAGTCTCTCCACAATAACAAAACAAAAACATCCCTTTAAAAGATGTTATTCAATCAGATATTCAGTCTGTTAGATTAGCTCGACTGATGGATGTTTTTCATTCCCACCACTGAGTCAGGTGTTCTCATGAGAAGGAACAGAAATAGTTCAAAGACCATGTGTAAAATTACTACAAGTGGCTGATTTGCATCAGGTGTAAGTGAGACTGATCTCATTAAGGATTTCACTCTCAGCACTCGACAGTGTTTGATGCTCAGCGTGTCCACCTCCCCCTCCCAGCATCACCAGTAGAAGGTCTTTGACCCAGCACACTACCAGAGCCGAAGAACGCCCCTGTGCAGCAGCCCAACACGCACACACACACACACACACACACACACACACACACACACTCCCCTCATGGCTGAACCCAACAGTGTGTCCTGTGTTTTCATTCCAGTGGGATCATTTGCACAGCAGCGCTACGCCAGTGACATATTAAAACATATAAATGGGCATAATCCAGAGAAGCTAAACTTGAACTTATTTATGTACATGGGCTCCCCTGGCGCCTCGTGTGTGTGTGTGTGTGTGTGTGTGCGCCCATCCACCTGTTTCTGCACACTGTTAAAGTGTGTATGCCACACTGAGCTGGAGACACAGTCACTGCTTTAGAACAGAAGACAAAGGCATTTGAATGTTTACATTTTGACCTACACTGAGGGATCAGTGTTCGATCCACAGTTCAGTCAGATCTCTTTAGATTACTCAGTGCTTTCCAGGATTTACGACCTGGGATTGCAAGCAATAACACAAACTCAGCCGACCTCCACGGCATCTGCACAATCCTGGGCTTTTTTTCCCCCAAGAACCATAAAAAGTTTATAATAGTGTTTAATTATCACTCCAGATCATGGCAGAATGGCACAACAATAGTCACGGATTTGGTGCAGTCCTTTGTTAAAACCATGGTAAACCTGGCAAACTAAACAGATCGGTGCCTTATAATTACCTGTAGTGAACCTTTGTCCAGACGTTTGGCAAGCAGCGCTGAGTCGGCAAGGGAGAAAAATGTCTCTGCGCACAATAACAAAAGTCATTCACATGTGTGTTTGAATTTGTTTGGAGTGCACGGTCAGTGACCCACTGTGCGTGTGTGTGTGTTGGGTATTTATACAACTTATTCTCCGAGAGTCTAAACTAAATGTGTGAAATTAATCAGTGTGCACAAAGCCTCCACTGTAGAGCCCAGAGCTCGTTTAGTGTCTGCATACGTTAATGTGTGGCGTGCACGCAGTGCGCTGTCTGCCTGTAGATGGAGGGGCCCTCAAAGACACACAGTCATGTGCTGAGGCTTGTTTTCTCTCCATCCTGCTAAATAGTTAAGCCATTAAGAGTAGCTGATTAGTTTTACAGGGACATGTCTGTGTAAAGGACCAGTCCAACATCTTCTCCACGGTCACAGGATTCTGTCTCAAATCATTTGCATCCAGAACTGTTAGTGCACATTTAACCCTAAGCCTAACCTTGATCCCTACTCCTCAGCCTGTGGGCACTGTCCCACAGGTGGGTGTCCAGTCAGAAACTGCCTGTGTTTGTTGTTGTCAGGGGCCACGGACCTTGTTGTGTTGTCACATTTGTAGGAAGCAAACTAGCAACGATACGTGTAGAGAGGCCCGAGCAGCTTCTGGGGCACCCAGCATTGCAGCACAGTCCCTCTGAAACTGGACAGATGGCCCATTTATCCTTCAGCCCTACAATTTTTAGATTTTCCTCTGTTTCACTCAGCACCTCACTTTCTCTGTCAGATAATAATCTGCAGCAACAACATTATACTGAAAGACTAGAATGTGTCTGAGCAGTTTGGAGACTAAACCAAAACCTCTCTGGTCTCTCTCGCTCTGGTCCGATGGAAAGGTGGTCGCCTCATTAATCAGCTCCAATCATGTTTTTCAGCCCATTCCAACCAAAACTCATTTCTTTATTTATCCAGAGTGACGTGCGGCGCTACACAGTAGGCCGGTGAGCTCTTGTCATATTATCCACTTGTCAAACCCAGTTAGCCTGCGGCACTGCAAACACACTGAGACTTTTTACAGCAGGAGAGCGCTGGTGGCAGCCTCGACCTGCTCCTGAAATAACACCGCGAGTGTGTGTTTTCATGAGTCTGCTGCTGCTGAATGGCCTGTTGAAAACACTCGGTGCACACACTCACTGCTGCAAGGACGCTTGTGTAATGTTTCAGAGGCGGCAGGCGCTAAAGGTCGTCCTCTGCCTGTCTGATGACATACAGGTCAAGCTGTAGAAGAAATACACTCATCAGCCTTGCATCATTATCATGAGCGTGTGTGGATGCAGGAGCGTTTACGCCGACAGACTCTGAAAGGGCAATTTAATAGATGAAAGTGTGAGTGCTGCAGTGGAGCCTGGACAAAAGACGCTCAGACCCCCGCATCACACAGGCTGTAATTACCACTTCAGCAGGCAAGCAGCAATTTCTCGTCAACATACAAGCCCAGAGCTACACTTCACTTCCTCAGACCAAACCAGCATCTGTTCTCTGTGACTGAGCAGAGCGAGAAAACCTCCAGCATCACGTGCACAGACCGGAAACTTCATTACATGCACCGGCTTTATGTGATCGAGTCAGATATTATTTGTACAGCCAACTATCATGAGTCACAATGAGCCTCGGGGGCTTTATAGTCTGCACCTCTTCAGGAGGAGCAGAGTGTCCAGCACACGTTGCCCCACCCAGGCCTCAGGCCCTGCTGCTCCTTAGACCTCCATCAAGTCTCCTGCCTTCACAGTGGGCTGTTAGTAATGGAGGGCCGGTGGTGAACACATTTCCGTTTGTTGTCTGTGGCAGACTGAAGCTCAACAACATGTCTGCCGTCTGTTTACAGGACCATAATTATGGCCCACTTATTTAGCCTAGTACAAAGGGACGCTGTGGTCTGGAGATTGGCATCGCTGAGCAGCCGGCCACCGTCCTCCGTGACTGGGAGGGAACAGAGAGAGACAGCCAAACAAATGGACCAGATAAGATAACGATAGGTCAGAGCAGCAACATGGGAGAGCGACTCGACCCCAGTGACCTCATGAACTAACATAAACACTGGCACGCGGCTGTTCAGGTGGTGTTTAAAGTCCATTTGAACAGTTTGAGCAAAACAATGTGAGTTTTGATGTTGAATTTACAGCCCATCTGAATATTAAGTTACCGTCAGAAAAAACATTTCAAATCCAGTCAAGGCGGACAATCCTAAAAGGGGGTGGATTTTAAAGCAGACTTGTGTCTGATGGGAAATCAGCGTATCAAAGGAGAATTTCTCAACTAACGACAGTTTCCTTCTCCTTTGTTTCTTGCCTTTAGATGCATCTAAGCTGCAGAACCCCGGCAGGAAGCCGTCGGTCTCCAGAAGTCTCAAACACCTGTTCAACTCCTCCAGCAAATTTGTGAAAACGCTGAAGAGGTTTGTTCAGATGTTCCCGTCACATGATTGGATTTAAAGGCTCCTCCTGGTGATTTTCTCTGTGTGTCTTGTTGTCCAGCAGCAATACCAGTGAGAACACCCAGAGCAGCAGTGGGTGTCTCCACTGGCAGGCCTGTGTGTGTCTCACAGCTGATGCGTCTCCACTGTTGTCTATTAAAAACACACCTGTGTGTCTGCAGGGGCATCTACCTGGCAGCAGTGTTTTACCATAAGGACAGTTTACTGGTGACAGCGGAGGACCAGATCCCCATCGTGGAGGTGGACGACTCCTACAGCAGCTCCCTCACGCAGGACTTCCTCTGGTTCACCAAGGTGCAGTGTGCTGCCTCCGAGCCCCTTTGTACCAGCATGTGATCCCTGTAGTTGGTTTGTCGTTGATGAGCTTCATGATGTCAGCAGCTGAGAGGTCTGAGAGAACGTCTAGCCACACGGCTTGTTTTTCATTGTTGTTATTTTTAAGAAACTCCACCTTTTTATTAATGCTTGCACATACAACCACTGGAGGGCAATGTCTCCATGGCAACGTTATACTTCCTGTTTACATTACCCAAAGTCTGTTGAGAAAGCCAACCAGATATGGACATGATCCTTTAGTTGTTCATTCCCTACCAGTGTTGTGCTTCACGCTCTCTAACTCCCTCTTAGCCTTTATCTGAGGGAACGTCCACATTAGTCCAGTTAATATTTCAAAGCAGAATCATTGTCTCTGTTTCTGTCCCCACCCCCTCAGTGCAGCCTCCAGACTGTGTGAATCTGAAAAACGCCACCTTGGTGTTTGTCAGATGCTCAGTGAGGGTCGACAACATTTGGCCTCCTCTGTGATGGTTGATTTTAAATATCAGTGAACACAGTGTTGTCAGGGACCTGGGTTTATTGTGATTTCATTAGGCGACGTCCCAGCCAGGAAGTCCAGATTTTGTCAGCTGGCTGTCTGCCCCCTCCTCCCACAGCTTGCCTCTGATGCACAGTTTAGATGTCTTCAGACTGAGAAGAGGGTGAAGAAGAAGAAATTTACACCCTCGTGTTGGTCAGGTATTAGTATATGGTCTTAGTGTGGATTGGGTTTCTTGAAACAATGTGAATGCAGATTGTATCCAAACTGTCTCACTTTTTGGAATCATCACCTGCTTTGCTCCTTGGATCTTCTCCGGCGACTCTGGCCTCCTCACACCTCCAGGCTGCTGCCGCCTCCAAGCGCAGCCCACGTTTTGCAAGTCGCTGCAGTTTAATGACTTTCTCTCTCTGTGTGTGTCTCTGCAGCTGTCCTGTATGTGGGAGGACGTCCGGTGGCTCCGACAGAGTATGTCCGTGTCGATGTCGTCGTCCTCCACCCTTCTGGCCAGGCACAAAATGCTCACTGCTGCTGGCCAGCTGCAGGTCAGGACTCAAAAAGCTACCAGAAATGACATAAAACTAACTGGAAAGATAAGTTTAATCAGCTTTAATAAATCATCTGTGAATATGTGGAGCATTTAGACTCAAGTGAATGAATTTCCCAGTGTCTTTTGAAACCTGCTTGAATTTAGAAATGAGATGAGTTTCAGACACTGCATCTGAGCAGCAGACAGCTTGTTCCTAAACCTCAATCTGCACGGAGTCTGTGCCAACGTGATTCACTGGGCAGCCACCGTAGAAACACCTGTTGCTCCTGAACACCTCTGTTCTGTTCAGTCTGAGTTGCAGAAAGTGGCTGACGCACAGTTACCTGAGTTGTCTAGAGTTGTCTGAGTTGCCTATGTAGGAGGGATGTCACATGGGAGGCAGGTCTGTATAGGAGCTGTCAATTTGTTTGGCATTTGTTCACAGAATAAGCAATGAGAGACTCTGATTGGTTGTAAGGTTGGGAACCACTGCACCAGAACATCATGAGCGTTGCTGCAAAGGGTTTTATATTTTTTGCAAAAGTATGATGCAGTTAGGGATGATCTGATCTGCCAGTGCTGAGCTTGCCTGATACTTTACCTACGTGTCTGACACGTAGCAACAGCTGTAGACACTAAACCAGCTCACCTTGTTTGTCTTGAGCTGGGTTTATCAGATTCTATTAGCGATGTGTTATGAATGAAAGTGCAATGCTGAAAATTATGTGATCCTCTAGAGAGGAGAGGTCTCACTCTGTTGGAGTTGTAGGAACCATAGAAACACTCTCTGATGCAGAGTGGAGCGTCACCCTCAGGTTGTGTCATCGAATTAGCTTTAATTAGCTGATTTTGTGCACTAATGC
Organism: Monopterus albus; assembly: GCF_001952655.1. Classification (NCBI taxonomy): domain Eukaryota; kingdom Metazoa; phylum Chordata; class Actinopteri; order Synbranchiformes; family Synbranchidae; genus Monopterus; species Monopterus albus. The sequence goes on along the minus strand of NW_018128057.1, from coordinate 698,226 downwards.
TTTGTGTTGGTAGTTCACAGTGTTAGCGTTCCAACATGCAAATGGGTGCATTTACCTGTGTGCCCTGCAGAACCTCCTGGGAACTCACAACCTGGGTCGGGTCCACTACGAGCCCATCAAGGACCGCCATGGTAACGTGCTACTGGTGACCATCCGCGACACCGAGAGCCAGCACTCGCTGTTCAGTGGCAAGTGGATGCAGGTGACCAAACTGCAGAGCCAGAGGAAGTCTCTGTCCACACCCGAGGAGCCTTACGCTCTTGACGTCCTCATCATCACCATGCAGGTGAGGAAGGTCTCAAAACAAAACAGAAACATGCAGAATATGTGTTTAGTCATTTCATTGTTGTCAGTCTTGATTTGACAAATAAATTTAGTCGGCATCAAACATTTGACAGTAGTAGACTCGTTTTAGCCAAATGCTTTACTACCCAGTCTGCAGTTTCCTCTCATGAAGTGGCAGATAGTTTGAACTTCATGATGTGTTGAATGTTGGTGACATCTAGAAAGCGTCAGACACTGTGAGCTCATCAAGAGGTTTGTTGCTCTAAAGCCCTTTGTTTTGCAGCATCAGCCTCCATGTTTGGTGTGTACTGTCACCATGGTGACCTGTGGGTTTCTGTAGTGTTAAACGAATGATTGAACCACTGTCCACCACCTTTTTTTTTTACATTAGATGTAAAACACATTCTAAATGACCACTTGTTTCCCAGGATGGGGCGGCAGTGACATCAGGTCCACCACAGCAGGAACATGAGTGATCACGCAAATAAACATCAGACATGTTGGACAATATGGCTAAATATTTGCGGATGGACCTGTCTGCAGGTTCATAAATGTTGACTGTTTCTCCCAGTACACAAACCGTCCTTTATGCAAAATGAAAACTGATGGACTTGTTTGTCGGGCCTATAGACAGCAGCAACACATGGCCACATAGCAAATCATAATGAAGTATGAATCATTTTACACAGCAGGGATGAAGAGTTCAGTTGTAGCTGCCAGGCGTTTTCTATAAATCCTATCAAAACCAAGCGCTCCTCCTGAAGGGGCCACCCTGGCACCGTGTGGCCTCCAGACAGCGAGTCAGTGTTCACAGAGTAGTGAAGCACCTCCCTCCCCTCCTCAGTGTCCTGTTGAATCTTATCAAGTTATTTGATTGTGGTTATGATTTTTCTGCAGAATCATCTTTTGTATGACATAAAATTCTGAGGCGTGGAACTGGACCTGGGCCAGGAACCTCTGGCTTGTAAAAGTCTGCACAGACAGTAAAGCTGTTAACATTTGTTCTCGCCTTGGCTCTCTCTGTTTCCGTCTCCACCCTCCAGGACATTTTGGCGTACCAGCGGCGCGGCACTCACCGGCTGGCCCCTGGCCTCTACCTGGGCTACCTGAAGCTCAGCTGCTCCGTAGACCAGATCAAAGTGCTGGTGTCCCAGCGGACTCCCAACATGCTCTGTCACACCCGCATACGAGACAACGCCAACGTGTCCAGGTACATAAAACACACACAGACACAGGGTTTGACAAATCTCCTGCCAGTGGCAGACTGTCACGATGAGGCATGGAAGAATAACACACAGAGAGAAGAGGGGCTCTCACTTATTTAACACCAAAGGCTTTAGTTTAATGTCACTGCCAAATATCAATATTATTTACTCAGATGAATAAAGACCAAAGAGTCCTCAAGGCTGACGAGCAGAAAGAGTCGTGACAGAGAGATGAAGCCAGTGTTCTCACCCCAAGGGCCTGAGAGGCGGAAGGCACACTGAGATGATTCACAGCTGAAGGAGCAAACACAACAACATGTTCACTGGTGCCTCATGCCATGTTTGATGCTTTCTGTCACACTTTAAATCAATAAGTAAGTTGAGACATGTTTTGTGATCCTCTCAGATTTCCTCCAGAGTGCTTTATCTGCAGGGAGGAGAGCACCACAGGGACTGTGAACTCCACCTGAGCAGCTCTCTGTGGAAACTGTTTCTACGCATGTCAGTGTCCCACAGTCTCGTCCGGGTTTCAGTCTTACTCAGGACATAACAAAGCTGGTTCTTCATCTCTCTTCACTGCTCTGATATAGTCCAGGTTTCTAATTAGGGTTCTCCTTGACTCCTCTGCATCCAGCAAATGCCACTGTCTGTGCTGAGTGCAGTAGAAATGGAGAGATGAAGTGAATACCCAGAACCAAGTGGGACCACCAAGAATGACTAAGAACAGGGCTTCTCTACACCTTTAAATATTAGCCACGTTTTTAAGTGTCTCTGCTGAAAGAAGGACCAACAGAACTTAGATTGACCCTCATGCGTTGGTGACAACACTGACACAAAATGCATCCAGCTGTTGAGGTCAAGGTTTAGGTGGTGGAGCTGACGGGAGTGAAAGCTGTAAGATCACCCTGCAGATCACCTGCTAATCAGCTGACTGACAACCGTGATCTGACAGTGTGAGGCCTCTCTACATAGAGTGGTGGTGAACGAGACCTGTCTTCAGAGCTCAGAGGCTGTCGGTCCCCCAGCAGCGACACTGACCTGCAGGCTTGTGTTACATTACCCCCTCACTAGGAGACTCTCTCTACCTGTCTGGATGTGCGTGTCTCTTTTGTGTTCACTGCAATCTGATTGGCTCTGAGCTCCAGTATTTCTGCTCTTCAGCCTCTGTCTCTGGAGGTCTGATGAAAGCAGGAGAATGTTGTGTGTGAGAGGACATGTGACAAAGAGGCCACAGTGATTCTGAAGTCAACACAGTGAGTTTCCCCCGTGAAGAAAGGCCTGGACCAGTCCTGGATTTATCCTTGTAAATGTTGCTTATGTGCTGGTGAAGATCAGAACTGTTTGTACAACTGGTTCTTGCATGAAACCCCTTGTCTTTTTTTAATTTCACACATTCTTCTTTTTCAACGCCTACATTACCCAAAGTGCACGTCTGCCACTGACATTTGGTTGGTAAACTGTCTGTGTGTGTTGTTCAGGGAGGAGTGGGACTGGATCCGGAAACTGTCAGCTGTGGGAGAGAAGGAGAGCGAGGAGGCAGAGCCCAGGGCTGAAAGCCACACCCCCTTACTGTACTACGAGCTGCAGACGGCGATCATGTCCCTGCTGAAGCACATCAACCTACCTCTGCCCCAGGTATACAGGCTGTCTTCAAGCTTCACTGATGTCAGGAATGTTTTCACAGGTGAAACTTTATTATCAGCTGAGCAGATTCAGCCTCTGGGCCTGAGCAGGCTCCTGGTAGAAATAAGGACTTGTCCCTTAACCTGGCATATTTCACACACAGCGGCTCAGACAGTGCATTAAACCATCAGAAGAAAGATGGAAACCAGCATAAAATTGTTAAAATAGCTCAAATTTAGATCTGCAGGATTCTCCTGATCTAATTTGAAACGTGTTCGTACATGACCGGTGGATACAGTTTACCAATTCAGTTTATTGTATTATTATATAAAAAATATCAAATTACAACTTCAACCTGGGTCTTTGAATTAATTTAATAATGTCAAGATTAAACAGATGCAATTTGTAGATTTTTGTCCTTAAAGATTCCAGTTTTTCAAGATCAGTTAGATCAGTTGTTGTCAGTTACAATTCATCTGAATTAGATTTAGTTTTGGTCTTTTGACAAAAATCATGTTGATTTTGCAGTTACCGTGGTTACAGCTGTCTCCATCTCTGCTCTTTACACTTACCATGGTTACAGCTGTCTCCATTTCTGCTGTGTACAGTTACCGTGGTTACAGCTGTCTCCATCTCTGCTTTCTACAGTTACCGTGGTTACAGCTGTCTCCCTCTCTGCTCTGTACTGTTACCGTGGTTACAGCTGTCTCCATCTCTGTTCTGTACAGTTACCGTGGTTACAGGTGTGTGTCTGTCCCTGTGCTCTGCAGCAGCTGCTTCAGGCCCATTCGGACTGAAACCCTGTTCACTGGGTTCATCCCGAGGGGAGAAACTAAACCGTGGGAGAACTAATTCTCAGTGGAGTGTAGATGAATTACGTTCATAAACCAGTTTCCTCCAGGAAGCGCTAACGTCAGCTGACAGGGACAGAATGTTACTGGGTGTTAGATGCTTCTGAATAACGGCAGTGCAACAGGTCAAGCAGCTAAATCAGCATCAGCAGGAGAGGTCTGGTTTCTCTGGTCAGGAGCCACAGTTTGGGAGTCCACACATGAATAAGACTTTGCTTTAAGACTGGTTAAATTAATTATTAATTTCACACACAGTGGCTCAGACAGTTAATTTCAAATTAGATCAGGAGAATCCTGCAGATCTAAATTTGAGCTATTTTAACAATTTTATGCTGGTTTCCTTCTGATGGTTTAATGCACTGTCTGGGCCGCTGTGTGTGAAATGTGCCAGGTAAATCTGTCTGTGGTCACATCAGTGTGTCTCAGCTCCCACACAGGAACAAAACACTGAGCTCCACCAGGTGAATCATTGTGTTTTATGTTTGGGCCTGGCGCTTGGTTGAGGCTGAGCTATAGCAGGATGTGTTTATGATGAGGTTAGAGTCAGTGCAGCGATCAAACGTAAGTCGGTGAGATGTGCATATGTGACAGAAAGAAGTGTGTGTGTGTGTGTGTGTGTGTGTGTGTGTGTGTGTGTGTGTGCG
>NW_018128057.1:688095-689575 GCF_001952655.1 Monopterus albus | reverse complement strand
TTTAACCCCCCCCCCCCCACCCACTTTTTTTTTTTTCCCAATTACCTCCCCCCCGAATTTCTTAATTTATTTTTCTTTAATACATACTGAATATCAGTCTGCATAGAGGTGGATACACCCACACCACACCCTTTCACATACACAACTTAATTTAATAATCCCTTTGTCTATTTTGTTCATGTCTGTTGTTTCATCTTCTCTGTCCTTTATCCTGTAAATGTGTTATTTCATGTTGCAATTAAAATAAAAAGTGAGGACCAGACGGTGTCCTCATTGAAGGTTTTTCTTCCCTAGACATATTCACTGTCTAAAAACTGCCCTGACTTTTCATTTTCCAAAAATGTCCTCATTATCGAGGCCTAAAACTCGAGTCCTCACCTTATAACACTTGCTTCCTTTTGCAAAAACATCCTCATTGTGAGTGTCTGAGGTTCAGAGATTCCGACTTTCATTTTATAAAAATGTTTTACAAACAGAATAACGCTTAATGCCATTGATTTGTTATACATGAGGAATTTGACTGGTACATCGGCTCTCAATGTACAAGGGGCAAGTAGACAGTAAACCAGCATAAGGCTGTGTAATATAACAAAATCAGCAGTATTAACAATCAACAAACAGCGCAAACAATGCAAAATAAGCAGTTTAAACAGGCATGAAAATGATGCAGACAAAGGAATGCTCATTGAAATGAGATAAATAGGAATAAAAATAGAGTACTTAAAACTAGAGACCTGTACAGATCTGTATAATCTATATGAGGTATGTCTGTGCAGATTCTCAGTCATCTAGGTCACAGTAAACTGAAAAAACGTAGAAAAAATCAACTGGACTAGGTTTCTATGTCGAAGACGTTTCACCTCTCATCCAAGAGGCTTCATCAGTTCTGACTGACTGGTGTTGAGCCAGAGATATTTATCCCCCTCGGTGGTGTTTCGGTCCTTTGAAGGCCAACAATGTCCCCTAATGACTGAGTCGTTATAGCTCAGTATCGGTGAGAGTCGATACCTGCCCCCGGCCCCTGGTCTGTAGGCCTGTCCATGGGTCAAAGTGATGGTATATACAGCTGGAATGACTGACAAGAATGTGATGGAAATGTCACGGAGCGTTCATGTTCTTAATGAATAGTTATTTGTTTTTCATCATTCTTTGGTACAAAGGTATTAAATTGCATCGTATGTGTCTGAAATTTAAGTTGGTGAACACTGCAAAAACTCTGATATGTCAGGTTGGAACAAACACACAGGACTTGTTAGCAGGATTTATTCACTGTGGGTTCGGCTCTGCACACCAGATTTGTTGGCTAGAAGAAAAATACCACTGGAGTTTAGGTGCTCTAAGTGAATGTGATGCTACGTATGGACAGGCCTCAGACAGCAGGGCGAATGTCACGCTGTGCATCACTGTATCTGCTGAGGCTGTGTGACTGCTGTTGGTAAACAGCGTGTGGCTCTCGTCTGTGGGACGAGCAGGAATCTCT
>NW_018128057.1:679056-688079 GCF_001952655.1 Monopterus albus | reverse complement strand
TCTCTGCTGTCAGTCTCCCCGCTGTGCGCCTGTGTGTGCGTTTCCTCTCCTGCTCTCTGTCAGACAGTCGGCTAATTGCTGCTTAAAGTTTTGTCAGGCTTCTTTCTCTAAAGAAGCAAACACTCGCACATGTTTTCACTGTTTCCCTCACGATGCAGTTTTCCGTCAGTGACAGGGGAACTCGCTCAGTGTGTGTACATCTACTGCAGTAACTCAGAGAAGTCAGGTTTCACAGGCAATCCGGGAACATGTTTATGTGCTCTGCGGTGTCCTGGTTACTGTAAATCCACATGTACATGCAACAGCGTGGATTTTTCCTTTGGACGTACTTTGGAAGTACGGCCTACTGATTTGAGCTGTGTTCTTTTTACTTTTCAGGGGCAATGCACATTAACCCAGGTCAGTGTAGATACCGCAGAGTTAGCCAAAAGGCTGATGTTCAGCTGTCGTTCCTTGGCCACCTGTTCAGATACAGCTGTTAAGACAAGAGACAAAAAAAAGCATAATAAAACTCTAAGGCAGATGTTGTGATGTGCAAATGTTCATATCAGACAGTTCACACAACAAGGTGCCGACGTTAGAACACAGACGACCTCAGTAAAACAAGAGGGGACGTAATAATAAGTCAAAGCCAGGTGTGATGGCAGCTTTACGGTCACTGAGTTGTGTACTCAGTGGAAGGATTTTAGTTAGTGATCAGTGTGCTGCTTCCTCACTTCATGTTCTTTGTTTCTTCCCTTCTTGTTGTTGCTGTGTCTGAGAGCAACTCTTTCTCAAACTATCTGAGTCTAGCAAATGTTCAGCGATGGAATTTGTTTATATTTGCAGAGGCCACTTTCTGTTGCTTTCAGGTTTTGTCAGACTGTTACTTTGAATACAAGGACACACTGCTTCGTGTAACAAGCTCTACTTTCATCCAGTGCACTTTCCCTGTGTGCAGTCTTTTGTCATGCACACTTTCAGAAAGCCCATAAGAAACCCAGGCGTGTGTGCACACAGCAGAGAGCTTGGCCTTCCCAAGCAGAAATCAGGTCTCCTTTATCCCATCCCCTGATTACAGGATCTCTTGTCTGCATGGTAGTTAAGAAGTCAGCTGACTGCATGTAGGCCCTGTCAGCATCTGTTTCCACGCGTTGGGTACCACTGCTGCAAAGTGAAAAGACTTGTTGCAAATTGTGAGTTTTACTTTGAGTTTTTTCATTGAACTCATTTAATCCAAACAAAATGCATCATTACATCCTGTGGTCTTACCAGCCTGTAGTTTCAAAAAGCAAAGTGTGCAGAAACAAAAAGCTAAAGGTGATGTAGTCCAACAGCTTTTCAGTCCAAACATTACTAAGAGTAGTATCAGAGAAAATGAGGAAGAACAGCAAATGCTCGCGTTTTGCTACTTATTTATTTTCCTGGAAGTATGTCCTAAAAGATGAATCACTGATCAATAGAAAACCTGATCGCCAAAGAAACAGATGCTGATACCTTGCAGCTCTTAATTTAAGCTAAAGCTCAACAAAAGAAGTCAGTGTAACAGGGGTAGCTTGCACTTTGCCAACAGACATGACATGCTGAGCAGGTCTTTGTTGCCTTCCACAGCAGCTGGATGACATGCGGCGTGATATGCGCTGGATTACAGACGCCCTGCAGTACGCTCGCTACAAGCAGCCTCGGGGCGGCGTGCCCATCACCTGCTTGGTGGACGCCAGTGCTCCAGAGGAAGACCCCAGCCAGCAAAAGACTGACTCCACCTCCTCGACCATGGACTACCTGCCCACGCCTTCGCCATCACCTGAGCTTCATAGGAGAAAGGCCATCAGCGGTGAGTCATCACATGATAGCTGTCTCCCCAGAAACACACTCAGCAAACATAAAACACACCCTGACACTCTGTCTGCTCACAGACTCTCTGCTCGGCTCTGATGAAGATGGGTCCTCTGAGGTTTTTCTGCCTACAGACAGCGACTACGACTCCAGCGACGCCCTGAGCCCCCACGAGATGGACCTGCTCTACTCGCCAGCCCAGGATCTCTCCCAGCAGGCCGCGCACTCGCTGGGCAGCAACGCCCCAGACGTGCTGCAGGTCCACGAGCTCAGGTGATAGTTTGGAAATGGTAGATCTTTGATTAGTTTTCTGTCAGTGATCAGATAGAACACGATGCCATCCGCATCATGTCATGCACATGCTGTGTAGGCTGAGGCTGATGACAAGCCCAGTAACAGTGTCACAGTGGGAGGCAGCGGCTCGTGTGTGATCTCTGACCAGTAGACATGCTCCACTGTGCCGTGGCTGTGAATCTGATGGATGTTGTCACGGTCTGCTCCCCTCTCTCAGGTACAGCATCTGCCCACCCAGAGACCTGCCCCTTTCCCCAGTGGTGAAGGATCCCAAGTCTAAAGATGCTCCTCTCTCCTCACCCCTCCTCCCCCACTCCCCCTCTCTATCCAAAGATGCCCCTCGCTCTCCCTCCCTCTCCAGGACCCTGTCCACCTCTCCATCCCTTCCCCTGTCTCCCAGATACTCCAGAGACCTGCTGCTGTCCCTCCCCCTCTCCCCGGTTCTGTCTGACACCACCAAGACACTAGAGGGCCTGTCTGTCTCCAACAGCCAGCAGGAGGCTGTTCCTCCTCTGAAGGGCCTCGCCAACCCCCCCGCCAAACGCAAACTGCTCTCCAAGAGCCACAGAGGCCAGTATTTCAGCGGGCCCCAGTGCTGGCTCAGAGGCCACAGCAGTGAGAGTCACACCGGCTCTTTATCTGAGGGCATCTACACCAAGCAGCTCGACCTGGACCTGCCTCTGGCCAGGGACCTACCCTCCCCGCAGGGCACCACCTTTGTGAGCCCTGCTTCCTCCAGCCTGGAGAGCCGGAAGGGCCGACACCGGGAGCCCCGGCCCCATGTCCGCAGGATCTTTGTGGAGCCCTGTAAGGAGCTTTCGCCAGGTCACGAGAGGAATAGTTGGGAGGAGGAGCAGGGGGAGGAGGTGATGCAGAAGGTGAAGGCTGCAGGTGTGTCAGTGGTGGTGGCACAGGTGGAGTCTGGCGGGGAGGAGGAGGAGCCAGAAGGAGCCACCGCCCCGGACGTAGACTCTGACGACCAAACCAACGCCCAGGTGTCAGAGATACTCAGCAGCACACTGTAGAGTCGCACAACAGCAGGTCATGCAGAGTGTTTAAGGCTGCCCTGGGCAGACAGTACAATTTCGGTCCCATCTCATCCTCTGCAGTCCAGGATGCTCCCCATGGAATCGCTCTGTTGACGAGTTAGCCAGACGTAAATCTGTCAACCATCCAGTTAGTCTGTTGTCAAAACATGCTCTTCAAAATGTTTCTGGGGTAGTGTTCAAATGTGTGCAATCCTTTACGGCCTGTTTCCAAGTGCAGTGTGAGTGGGCCCGTTGCTGCCCCTTAGGGCCAATCAAGGACAAGCACCCACTAGAACTCTGTCCAACCACACCAGTGTGTGTGTGTTTGTTCAGCTGGTTTTTACCCTTTTAGAGCAGCTCAGACAGTTTCACACAAGTTAGCTGTGATAACCAGGTGGTGTGTAACCTGTTCCACATCCAATGGCCAGAAACGTTCTGACTGACAAGTCCTGCTATGTTAAGGAACCACAGCAGCGCCACTCTGTTGCACTGCACTGAGACGTTATCTTTTATAACGGTGAGGTTTTGTACTGTTACTGTTTCACAGTAAGATATCCTGTTTAGCTGGAGTGAACAGAGCTGAGTGGTTTGACGTAGTTGCTCAGTCAGCCGTGATCTTTAGTTGGAGAAAAGTCTATTATCCCTGAGTTCATGGCAAATTATTGCTGCCTAAGACAGTCAAGCACTTGACGGCGCTGTGCTACAGATGGCGACCGTCTGAAGCCAGAGTCAGTCTCTGTGTGAAACTGGCCCTACAATTAGAGGAAGTAGTTTTAGTTTTACAGGTTGGTTTGGTTAACTTCAGTTCAAGTGGCCACTGTTGTCGAAACCTTTCCATGGGAGGCACCCAGGCTGTTTACCATGCAGGGGGTGGGACTGTCCCACACGGGGCCAGTAAGTGACTCCGTAAACTTAAAGAGCAACTCCACACTGCAACACTAGATCTCAGCAAGTTTAGAACTTTGACTTAGTGTGGTACTACATCACTGCTGCACAGGCCGTTGTCACTACGGGTTAACAGGGCACGCAGGGGCATTTAGATCAACTCACTCCTCACAGCTGCGTTTAGGTGCAACCATATGTTTACCGCTGAAACATTGAGACCTGAACAGGTACAACACACAAAAATTGGAGATGGTCTAAAATATAAATGTGTCTAATAGACATTTTCTCTGCATCACTGCTTTGTTTCTTATCTTCACACACCCTCAAAGAGGATGAACTCTCCAGGTTGTGCAGGTACATAACAATACACATTTAACTGTTACTGCCGCTTGAGGATGCCAAGTTAAAAACTGCTCAGTGTGGCTTTCACATCACCTCAAACCTGGACATCAGCTTCTGGCTCTCGCTTCATATCACCAGTGCACCCCCTGCCCCCACCACGGTGACGGTTGGCATCCAGGCCAATAATGTCAGACCTCTCCATAGACTGTAAACTGAACTAAAGTTGCCGGTTCAACTCCGCCACTCTTCAGAAACCATGGCATCGACTGTTACAAAGGAAACAATCAATGCAACCGTAAACCAAGCACTGCTTGTGCAACCAGGAACTTTGCACATGACCAAAAAACACTGGGTTGATAATGGCTCATTTAAAACTCTCAAACCTTTTTCCCATTTTAATTTTGTCAAATGCCTGAACTGAACAGTTGGAAGGTCATTATTTTTGTGGCCCATCTCCAGACCATGGATTCTCCTCTACGTGAAGTGAATGTACAGTTTAGTCTGCTGGTCTGTGATCTGCTGTGACGACTGTATCTCCCACCGGGTCTGACAGTGGTTGAATTAACCTGTGGTCTCAAACACATGAGCTGCCTCAGTCACAGACCACTCGAAAGCTTACAAGTATTTTTGTATTCTCGGATTTGAAGGCATTTTACCTGTAATGTTGGTGAATACACTGATGAGCCAAAACACTATGAGCACCTACCCAGTGTTCGCCAGATCTGCTCCAGCCTGCTGAGGCCGGGACTCTGCTTGACATCTGAGAGTCACAGTGGTGTCTGGTACTGTCAGCTGTGGGCTGGGGCTGCAGTGGATCTATGGACTTATTCATGCCTTCTCGGGCTCATAGGGTGTCCCTCCATGGGCCACCGCTGGTACTGTTGGTCCTCACGACATTTGAGCGGGAGCCCCCTGAGCCTTGGTGTGTCAGTTGTTTGGCCATGATGATCTGGTCCTTGTTAAAGTTGCTCAGGTCTTTACACCTGCACATTGTCCCACATCCAACACTCTGGCTACACCCTAATTCCCTTTGATCGCTCCTCGCTTGGCCCAGAAGGACGTCATTCCATTCCGCCTCTTGAAGGATGTTCCGGTTCCCTCGAGGAGCAAGGAGGTTGCTAGAGGCGATGGGAGCCAGGATATACGAGTGCATCCTGTGTGGAAGTCGTGATGGACTGATACACCCCTTTACTGGTTAGTGTTTGGACACTTCACATGAAGAAACAGAGGAAAGGACATCTCATGTCTCTAAAACTGTTTCCTTGATTCCTCTCTCCTCACATTTTTTTCCTTGTGTCCTATGTGGGTGGGACTAAGGCACAAGTGAGGGAACTGTGGATGCAGAATTGGGATGTGCTCACTGACTGCAAGAACCAAGTGTTCATTTCCCACCTAACATCATCCAGACCTTGCTACGAGACGGTCGTAATGTTTTGGCTCATCTGTGTAGTCACTGCTGTATTTTGTCGGCATGAACAGTTTGTAGCTGTTGGTTTTCTGAGCTAAAGCTTTTGTGTCTATTTTGTGCCTCCTGCTGCATTCAGCATGAAGATGTCCCGAGGGGGTGGCTCTCATTTGACTGAGAACAGCCTGCACTTTGCCCCGGGACTGGCCGTGCAGTTGGAGCTGACGGTGTTTGTGCTCTGCTGTTGTGTTGACTTTCTGTTGTAACCTCCCCTGTTACTGTAGTGCTCCCTCGGAGGCTGCTGCCGTGTCCTCCCTTTTTTTTTGGATTGTTTCTTCTTTTTTTTTTTAACATGCACCAAAAACGGCAGCAGTTTTATTTGTAGTATCGAGGAGTTAGAAGAGACTCGTGTCAGTGCATTTGAGAGCTGTTTGAACATGCACGGGTTCTTAAACTGTATGCACAGTATTTCAAAAGTGCTTTTTAATGTTTGCACATAGCAATTATGGAATAAAAGCTAATGGAATATTCGATGCTCTCAGGCATTAACTGTGGCAGCTTTTATCATTAATGACTGTATATGGGTCGGTTTATTGTTGATGGAATTTCCAAGTTTTGTTCTTGTTTGAATGTGTGAACAACTTCACTTCACAGCCAGTTGTGACTCAGTAAAGTAAGACACTTACACTGCAGCTGTTGCGAGTTGGACAGATGTTTGGCAGATGTGTTCGATTTCTTTCTGAGAATTAGAAGATCAGTAGTAGAATCAGTAGTAGAGAGCAGAGTGGTTCAGTCTGTTTGTGTTGTGAAATGTGTCCAGTTGGTTGGAATGTTCTAGCATCAGGCAGGTGACTGAGACTGTTAAACAGTCCGTTATGTGCACATCACATGTTGGAACGGCTCTTCACATGTTGTTCTGTTGATGTCACATGTTTCCAAGCTGTCAGCCTCCTGACGATCACATCCACCTCCAGTATTTTGTTACCGTGTGTAAATACAACCAAGCTGAGACGACCTTCTGTCTGTATATTTTTGCATCACTATCATTTATCCTGATCAGTCCACTCTGATGCCACTTCTCACTTTATTTATTGGGACGATAGTTTTTTTTATGGACTGTAAAATGAAGCTTCCAGTGTTTTCATGCATTTTGCAACCTCTGAACTCACATGAATGGATGTATTTTAACAGCTGAAATAAACCATGTCTTATGTGGATGTTGTGCAGCCTGTGAGTTTGTCTTTTATCAGAATCAGACTCAGCTTTGTTGGACACACGAGGAGTTTGCCTGTGGTACTATGGCTCTCAGTGTGCATGGACAATGTTCTACCATAGGCAACAAGGAGACAAGTAAATGAGATAAGGCTTAGAGAACAAGAAAAGAAGAAGGAATGGGCACTAGGAATATACAAATAAAGTAGTTCTAAATGTAAAAATATATATACACACAGTTTAGATGCAGTTTTGCAGATAGATACATACTACAGTATATTTACAGGCTATCAGAACTCGCAGTCAGCTGACAGATGCACAGAAGGTGATTTGGATCATTCAAGGTGTTATTCAGGCATCAAAACTCCATGGAAATGCGAGCTGGTCCTGAGCTGAGGTTTAGCTCAGAGCCCTGCTTCAGACTTTTACTTTAACCTGTTTGTTTCCCCAAAACAAATATTAAGAATTGGTCTTTTTACTTGCTGCCAGCAAATGTGTCTGAATAGAAAAGTTATTTCTTCACCTGGGAACCAGTAGTTTGACAAATAATAATAATTTCCATTAACTAGTTTTGTGTAGCTTTCAGCCACATCCCATGGTTCACTCTGCTCTGTTCAGGCGTTGTCATTGATGAAGCCCTGAAACAACAACATAGTGTGTAAGTGTAGAGTAAAAGTATTATCTGACAGGCTGATTTAGCAGAGTGTTTTTCTGAATTATAATCAATAGATTAATGCAACACTAAAGGCATCTTTACACAGTACTAATTTACTTAATCTTGAAAAATGTCATTTATTTGTTGATAGTTTTGTATTTACAGTCAGAATCTGTGAAACGTAACAGAAGTTAAACTATTCTGAGATGTAGCGCAGACGTTTTGAGTCGGGGTGTTGTACTGAGTTACTGTGTGCAGACAGGACTTGAACTCCAGAGGGATTTCCCTCTGAGTGTCTGGACTCCTGGTCCTGGTGTGGACCCGGTCTGCAGCATCTCATCACAGAGCTCAGAGTGGCAGTGCTGCAGGAGTCCCGGCTGGCAGGCCGAGCTGCTGCGGCGGCCTGAGGACACTGTGTGGGAGGGTGTGAACCAACTGGAATCTCACACCACTGCTGGCAGGGAGTTTTCCCACCGGAGAGCTCGGAGCATTTCGGAGCATCGATCCAAACCACAGGATTGCTGCTCCCTGGCCGTCGCCGCTAAAGGACTTGGCTGTGCGCACACAGTCCGTCAGTGAGAATGCACGGCGCTCTGGAAACACTGATGCATTTATGTAGCTGAGCCTGGGAGCTGCCTGAAAACTGCAGGCAACGTTTGAGGAACTTGACCTGCAGGAATCATATACACGTCATATTTTCATACCTCATCTCTGACATTTCAGTTAGTGTCGTGTGTTAATATGAGGAAGGTCCCAGCCTCGTCATTGCTCCATACACATCTGGGTTCAGCTCCTCAGTGACGTCTGAGTCACATGATTCATTGCTAAGTTTGTTTCCACTGTCAGACTTTGTTTTTGCACCTCAGCCAGAAGTGTTTGGTCCAGACAAAGTGCAGGTTTTAACCAGGATGTCAGCAGATGAATGCATGTTTCTGTTGATCTGTGGACCACTAGACCACTACAGGAGAAAGTGCCCAACAAGATGATGAGCAGAGCTCCAGTCGGAGTTCACACTGTGACGCAGCATGCTGCTGCTGTGACCTCTGTTTCAGGATGGTGGCGGTCTCCTCATCTGTTTTGCTCTGCAGCTGCTTTTTGTCTTTTCATTGACATGACCGGTGGCTGAAACCCACCGCACTGCAGACATCAGCTAAGACAAACAGCACAAACACAATATAACTCCAAGACGCTGCTGTGAACAACAAACATGGCAGACTGGGGACATTTTCTGGATAAAACTCTGTGTGTTTTGGCTCCTATCTGGTTAAATCTGCTTCACCTGAGGTTTGTCTTTGCAGAGAGATCCAGGACGTGAGGATATTGTTTTCCAGTGCCTTTCCAGTGCTGGTCAGAGGCAGGAGGTGCTCAAACGGGTTGACCTGCCTCT
>NW_018128057.1:670507-679002 GCF_001952655.1 Monopterus albus | reverse complement strand
GGGTCATGAACGAAACAGCCAGCCTGCCGGGTCCTCATCCTGGGAGGCCCTGTGATTCACCATTAAGATTAAGCTAGCGCTGTGTTGGAACAACACAGGGCACGTTTACTAGCACACACTGAACTGGATGAGTCCCGGCAAAGGCTGGGCAGCCAGTGATCCGCTGCACTGGGCCCTATCGCTGCCGTCTTCAGGAAAATCAAAGGAAAAAGTGATTCAGAACATGTGGATCTGTCTGTCTGACGTGGAAAGAAGAGGGAAAACACTCTATGGAAAATGGTAACGGCAGGACGAGGCCTTTGATGATAAGTGAATGTGATCGCTGGACTTCAACGTGACGTAATGTTGTTACCCTGAGAGTCCGAAGGACGTTTCTCCTTAGTGTCTCTGCAGCTTCACCAAATTAACATTAAGACTTTTTCAGTGTGGGACAGATATTTTATAAAAATAAATATTCTTAATGATATAATTGATTAATGTCACCACTGCTTCAGCCTAACCGACTAAAAACTCTTCCTTTATATCATTTTAAGATTTTTCTAAAATCTTGTGCAAAGCCATAGGTTTGTTTTCAGAAGTTGCACTGATTAAGGACAACTGGATATCACGTCCAAAGATGGCACCCACACAGAGCAGGCTCAGTCTGAAAGTGGGACTCCATCCTCATGCAGCACAAACTTTACCCGAATCTCCAGACAACTGGCAAAGGAAATGCACATTTCTGCGTGTCCGCCTCCACCGCTGTTCTGTGAATACTCAGTCAGTTTGTGGAGATAAACGTCAGGTGGAGCAGATTCAAAGAGCTCCAGCCAAAGAAGCTCCAACCATGGAAAACAGGATGGAAAGTTTTTGACCTTCATGGAAAGTTTCATGAAGGTTACAGCCTCCTCATCTGTTTCAGTTTGCTGCTGTTTCTCATCTTTTCACTGATGTTCAGGTAACATGATTCATGTGTGTCAAGATTAATTCAGTTTCCAGACTTAAGGATCTGATTTAAACCCCTCTCCGTAAGTAAAAACTCCAGTGAGCAGCTGCTACAGGTTGTTACTGACTGGCTGTTAGTAAAGTCTTCAGAGCTGGGTTGAGGCTGCCTGCACACTGGGTGAATTCAGAATAACAGCAGACTGATCCTGAAGTATTAGAAGTAACATCTCAGACCTTCGGGGCTCGCTGGTGACTTTTACTGGAACTTGAACGTCCTCTGGGTCTCCAGATCCATATCGGTGTGACGCGGACTCCCCCATGGCTCCTTCTCAGTGACCCTGACACAGACATGAAGGATTAAAGGTTTACAAAGAGAGGAAGTCTTATCTGAGCATCGCTGACTTCCTCTCCACTGAAATGTGACAGTCTAGAGGCGCCCGTCACACACTGTCACATCAGCAGGCCAGAAAATTACCAGCAGACGGTGGGGGGGACAAACTGTCTGTGATTTAGGGACTAAACACTTCTCTCCATCCGCTGCCCTGTGCAGAGACCCTGCAGCTTTCAGTCAGGATAGTAAATCCTGCAGGTCTGATCAGCTCGCGCTTCAGTGAAAAGATGTTTGTTTTGTACCTGAATTTCATAGTGGTTTTCTTTCATTCCCTTTCACCAGTTGGGACAGTTTAACCGCCAGCTGGTGAGATATGGAGAAACATCACTGGAACAGTGGAACCCACCGGATCCTGGACCTCCGAGGTGTCATGACACTATATCTGCCCTACATAAACAGGGACGTTTATTTATCGAGATGCACTATCTTTGATGGCACAACAGTGACACAGACATGTAGTTGGCATTTTACAGCAGAAAAACAAGTGGAACCAGCTGCCAGAGATGGACAGCTGCTGCTGTCATCCTCACTTTCACCACTGAGCATCTAACCTTTGACTGAAATGTAAACCAAGCATGTGTGCAACGGTCAAATGCCCCAGTTTCCTCCCAAACTGCAGGGTTACAATATGTTCCTTCCAGTTTGGCCTGATCAGAAGCTTCTCCATAAACATCCACTGCATGTGAAACGTCCTGGTTTCTCCACTGACCCCGTCACTGTCGTCGCTCCCCTCCATGTTTATTGTTACCGGTCTGTAAGGGGACAATGACAACAGTATGTGCAGAGGAGGAGACGTTAAATCCACCACATGTTCACTGAAAGGTTTTGTGCTATATTTTCCTATATCTGTTGTAGGTGTATCGCTCTTGATCTTGTTTACTTTTATTAACGCTATATTTTCCTATATCTGTTGTAGGTGCATCGCTCTTGATCTTGTTTGCCTTTATTAACATACAGTGTTGTTTTTCTTTAGGGTCCTGAGCTGCATGAACGTTGTGTGTGGAAGTGTTGTGGCAGATCATCATGTTGTCGTCCGTGAGCGCTCTGACTTGTGTATCTTTAGACCAGCCTAGTTTCTGCACAACTTGCGGATCTATCTAGAAGAGAGTGAAGCCTTACTGAGTGATGGGTGGGCCGTGAGCCAGCTGATGGGACACAGTTCTCAGAGCTGGTTCTGAGACAGCAACGTCTCCCTGAGAGGCAGACGTGTCGCTAATTACTTTTACAGAGTCAAGAAGCATGTGGCGCCCGCCACTGGTCACAGGTCAGGCCGTATACTGCAGCGTTACAGCTCCGTGTGGGCATGTTAAGCCTCAGCAGTGGGATTCCCAACAGGAACCAGCTCCCCACATTCAGGCTGTGTTTGCCCTGGTCTCAGCGTGGTCCAGACCAGCACAGTCAGCCCTTTATCTCCATCCGAATTTTTCTGTGTTTGCGTCGGAGACAAGAGTTGTTTTTTTTATCAGCCTCATAATTCAACCTTTACAACATGAGCAAACATTCCAACGGTTGTTGCCTCCAGGCTGCAGGAGTCCAGACCGAGCTGCTGCCTCGCTCACCAATTAATGATTTGTGAGGGTTTCAGTATCCTTCTTTGCTTCCAGCCTGCGTCGACCAGCAGCTGGGAGTCGACAGACTCTGTAAACAGCTCGTTCAGCATCATATTCACTCAGAAAACCTGATGTTTCGCAGAGAAAACCGATCAGCCAGCCAGGCTGAGTTCATCCCACTGAACTCAGTTTTCAACTGGTATGGTTTTCTTTTGATTCAGGGTTTAGCTTGGAGCTGCTGTCAGTGTGTGGAAACACACCAGGCTGTTCCACTGTGAGGAGGCTGCATGATTTAAGCTTCAGGCTGAGTTATACCCCGAGACATGTGGTTTTATATCCCTCCCAATGGCTGAGTTTCCACGTTTTCAGAAGATGAACTGTCTCTGTCTGTGGCTTGAAATCCAGCACGGATCAGTTTTACGGTCCCAGCTGACTGAAGGCTGGTTACTGCTGCTGGGCTATGACTATGAACAGACTTCAAACAACAGAGTTCAGTGGCAATAAGCTGGAGAAGTGTTGAGTGCTGGTCATGGGGAGAAGCCCTGTGTTGCTGCAGAAGCCAGCTCAGTCTAAACACACGTCGATAGCATCGCGCCAGGACAGTGCAAATAAACACGACTCTGGCACCACAAGGGCTCGGAAAGACTCCCCTGGCCGCCACACACATACTACTGCAACACATTAACACACATCACCACAGCAGCAACTTTTACCAGCACCAACAACACACAACACCAGCACCACACACCACTGCAGCATCTACTGTGACACACTCCGCTGCTGTGATACAAACTACTACAACACACTTCACACCGTGACCACTTTCACTGCACCCATTGTCACCAGCGCCACAAAGTGTGCTATCACTGTACTTGTCCTTCACCTGAGCACTTCTGTCTGATGCCATATTTACATCCTGCTCCTCTGGCCTTCTTGTTGCTGTAGTACATGTATCTGACAGCTGCACTCACATGTTACTGTGCCAATTAAAGGACTAGTTCAAATTTTAGATTTGCTGCTTTGTTATTGTTATTGTATGTCTGGTGCCTGTACACAGAACTAATCAAACTCGTGCTGAAGTGAAACCCTGATAACAGGAGTTGAACCACTGAGTATTTTTATTTCTGTACTGGTCCCATCACTTCCTGTCACACTTTCAGCGGTGAGTGATGTCACCTGTAACACTAGATGTAATACTACTGTTACGACCAATACTACTGCTGCCAGTACTTCAGTGCTAATAATATCCCCACAGTATTGTGTGCGCGTGCTTGTGCGCGCACTGCGGGTGGGAGGGGGTTTCGGGCCAACATAGGAGGGCTGGTCTCGCCTTCAGCAGATCCAGAGCGGGATTACATCAGCGCCCTGTTGGATATTTGGGTGCAGTCAGAGGCGCCTTCAGTTCGGCTGCGGAGGACCAGAGGCGACAGCCGGCGTGCCAACATGCGGACTGAGAGCAGAGACCTGAGGGGCGCGGAGCTGTCTCACTGGGACCTGCTGACCGGGGAAGCTCGGGGCTGAGTCCCGGGTCGTGGACTGTGCAGTTACCAACCCCCGGTGTGAGCGGTGCATCTGCTGCGCGCTCTCAGCTCACTCTTGGATACCCTCTCTTCAGACTTTCCGAGGGCCTGCCGGGGCTTTCTGTTCTTCTGGGAGGATTCTCTCTGAATCTTAAGACTGTGTGGGACGGGGACGTGCACAGTGGACATGGATAACTCCTCTTATTTCTTGGCTCTGTTTATGCTCGTACTCTCTCTGGGCTTGAGGATAGAGGAGGGCATGTGCCAACATTACTATCTCCTCCGTCCCATTCCCAGTGACACTCTGCCCGTAGTGGACTTAAAGGAGGACCCGGATCCGGTGCTGGACCCTAAGGAGAAGGACCTCAATGAGACGGAGCTCAGGAGCGCTCTGGGCAGCCACTTCGACTCGCACTTCATGTCCGTCTCCCCGCCGGAGGACAGATACGCGGGGAACGAGGACGTGGGTGACGCGGAGATGCGGCAGAAACTCTCCGGGGCGATGCCCAAAGAGATCCGATCCATGGAGTTCGAGGTCCAGCACGGCAAGAAGCTGAAGCCGAGTAAAAAACTCCGGAGAAGGCTGCAGCTGTGGCTGTGGTCGTACGCCTTCTGCCCGGTTGTTTACGCATGGAACGACCTGGGCAGTAGATTCTGGCCGCGCTACATTAAAGTGGGGAGCTGCTACAACAAGCGGTCTTGTTCGGTCCCTGAAGGGATGGTCTGCAAACCTGCCAAATCGACTCATTTTACGATCCTGCGATGGCGCTGCCTGCAGAAAAAGGGGGGCCTGAAATGCGTCTGGATACCTGTTCAGTACCCCGTCATATCCGAGTGCAAGTGCTCCTGTCCGAACTGAGAGCGACTCTGTGGCTGCAGCCACACGAAAACGAACCTTCCATGATTATTTTTATACACAACTGCAAAACATACTGAGCCAGACAAAAAGTAAAACCTCAAAAGATAAAAAAAAAAAGTTAAGAAGACGAGATTTTAAGCCTGAACTTGAGGTGGCTTGTTACAGAGACGTATTTTTGCAGTGAATGTATATTTGATGTACATGTTATTTTATGCCAGAGCTCTGTGTTATAAGTATAATCAAATCTACTGTGTTTGTTAAATGTATCTTGCCTGTTTATAAAGGAGGATCCAAATGCTCACAGTGAGGGACTTCTGGAGCTGAGGAACCACTGACATGATTTTATGGACCACATGGGAGATGTGAAGAGACCTGCTCCAGAGTCGGGCCCCAGCTCTTTAGAAACGCGTCAGCTGAGATCAGTGACGCCACAATACATGAAAAGTATCCGTGGTGAAAGTTATTGTTAAACGGTTTTGAATATTTTTAACAAAATGTCCATTTCAGTCCGAACTCGTGAATATCTCTCGTGGATGCTGTAAAATAAAGAGGGACAGTTGGTTGTAAACCACGTGAGCTGTTTTGTTTCTTTTTAGAAACTAATCACATGTATTGATTCGGATGTCTCTCGGTGCTTCCTCATCAGTGGTGGAGGTGCAGGACTGGGTCTGTATAAGCACCACGGAGTAAAAATACTGCATTACACGTCCAGTATTTAAAATGTTACTCAAGTAAAAGTATGAAAGTACGTATAGTCAGAAAAATGAACCAAAGTGCTGAAAGGCAAAGACTGAAGTGCAGAAACCTGTTAGTGTTGTATATTAAAGGGTCATGATTTAAAAGAAATGTATTGAAATAATGGAGGATGATCAGTTATCAATCAGCGAATCGTTCGATCTGTATTTACAGTTCCATTTGTTAAACAGTATCTTTAAGTACTGTACCTCTAAGTGGAGTTTGAGGACGCGGCTCTCAGCAGACGGTTGGAGCACGTTACAGCGCAGGAAGGGTTAACTCAGACTGGTGAGGCGGGAAACACAGGGCTCACCTGGAAACGCAGTATGTCCTGGCTGTCAGTGTGTTTCTGAGAAATCAGTCCAAAGACAATTTGGTGGATATGTCTAAGTACTACAGTACCCATGAGCCTCCGCTGTTAGAAGAAGCAAGTCACGCGACTCGGAACACTGGTCAGAGACCGATTGAAATGGGTTCCATCTGCAACCTCAGCTCACCTTTAGCAGGAGCTCTTTGACTGGATGGTTATCACAGAAATGCACCTTGGGAGCTGTAGTTTTTCTGACCATGGGCCTCGTAACATTTTATCAAAGAACCTGATATTCATCTTTTGTTCTGATGATTCTTTTTTGCTCCAGGAGGAAAGAGGAGTTGTTTAAACACTTTGACTTCTGAACGCCCACAGTGACTCCTCTCTACTGTAGCTGGCTCGTATTGTGCTTTGCTGTAATTGGGCGATCTCCCACCTGCAGCACAACTGGCGTTATTGTCCAACCTCCAGCAGCAACACAACTATTGAGACAAATGAACTCAGCAGCCACGTGTGGAGCCAAGTCCACACACAGACTGTGTGCTGATGAAAGCACAGTGGTCTGTGCAGGTGAATTAGAAAGATTCATCAGTGAGGAACTTTTTCCTGCAGCTCAGGTGACCCTCACCCTGATGCAACATGTTCTAACGTCATTTCCAAAAGCTCTCACTGCGCTGACGGGACCATCGGTGGAAAGTAACTGACTACATCTACTCAAGTACTGAAGCACAGTTTTGAGTTCTTTGTACTTGTCCTGCTACTTCATACTGTGACTTCATTCCTTGTCAGAGACAAACCTTTTTACTGCACTACACATACTGTATCTGATACCTTCAGTTCCTTTCCAGAATCAGATGAATCAAACCAAACCCAGTAGAATCATCAGACTCTATTGATCCTGGTGGGAAATCCACCTGCTCCCCAGCAGGATGTAAAGTACTTCACAGTACAAGCATATAAGGTTGTTAACATCAGCTCCACCTTTACCAGCTGCAGCATTCTACACTGTGGTACTTCTACTTTTACTAAAATAAAGGATCTGAGTACTTCTTCCAGAGCTGAGAGGGACCACGTTTGCAAAGTTACATACTTCAGCAGGTTTGTTTGCTGCCACAGAATCACCTACAAACTCCTGTTGTTAAACCACTAAACTATACTATATAGTATACAGTATAAACTATAAGGCTGTACTGGTGTCGTGTTCCATGCAGTATTCACAGAAGCAGAGGCTAAAGCTGTACACGAGTACCAGACTGTGGTCAAGCTCATTCAGAACGGGAGCATCCACCTGGTTTTACTGCTGTAAGTTCAGCTCTCCTCTTGTGATCTGAAGGCATCTCATTGAAGTGCTGCCTCCAGCGTCCTTGACTCTGTCAGTCTGTTATAAAGAGACTCTCAGGCTGTGAATCTTTTCTGAGACGAACTGAAGTTACCCTTTATATCTGCATTAACCATACTGTATCTATCCTACACACAGCCCTGTCGCCCTTCTGGCTTTCCATTGCTTAAACATGTTCAGACCGTGAGGCGTTTCGCACAGACATGAGGCACAGGTGTTCTGGATCAGGGCTCATCAGGCGATCTGGGCGGAGTGGAGAGGAAGTGCAGAGGATGAAGAAGGCTGGAGGTGTGGAGGATTCACACAGGCTCTTATCTCTGCAGGTCGAGGTCAGACCGGGCTTTGATGTGTGTGACCGGTGGCTGGCACTGCTGGTGCTGAGCCTCGTACCCTCCCTGCAGCTCGTTTATCAAGGAGCATGCTGGCTCTCATGTCCTTGATCCACTTTCAGACTCCAGTGTCCTCTGACTGTAACTAGCCACCGGGGTAGAGCTACTGTGTTACACACTGCTGTGTTAGATAAGAGTGATTACAGATAAACGGAGGCAAAATTCTGAGACAGTTTGTTTAGTTGTCTTGAGATTATTATTACTCCCTTCCAGATGAATTTTAAGGAAAAAATAACCTCAGTTAACATTCACCTTTTTATGTATTATTTTGAAAAGTTCTTCTTCTTTTCTGCCGAATGGTGTGGTTGTGTGGACAGTGGCCACCTCATGTCCTCTGAGTGAAAGCTTCAGCTTTGTGCCAGCTTTACACTTAGAGTAGCGGCTGATCACTCCCATGTTTTAACTTGGGTATAAGGATTCCACAGCGCTCAGAGAAACAGTGCCTTGTCCTGGACTCGATGAGACCTCTGAAGATGCA
>NW_018128057.1:669227-670416 GCF_001952655.1 Monopterus albus | reverse complement strand
TCCTCAGTCCTTCAGGTGTTTACACCTGCCCATGTCTCTTACATCCAATAAGCTGGTGAGAACTAAATGTACAGTCATGGATGGATCACCAAACAGGCCTACCAGGCACAGGCCCAGGGGCCCAGTGGGTTTGGGGGGGGCCCTTGAAGGACCTGTTAAACCTTTCTGTTGCAAACTCATTCATAAGACTGTAAAATGACTGCAAGAAGCCACAAAAGCTGATGCAAAGGAACAATGGAGACAGTAACCACAAAAAACAAAGTGAAATAATCTGAGGTCACACACGGCCTGAGCCTGCTGGCAGCCCTGTCTGTACTACTGATGGTTTAATGTAGTGTTGTTTGTTTCCTCTTTATTCCAGCGTACCATCCTGTAGGATCCCAGTATTTCATTGGTAGCCAGTGTGTACGAAGCATTCAATTGATAATTAGCAGTCTGTAAAGCTGGAGATACTGGTGCTGACACCAGCTAAAGCTGGGCCTGTCTGAGCCTTAGTAACACATGTGTACACTGTGGACATGTGGAAACTAACTGCACAGGTTTGACAGGTAGGACAAGTGAGAGAAGTCGGATCTCACACTGAGACGTTTCAGGGTTTTCACTGTGGTGCGAGGAGACAGCCGGCATCTGCTGCTGCCGCCGCCAGGCCCGCTGCCGCCAGTATCCAGCTGCCCACACACATCAGACGAAACAGTCGACCTGCTGCCAGGAGCTGTGTCTGTGCGGCTTCTCTTCAGAATGCTTCAGATTGTCCAGTGTCTTCCCAGTCTCCTCATTAGTCCACACTCTGCTGGAAGCTCAGAATGCCAAGGAATGTCAGCAGGAGGCACCAGCTGGACGGCCGCCACCTCATTACCAAGCCCTGAGCTGCCCCTTGCTCCACGCAGATACACTGCCTCCCTCCAGTGTTAAACATAAAACCCTTTAAACCAGTGTTTTTCAACCTTTTTTCAGCCACGGTACACTTTTCTCAGTGAAAAAAACCACAAGGCACACCACCAACCAAAAATATTAAAAAATGACACTCTGTAGCCTAATCCAATATATATAATGACAATATAGTCTTTCAATTTATTTATACTCACTCAGTGTGAAATCTGGGCCTGTTTGGATGAACACAGAGCTGATATCCTGGCAGGAATTGAAGAAAGACACACACGAAGCTCTTCATCAACAGCTCTCAGTCTCT
>NW_018128057.1:657418-668005 GCF_001952655.1 Monopterus albus | reverse complement strand
TTAGGTAAAATTGGATAATTTCCCACGGTACACCTGATGATCTCTCACGGCACACTAGTGTGCCGCGGCACAGTGGTTGAAAAACACTGCTTTAAACAACAAAACACAGCTGCAACCTGGAAAGCTGTGATCAGCTATCTCAAAATGTGGTCACCATATTTACAATTCAGATTACTGGGGGTTTTGTCTGTGTTGTGTTGTTATGTTTGTGATGGTGCCAGTGGTGCCACCTTCAGGAAAAGTGTCCCCACAGTTTGGTCTGCATTGGTTTTGACCGGAGACTGGACTGGAAATGAGATGCTGTCATATAATGTCTAGTAGTGTACGTCAGTTTTTCTGGTGAGCACCAAACTGTATAGCGTCAGACGATGTCTGAGCACCAGTTTCTTTTCAGTGCCAGATCATTTTTACCGCACACCAGATAGCTTCATCATGCACTAATGGTTTCATGAGCACCAGGCAGCTTTTTGTGCATGTCAGTTCTAGTAAGCACCAATTTTTAATGAGAGATACTTTTACAAATGGCTTTGAGTGCACACATTCTCTCCTGAGCAAACCAAGTTTTTGTTCATATCCCCTTCAGGCCTTGGTAATTCTTTTCTTCTCTGTAGGTCAGTAAAACCCTGGAAAGTTCCACAGTAGAATGAGTGAAGGAAATTCTCCCTGTGCTTCTGGTTCCTCCTCAGCACTTGACTGTGTGACGAGGCTGGTTGAAGGTATCCAGACAAAGGTGGGTGGTCCCTGCAGGCTGCAGGTCTGTGCTGACAGTCAGCGGTGTTGGTCTGATGACAGTGTGGCTGTGTGAGAGCAGCAGGGAGACTCCTCGGGCCCAGACAGACACTCACACACTGCTGCCAGGTAATCCCAGGCTGCCGTCACTGTGTGTGGGTTTCTGTCAGTGGGTGTTTGTCTATTTGTGGACGTGTCTCACTGTCGCACTGTTGCCAAATCTATGCTTCCCTGTTTTTATATTCTGACAAGCTTACCCTGAAAATTGCATTTCAGCAATTAGCTATGATGGTACTGGACAAGCCAGATTGTTATTTCTAGTTATCAGTTTAAATACTCACATTCACACACCATCGACACGGTCTTTAAAAACCGTGGGAGCAACTTTTGTCCATTTGTAGTAATAGCGACACTGGACTCAGACAGGTTTAATAAGATGTGGGAACTTGGCGACATCACTGGTTTTATGAGCCAGTCAGATGACAAAGTCCAGTTTCTCCAAGTGATGTGGGGTCAAACTGAGAGCGAGGTAAAAAATGATGTTTCATCTAGTTTCACCAGCACATGGAGCTTTAATAACAAACCAATTTATCTTGTTAAAACAAGAAAATGCTCTTGTTTTGATGAGATATTTGTGTCACTTCCCCCCATGGTGAAAAGCTGGATCCAGGCGTCACTGATTTGTGTACTACTGAGAACACGTCTGGTGAAAAGGTAACAGCTTGGTGTGTAGTGATAATGTGTCTTTACAAAGTGACCGGCGCCATGCTCATGTTCACCTTCCCAGTTTACTCTGTTAGCATGCTCACGTTTGCCAATTAGCTGTAATTAGCAGGGTGCCTGTCTTGTTATGCTGGCACCAATAGACTCACTTAACTTTTGGGGAGAACCTCCAGCCCCGTGCCTGTGAGCCGTGGTGCGGCCACACGGGGGCAGCAGAGTGACAGTGTGCCATTAACATGACAGTCACCTCCGTGTTTCTGTAGTGTGAAGCGTCATATAAAAACCGTATGTGAGTGGTGGCTTTGGTGGTTTTGGGAAGGGTGGGGGGGGGGGGGCTGGGGGGTACACTGCCCCACACTGTTCAAACTGTTTATGCATACCAGTGTGCTGTGAGAGCCCCTCTGTCACAGCCTGTTTACTCAAACTTATTTTGGGAAAGTTCCACCTCTGCGCGGCTCGGGCCATAAATCACTGGGTGTGCAGCTCAGTGGGACGACGGCGGGTGTCAGTCACACTCAGACCTGTCACCTCTGCACCACTGTGGGATCAGCTCTGTAACCAAGTGCACAGATGCCTTAGGTCTCCAAATCAGTTTCGTTTAGATGTCTAGGGACTAGACACAAGCGCCGGGGCGAGCGCGCGTTTTCTGTAATGGCCCCAAAACTGTGGACCAGTTTACCTGTTAGTATTAGATCTGTCAGTCTTTAGGTCACTGATTTCAATAAACTTTTTTCCTGTTTATTGTTCATTTTTTATTGGATCACAGTTGACAAGTCTTCTATTTTGCTTTTTTATTTTATTATGGCTTATGTGAAGTTGGTCAACAAGCTGCTGTTTTTAAAGTGCTGTATAAATAAATACTGATTTTATGTGACCCATTATTGTCTCAGTATTGTTTCATCATCAGGGTTTTTTCTTGCCTTTACATTTCAGACAAACATTGCTCTGAGTTTCTCTACACTGAGTTTACAGCTGCACTAACAGGGACAGAACGGCAACAGCTGCATCAATGTTTCCTGCTGTGTTTTAATAGAAACACTTATTTATCCACTCACTTGGATTATTACTCTGTTGATTCATTCAGTTTAGCTGGTGAGCCATTTGCTCGTGTAGTTCATTAATCTGTTAATTCAGCTTTTATTAGTAAAATGTTCTTCTTGTAAAACAGGCAGATCCATTCATCCATTCAACCAGGTGATCTGTTTCTTCACTCTGGGTTTCTGTTCGGTTTATTCATCTGTTCACTCGATGCGTTAATCCATCCACTAGTTATGATTATTTTCACTGGATCTGTCATTAATCTGCCCACTCTCTCTTTCTGACAGGTTGAACTGGAGTGGTTTTACAGTTGGCACTTCATCAGTAGAATCCCATGAACCAGTACATTCTATCCATTCACAGGCCCAAGATGTTTCCTATTAAGCTCAGAAAAGCAGCTGCAGATGTCACACTCCTGAAGAAAACGGTGGTGCCAACCTGTCCCCAGTTATGTGGCTTTCCTGATGTGGAAGGGCTCAGGTGAAATCTGGTACAGTCCTTAGAGGCTGACAGTTAAATCACCTGACATTACATAACCTGACTCTGAAAAACATCCACCTTCAGAGAGTCGACAAATTGTTCAGAAACTCCTGAGCGGGTTTCCTCCGCTGTCTGATCCCTGATACAACACTCCCAGTTGGCCTGTGTTCAGAGGTGAATATTTGATGTCTGTGACTGAAACAAAAGGATAAATTACAAACTAGCACCTAAAATATTTCCTGGATTACAGAGTACAAGAACGCAGAAGTGGGTCCAGACCCAGTGGTTGTTGTTCTACCGAGAACCGCCGACATCTACTGGTGAGTGTGTGAACAGCAGCCACCACAGTCACATCTGTATTCTGTCGGTATCGTGGTTTATTTCAAACCTTCAGAATAGCAGAGAGGCACACAAGTATCTGAAGCTAGTCAGCCAATGAGCACCAGGTAGATATCAGATATCACAAGAAGAAAAAATATTTACAAATATAAATTAACACATGGTTCCAAAATACACAGTGACAGCAAATGTATTAAAATTGTATCAAACTGGTGATAATGTCTTTTGTTGAGATCATGAGGAGAGATCAGCTCACACTGAAACTGTGCGTAGTGCAAACAATACTGTCAGTAATCATAATGAAAAACAAGATTAATCACATTCATAACACCTTTGGTCCAAAGAACTGAAAATGGGATGAAAATGTGCCGACCACAGACAGATTTCACTTCTTCTTCTTCTTCTTCTTTTTTTTGAATATTTTCTGAATCATACTGCCCCGGATAAAGCCACATATTTAGTTCGGATACAGGGCTCATGAGCACAAACGTCCTACTCAAAGTAATCATCGTGAACCGTGGCAGGTCGATGTCGTGAGGAGAAGCTGAGGCACTGGAGAGGTGGTGTCGTACATCCAACTGTATTTTCAAACCTCGCTGCTACACCTTCGAATAAAACGCAGTCTGCGAACTGACAGAAGCAACTCATAGTGGGAATTTATGGCCAGATTCATCACATTTTACTCAAGTTCCACTTACTAGCTTGTTCCAAAGCATTCAACTGCCTCTAATGGTCATCAGTTACAAAATAGCTTATATGGGTCACTGTTTTCACATGACAAAGTTCCATGAAGTGCCACTCATGTGATGACAACTGAGCATGCTCTGTCCACTGAGATGCTTTTGAAAGAAAAAACCTAGTAAGTGGACTTCAGGGATAGATTTGTCAAACTCCTTCTGCAGAGTGCAAGAAGGAGCCTTCATCAAACCAAACTCCATTCAAAAAAACTTTAAATGTAAAGCAAGACAGACAATGTACAGATGAACCTCAATTCAGTTGCCACCGACTGATTTCAGAATCTGGGTGAATTTCTGCCACATCAGTTATGTGATTCTCAGTCTCATCAATCCCCTGAGCGGTGAATTTCTGCCACATCAGTTATGTGACTCAGTCTCGTTAATCCCCTGAGCAATCCATGATCTAGACTTCTGGCAGGCCTGTCTGCAGTTCCATCAACATGGCTGCTGTCAGAGGGTCCATTATAAAATGCACTGTTAATACTACTGGACGGGCAATGATTTTTGAATATTTGAACAGTCATTAAACTCTGGTTTTGTCTTTAAAAACAAAGAGCCACTGCTCTCCCTTGCTTTTACCGGTGACTGGAAATACAGTAACGTGATAACGAGGTCAGTATATCATTTTACTACAGTGGTTTGGCGCTTTGAATAATTGTAAAAGCTCCCAGCAAATATCAAACTGTATTTTAGCTGAAATGCCCATGCCCGTGCAGTAGTGTTTTACATGTTGTGGTTGACTTGTTTCTCCTCTTCAGGTCACAGACTGCATTTTAATATCAGGTGTAAAATGAACATCAGGGTTCCCATGTTGTTTCAACAAACCAACGGAAGCGTGTTACCGACCTTGACCACAGCTGAAACCACAGGAACTGTATCGTCCTGCTTGAACAGCACAATGTTGGTCCCAGACTTTGTGCACACATATAAAAAGGTGGAATGACTGAGCAGTTTGTAGAGAAACCTTCGGGAGCAGCCTGAGAGCTGCTGAGGAAAAGAGTGTAGTGACCCAGTCTGGTCCAGCTCAGCTCTGCAGACTCAGGCTTCCTTACAGACATCCTTCAGTGATTTCGTGAATTAAAAAACCCCACGCTAGTTGGCGACTCCTTCACCGTCACTGTGATGAAGTTGGCTGTGACGTCGGTGACAAACACATGCTCCAGAAGGTTCCGGGTCGGCCGCCAGTCTGTTTCTGTGTCCGACTCTGTGGCGTTGTTGCCGAAGCTGGGCCTGCTGTTGTTGGGATACAGGGCGGCGTCGTGTTCTGACTCGCTGCTGCTGGTCTCGTCAGAGTCTCCGGTGCTGAGCTCGTTCAGGCTTCGGTTCTGACAGCTGAGGCCGTGTTTCCTCTCATCCTGCCTCCCGTTGCCGTTCCCTCGGCCGGAGCTGCCTCCTGCCAACATCTCCTTCCCCCTGTCTTCTCGTGACCTCCCCTGCTCTGTGGTGCCACCTGTTGCCAGACCAGAGCGCTGTCCTCCAGGAGCTGTTCGAGTCTCTTTGATGCTAGCCATTCCTCCTTTCACTACAATGCTGCTGCTGTTCCGTAAGCTTGACCGTGATGCTGCAGCCACAGAGCTGCTGGGGTTGTTTCCTAGAAGGCTGCTGCTGGCCAGCGGCTTGCTGACGCTCTGCAGGTTGAGAGCTCGGAGGCTGAGTGCCTGGCTGGCTCGGTCGCGGGGTGTGGGCGAGGAGGATGACAATGATTTAGAAAGGCCAGAGTTCTGCTGCTTGTGCTGAACCAACCCGGTCTGACCTCCAACACCATCCTGCCTCCTCTGGCCCAGAGGGGAGCGCTGGACTGCCATCTGTCCTCCCCTGAAGCTGCTGTGTAAAGACAGAGACCCTGAGCCTCCACCTGGTTTTGGCGGAGACACTTTGAACCCGTTTCCTCTGCTGCTGCCCGACTCTGAGATGGAGCGCTTCAGCTCAGACACAGAGTTTTTACTCTGCGGTGAAGGATTGGCTTTACTGTGGGAGAAGGAGGAGCCCGAGGACGGAGATGAGGTGGACAGAGAACGGTTGGTCCAAATGCAGCTGAGCGATCCAGGTTTCGAGGAAGCTGTCTGGGAGAAGGAACTGGTGGAGGTCTGGGAGGAGGCAGCCTCGTCTCTAGAGGTCCTGCTCAGACCAGTGTAGGTGAAGCTGGCAGGCTGCAGCGGCTTCTTCACGCCGGGTCGAGGCTCGTCTCTGGGTGGTCTGAGTGCCTGGTGGTGGCGAGGAGGAGGAGAAGGTCTGCTCTTCACCTGTCTCAAAGCCCTCAGGTCAGGGTGGAGCGGCTTCCTCCCATGCTTCTTCTTGTGAGGAGGGTCAGGTTTGGCCAGCAAGATCTGCGGCCTCTTCTGGGGGACAGGGTGGACCCGAGGCCCGGGCTTTGGCTTCTTGGTGTGATCTTCATCCTCTGAGGAAGAGGAGGCCGATGATGAAAGGCCAGAGGAAGAGGAGGACGAGGAGCGGCTGTCTTTTGTAGTGGTTGGTGCCGGCTGCTCAAAAGACAAAGACTAATGAGTTAAACTGGTGAAGTTCTCTTGACAGCAGAGTCCAATTCGCCATGTGAAGTCACTGCGAAGTTACCTGAATCTTTCGTGGACGTCCTCTTGGCCTCTTCCCTTTCTTTTGGAACAGAAGCTCCCTCTCTTGTTCTCTACAACACACCAGTAAAGGAAAGCACACGCATTTATTTGTGAGTGTTAACAATAAAAGTAATTTTGAACTCGTTATTTATGCAGTCAGTGTGGTTTTGGAGGGAAGAGAGGAGAACAATCACTGGTAACAAAATGTGACCAAAAGGCACAAAAACAGAAACACACCTTTTGTGAAACGCTGCCAGTAACCTCGGGTCCAGGATGTTTTCTTCCGGCTCCCAGCTGTTGTGCCTGACAATATCAGAACATTTAGTATTTTAATATACATACGTATTTACTAGTTTTCTTCCTCTATCCGATATTCAAACAGACGGTGTGTTAATAGCATGTACGTATGTGCTAAGAACAACACTGGACTGACAGCTTTTTTAAAATTACATACACACTGTGTTTTTATAACTGCTTGTCTTTTATGCGTATGTCCCCAAAATCCACTTTGGCATTTTTTAAAGACTTTTGTACAAACACACAAAACCAAAATTTGAAATAAAGCCCAGTGGGTTCAAACAGTGATTGGAAACATTTTGATAATTGAGTCATTTTTCAACCAAAACTGCCAAATATCATCTGGTTTCAGTTTCCCACATGTCAGGATTCTCTCATTTTGTTTGCCACAAGTGGGTAAATTTAAAGTCTTCGGGATCAGGAGTGTTGGTCCGTCAGCATCTCAGTGGGCTTGGAGAAATGCTAGGTGGCATTTTCCGCTAGTTTTGAACATGTTATCAACTAAACAACTAATTAAGAAAATAATTGATGCACTAGAAAATAATCCTTAGTCTTAATTTCAACATTCGGTACAAGATATAATCTGATGTTCTCAGAGCTATAATAAGAATGTAATTATGGTCTATATAGGTCTATGGATCATAAACAGTCGAGGGGCTTGTGACTATGTTAACTTTGGTGGACTAATCAATCACCAGAAACATAATTGGCAACTAATTTGACAATCTAATAACCGGTCTGTATCCACCCCGCACACCCAATGTGTCAAATACTTGCTGTTTGTGGCTTTTCAAAGCGAGGATGTGATGTCATGCTTTTCTATGTCACACACGACTGGAAATTGAATCTTTGGATTTTATACACAATGTGACAAGTGAAGATGTCAACCTGGACTCCGAGACTGAGCACTTCATGGACTAAACAATTCATTTGATAGAAATTCATCGGGATCATT
Organism: Monopterus albus; assembly: GCF_001952655.1. NCBI lineage: Eukaryota > Metazoa > Chordata > Actinopteri > Synbranchiformes > Synbranchidae > Monopterus > Monopterus albus. Next base: position 660,137 of record NW_018128057.1, on the reverse strand, counting down.
GCCTTGCGGCTCTAACGTAGCCTACAGGCTACAGGCTCTATCTACTGTGATGAACCTGTGCCCCATGACATGTCCTGATCAATGACTCCTGCATGTGTAATAAATGCCAGACTGGTCTGTGAACATGGTAACTACAGGGTTAATGGATACTGAAGCACCCTTCATTCATAATGTGCATGCATGTAAAGAGCACCAGGATTTGATTCTGGTTGTGGTTCAGTTTGCACCGGTTTCAGGTGATCCAGCCGAGCTTGCAGTCTGTACGGGGAGCATCAACTGCTTTAAACGGCACAGAAAAGACTAGAAAAACGGCAAACGCCGCTGTAGTTTCACCGTGTGTCCGCTGTGCGTGTATCGGTCAGTGTGTTAAACAGAAACCCGGTGTTGTGTCCCTCCACTGATCAGATTTTATACCCCCAATAGGAGCGTAAACAACGCGCCGCAGCCAGGCATTGTCTCCGGCCATTTTTCACTGTATGTGTCGGCTAGCACCGGAGGCTAGCTAGCTAGCTAGCGACTTACTTGGACGACCACCCTCTCCACTTCACCAAATATTCAAACTTGCCCTGTGAAAGAGGAAACAAAATGTCAGAAAAACCAGACGACCGAGTTCGGTGAGAAGACAGGCCCCCGCTGAAGCTGCAACAGCGTTTTCCTACCTTTCTCGCCCGTTTACTGAGGATGCATTCCGCATCAAATACCTGGCCCACTGTGACCCCCTCCATTACTACCGCAGCCCCTCGAAACGGGCACGGAGACCGTTTTTGACCTCTCACGGCCACCGTAGGTCCTTTTTCCACTTGTAAGCTGTACAATCTGCAACAAGACTCACTTAAATACATACAAATTCGTCGCTGTTAATATAGATATATCTGACAGATTAAAATGCACATGCACTTTTAATTTTGTTTTATATTTTTAACTGTATTTATTTTTATAGCACATTTCATTAAAACAAAACAGGAAGATATTTGAAATTACTAACAGGTGGCTGATAATAAAGTTACCCAAATTAATGCAATTGAGTAAACATTACAAGATTCTTGTGGAGTAGAAGCACAAGTATCTCATAATTGCGTTAAACTACATTATTTGGGTAAGAGTACTACGTTATTTTGTACCATTGGACCTCATCACTTTAAAGGGTAGGTTGGGCTCCACTAATGCATTGTGTCGGTGAGTGTCCTCACAAGTATAGAACTACAAACGTGTGCGCGAACAGCCCGGAACCTTTGTGCCTGTAGCTAAAGACGGGGCGAATTGTGTGTTGCACGCACGTTGTACGTTTCCCCCGATCTTGTTTGGTAGCGTGTGAATGACAGTGGCGTTCAACCTCGAAGGTATCAACATTTTAATCATGTTTTAAAACATCTGTTCATAATGAAGATGAGCGTTTATTTTCCAGCCTGTCTTGTTCGCAGTCAGTGACAACCAGAGCTCAGGTCTGTTGTATGAGAACAGTTTGGTTTCATTTAACTTCTTCCACCGGTGAAACGACCACTCACTGCTTTATTGGTTAAATACCCTCGACTAAAAAGTCGAGAAGTTAACAATAATTGCTGGCTTTTGGTAAACAGATGAACCACATCTGAGGACGTTTTAAGGTTTCCCAGGGTCCACTGGTAAATTCGGAATATATGATAATGATAATCACTTTAATTAGCCAACTATATTACACACACACAAGGAATTTGTCTCCGGTGCAGAACAGATACAGCCTTCTGCCGTGCCAGCTGACACACACCGATGGTGGCTCTGTCCCTGCTAGGAGCTGCTATGTCCATCGGGAACAGGTTGGGGTTTGGGGCCTTTACCAGGGACATTTCGACATGTGGACTCGGGAAAACGGGATTCAAACCGCAGGTCTTCTGGTTGGGGGAGTGACTGCTCTACCTCCTGAGCCACAGCCCATTGATTTACTGAAATCATAACAACGATTTGCAGTCTTTAAAAGTGATTCTGCTGCCGTGACTGTCTGGCTTTGTTTTTCCAGCTCAACTTGGGTTAGAATAATCAATAGCTTAGAAAATATGTTGAATGAAGACTTAGTTTAACAGCATGAAAAGGGTAATAACGTTATGTAGTCATGCTGAAACAGACATGAAGTATTTGTTCGTTCGACATTAACACCAGGTTTGAAACTACAGCTTGATTGCTAGGAATATTTACTTCTGTCATTTAACAAAGCTCTGTGAACTTCCAACAAGAAATCTTCTACGCAGGCTGTGGCTCAGAGGCCCATGTCCCCTCAGGCCCCTGTGCCCTGTTCAATAATCCATACATGGTCTCAGGTCACATTAATTAATTATTATAACAATAGGAATTATTGTCATGTACAGTTTTGAAGTGCTGATTAAAAAGTGTTATGCATCATTAAATCAGTGTACGTAATAAATACTGTGGGCCTTGTTATTTTACGCCACTGTTTGACAGGTGTGATGTGGAAAAGGTGTTGTGTTATGTTCTATTAAAAGTGAAGTTAGATTTTGTGACCAGGTGCAGGTGTTCAGGGTTGACTCTGTGTTTGTCCTCCTCCAGGTGAGTTACTCCTGCAGACTAGCTCCAGGTGAGGACTGACTGCAGGACCGGTCATGTTGCTGCCTCTGCTGATGCGCCCGTCCCTTGGCTGCCCTCAGGCCTCCGTGGTGTTGACGTGCTGCGTCCGGACACTTCGGCACTACTCTCAGGCTAAATGCTTCCTTCGACGGAGGCTTTCCCT
>NW_018128057.1:651853-657380 GCF_001952655.1 Monopterus albus | reverse complement strand
GAGGAGACAGAGAAACACCGGGAGCCAGGAGGAGGAGTGGCATACCAAGAATCGGACAGTGCTGGCATACATCGCTGCAGCCGGGGTGGGGATGATCGGCCTGTCATACGCTGCAGTGCCGCTCTACAGGCTCTACTGTCAGGTGAGGAGGGAAAACTCCAGACCTTCTGATTCTAAGCTGGTCCGAGGAGTCTGAGTGACCCCTGTGTTTGTGTGTCAGGCAACAGGGCTTGGCGGCACAGCGGTGGCCGGCCATGACGCAGGTGTAGTGGAGACAATGACGCCAGTGAAGGAACGCCTCATCAAGATCACTTTCAACGCTGACATACATGCCAGCATGCAGTGGAACTTCAGACCGCAGCAGACAGAGATCTTTGTAAGACCTGCTTCACCCTTAACACCCTGGTTCTATCACGTTTTCCCTTTAGCGTTCCGGCAGTTTCAGATCTTTTCTGGTCCTCTGACACATCACATGAGCCATAAACCTCCAATATATAAACAGCCAGTGATTTCCCCATCATTAGAAAACTGTCTCAGTGCCCCTGATGGCCACTAGACACTGACCACCAAAAATAATGCTGTCAACTTCTTTGTAGAAATACTAAGCCGATAATTATTTTTGCGGGATCAGTCTGTTGATTCACATCCTCTAATAAGTGCACCTGTGGTCATTTTGGAGGTTGTTTCTGCATTAGTAAGATTTTTGGGCTTATGGAAACTTTGATGATTGACAGGTGGCTGCCTGCTGCTCACTCCACTCACACTGTGCTGGACTTCCACTGCTTCCGTTTCTAGAATAAACTTCTGCTGTGGCTATGGTCAAGGATGGTGCTGATAAGACCGTGAGAGATGCTGTCTCATAGTGTTTCATTAGGTTTAATGTTACTTTATCACAATTCCTGGTTTCTATGAAGGGACAGCTGACCTTCCTGTCACCGACTTTCTGAAACCATCCTCCTTGTGTTTCTTTTTCCCCAGCGCAGCAGTGGCATGACTTAGAGTCTCTTTGTCAGTCAGTGATAGAAATGTGGCTCAAAGTACAGCTCGGTTCTTTTGTTTTCTGTTTATCACACATCCGTTTATTTTCCTACCATTTGAGATGACGTCCCTGCTTGTCACTGCGTTTCTGATGCAGAAACATGGCGTCTGTGTTAATCCCACCTGCAAAGCTCTGATTGGCCCAGTTTTTTTCCGTAGCTGTTTGAACCACTGACAAAAGTTGATGTGGGCAGAGAGATTCAGAGCTCATGTGTAGCTGGAAACCTGTGTTTGTTGTTGTCCAGGTGGTTCCAGGTGAGACAGCACTGGCCTTCTACACAGCCAAAAACCCAACAGACAAACCGATCATCGGCATCTCCACCTACAATGTGGTGCCTTTTGAGGCAGGACAATACTTCAATAAGATCCAGGTATGGCTCCAGTAGCAGTCTATTATTTTCGATGTTACCCTGCTCAGGACAGCTGCACACGCAGGGTAATGTTCTTTACAAAGCATCATCCGTTTGCTTTAAATTAGTAGATCAGATAATGTGACTTTTAAACAGCTGCATTCTAGTTGAGAAGCCGAACCTCCCACAAATGTCCTAACTTGAATACGTCATAACCAGTGGATGACTCTGAGAAATGCAGCCTTCTTGCACATATATGTGTTAATGTGTACTATCCAGCAGACAGACTCATGCTCTGGTTTAACAGCTGGAAACATGCCGATTTTGTTATCAGAGGTGTGACTGACAGCTGAGAGGTGCCAAGGAAGCTAAGGCAGAGATAGTGGATTGCACCACACTGAGGCAATCCCACGGAGAAGAGAAGGTTTATATCAGAATCAGCTTTACTGTGGAAAGACTTGTCTGAACTCTCCTGTCCCAGGAGCTGCTGGTACAGTTCTACAGAGGACTCATTGACTCTGTTCTCTGCACCTCCATCACTGTCTGGTTTGGCTCAGCAACCAAACAGGAACAGCCTCCAGAGGACCGTCAGGACTGCAGAAAGAACCATCGGTACCAGCCTGCCTGCAAACTCCTCATGTGTCCAACACAACTGGCCAAAAAGCTGATTCTGATTCTGTTATAATCAGACTCTTCTCCATGGGATTTCCTCAGTGTGGTGCAACCCACCACCTCCGCCTTAGCTCCCCTGGCACCTCTCAGCTGTCGGTCACACCTCTGATAACAAAATCGGTGTGTTTCCAGCTGTTAAACCAAGAGTTTCCCACCATCTCTCTGCAGTGTTTCTGCTTTGAGGAGCAGCGTCTGAACCCTCACGAGGAGGTGGACATGCCCGTCTTCTTTTACATCGACCCAGAGTTCGATGAGGACCCCAGGATGGCCCGAGTAGACACCATCACCCTATCCTACACCTTCTTCGAGGCCAAGGAGGGTCAGAAACTCTCTCTGCCCGGGTACAGCTACAACTGATCTATGCACATGTGCTACAGGAGAGGGCCACCAAAATACTGGAGCAGAAACCTGCCTGTGGTCTGTCAGGGTACATGGCAGATGGAAAAATAACCCAGGACCCTTTTCTTTGATGTAAGTGCTTATCGGTCGGATCTTAATCTGTAGTGCAAAGAGACTTTTACACAGAAAAACATGTTTTGGGTAGAATTGTTTATTTTAAACCAAGGAACAGGGTTGTTGTTCCTAGTGCAGCAACTCTTTTGTATGCAGTTTCTCCAGAAATGAACAAATCTGGAACAAATGTCCAGGTTCTAAAACAGAATCTTAGGGCCACTGTAAAATAATCTGAGATCTTTAGAATGAAGTCAAAATAAGTGCAGCTTGACAATCAGTGGTTCAGGATGTGGACAGATTAAAACTTGGAGGCTGATGTCAGGTGGTTGATTTTAGAGCAGCACAACGGTACGTTCACATTAGCAGGCAAGCCCTGGTTTTTACTGCTGTGATGGAGTATGTTAGCAGTCTACCATAACCTTTGTGTCCCCAAAACATTTTCTTTGTTTTATTCAATGTATTTTCATTTGTACGTGGATTCATTTTGTCTTGTGGGTCTTAATTACAAAAAAAGTCTGATTCTCCATTAAACTTTTCAGATCATTTCAGCCTGTGAAGAAATGAGCCGGTACTGTGGCCTTTTTCTTTTAAACCACCAGAGTGCAGTCTTTTGACATGGTTATTTATTAGGAATTATTAGGGTTTTAAATCAGCTCAGGAGCAATAAACAATGTACATTAGTAGATAATGACTGATGCGTTATTGTGTTCATCACATCCATGTTACAGCTGGCAGAGCTGAGCAAATGTTAACTACCATACTTATAATTTTAAGTACATGTATACTGCTGGGTAGCTTTTCTACTGGCACCAATCAAATCTTAACTTCTGAAAATAATCATAATTTGTTTGTTATATTTTGAATTATTAATGTGAAGTAGCTAAAGTGATCAGATAAATGTATTGCAGTTAAAAATGCAGTATTTGCCTCTGAAGTGCAATGAAGTAGCAGAAAATGGAAATACCCTCCAAATTGTATCTTACTGCAGTGCTCGAGGAGATATGCGAAGTTACTATACAACCCTGTAGATTCTCGATCATGCTTTTATTTTGTAATAAACGGGAGCTCCTGTGTCCACCGTCCCCTCCCGCGGGTTGATGGACGTGTCCGGCGTCAAATCCAGGCTCGTGGTTTCCCTAGCAACTCAACGGATGGGCCAATCAGACGGAGACAGACGAAGCCGCACACTCCCACCGTCCCCAACTCCCTCTCCTCACCCTTCCCCTCCGCTGGTTCAGGAGAGGCGGAGGGCTCTCATTAGTCCTTAAGCCGAGCGGACCGTCTGCGGTGGGTTTCTACGTTCGTGCGCAGAAGCGCGGTGCGTCCTGTGCGCGCTGATGGCAGGGCGGGCGCAGTCGCCCTGTGACAGCTGTTCATGTTGCTGGTTAACGCTGGTCACCTGGACTCGGATTTGGTGAGAACCTGGTGAACGAACTGTCTGTTCAGTGTGGAGGCGCGCAGGGTCCTTGTCGTGGATCGTGAACTGGCTTTAATCAGCGCGGGCGTATTTCTTTAGACTTAACGCGTCTCTCTTTATCCACTCTTCTTGTTGTGCCCCGGGAGGAGGGCAGGATTTCTGCTGCCATGAGGGGACACGGCAGCTGCCATTTGGTGAGAGGATGAGCCACAGAAGCAGCCCGGCCAGGGCGTACGACTTTCTGCTCAAGTTCCTGCTGGTGGGGGACAGCGATGTCGGGAAGGGCGAGATCCTGGCGAGCCTGCAGGACGGAGCCTCCGAATCCCCGTACGGATACAACATGGGTGAGTGCGTGACACCGAGCTGGAGTGTGGAGGTCAGGGTGCGGAGAGGGGGTTGTTTAGTAAACCCACCTGTCTCGTTGTTTTTTGGAGTTTTACGCGCACGGGTTCCCTGTTTTTACGCACGGTTTAGGCATGGGGTGAGGAGACTCCAGCTCTGAACCCATGGAGCCAAACCAAGTCACAGAAGTTTCTCAGATGCTGAACATCTGCTCCACACACTCTGGCCTCAGGTAATCCCACACTGGTGCCAAACGAGCCAAGCCTGAGCCCAGTACTCTTAAATGGAATAAATCCTTCTCAGGCGAGAGTGGACTAGACAAAACCAACAGTCTGGACATTTCGCAATCTGTAAACAGAAGAAACGATAAACACATGGTATACAACTTTAAAAAAGGGTTGATCAGTGGTTTGGTGTCGCACGGTGACTGTGGCTCTTTTTGCCTTCTCATTTTATGCAGTATGGTCTATGATTTGTCAGATCCAACTGTCTCCATCTGGTTTTGTCTCTTCGTGTCTAATTCTCGATGGACTGTAGATGAATTTAGTTAATAAACCCGTTTCTTCCAAGAAGCGCTGACGTCAGATGATGGACACAGAACATTACTGAACGTCAGCTGTTTCTGATTAATGGCAGCGCAACAGGTCAAGCAGCTAAAACAGCGTCTGCACAGGAGAGGTTTGGTTTCACTGATCTGGAGCCGCAGTCCGAGAGGCCACACACGCTGCAGGTCACCGAACAAGACGTTGCATTAAGATGTAATTACTTCAGTTGGAGCTGCAGCAGCCTCGTGTCCTGCCAGCTTAAAGATCGGAGGGTTTCGCTTGTTTGTTTGTAGTTTAACTTACTGATATTTGTGATGATGAACATAACTGGAAGACCCGTAACTATAGATCCCAAGTCCCAGCGCCTCATACCTGACGTTTCCACAGAAGTGTGAACAGACCAAACCTGATGTTCTCACCTGCATACGTTCTCCTAGATCCGATTTCTATCCGATCTATGACTGTGTGACGCGGTCAGACACAGTATAGTGTGTATATACATGCGTTTCCATGCGTGTGCAGCGTAGTGCTGCAGTGCTGAACCTGCGGGAGCCTGTCAGGTATTAATAAACTGTGCTGGCAGGCAGCTGCTCATGACTCACACTCTCTCGGCAGGAGGTCGACAGGATGAGTCGCTGCTCTGCGGCTTCACACAGCTTACACATGATGTAACTCACAGTCTGTCCGCCATATTTGAGATCTGTAGCTCC
>NW_018128057.1:649476-651711 GCF_001952655.1 Monopterus albus | reverse complement strand
ACAGTCTTTATTCATTCATGCATTCATCTTCTAGTCTTTATGTCATCTCAAAATCATTTGACATTTGCTGTTGTAAACTACCAGATTTCCAGTTCACATCAAATTGAATGTTTACAATATGGAAACCTATAGCTATATATAGCTGTATGCATGGTTGGAACAAGAGCAGCCCTATGGGCCAAGAGGCCAGGGGCCCCTGGCCCAGTGCCTCTGTGTGAAGTCACGGGTAATATGTGTTGTTGAGAAGTCACAGAACTCAGAAAAAAGGCAAAAACTACTACATACAGACCCAAAGTAAGTAAAACATTATTCATATAGCACTTGCTAAACCACTGTTACAAGGTGCTTTACAAAAAAGCTAATACAACAATAGTAATAAATAACATCAAGCAAATAAACAATGGTAAATAAACTCAAACAAAAGCCAGTGACAAAGAAAACAAATCATGCCAATACCCTAATCACTGCTGGTGATGAATGCCTGCCTAAGTGAATGGGTTTTAAGGAGACAGAGCAAAAGACACCAGGGATGTGAAACGGCTGTAGAAACACGAGACACGAAATGTCCAGGAAGAGAAGCAAAAAGACCTCGAATGCCAAAGAAAAAAAAAAAAAAAAAAAAATCAACCACAGAAGTGTAATGTGCCTACAAACAATACAAAATACCAGCTCCCTGAACCGAAAATTTCAATGAATACCAGTCTAAATCCTATTTGTTTAGCCGGTACAAAGGAGCATGTTTTGTTTTTAAACACTGGTTTTTGTGCACAAATGTATTTTCATGTCAAAATTTAAAGGAGGAGAGGAAACATAAGGTTGATTTCACTTCACCACAGGCAGAACAGTTTCCACCCAGCTTCTTCCTGTAATCACGCATTCATACTGTGAAGAGGCAAAAGAAAGAGATGAACACTGGTGAGTTCAGAAGGCCAGAGAGCAGCTCTGGATGCGTCCCTCTCTGTGGATGGCAGGTGTTTGTAATAACACGTTCATACCTGACAGCAGGGCTTTACTGTAATGCTGCTGTGAGGCGCTGCCGCTTTCACAAGTGGATCTTCTCATGAAAATAAATCTCTGCTGCTGCAGTTTTAATATTTCAGACATTTAGCTGGCATCAACTTCGTGTAAAGCCAGAAAGAGCCTCACTGCTTCAGGCTGTTGATGTAACCAGCAGCGGCCTGTAGAGAGGTCGACAGAGGTCAAAGTGATGACAGATGTAAGAAAACATCAGTTTGGTCCCAGAATGACCCCAGACAGAGCTCAGAGAAATAGAAAGAAGAGCTGAACAGAGAATGTATTTTTATTAGAGCCTGCAACAGGCCATCAACTGACAGACTACTTGTGTTAAGGACATAACAGTAACACAAGGTGATCCTCGTGTCTCATTAGTTTTTAAGGGAAAAATGACTCATTTGGGTGATGTGAGGTAGTTGCTGGGTTTCGTAAGGATGGAAGACCCAGTCGGTCACAACTTGGTTTACCCCGGCATCAGGCTGTGTGGCTCCACTGATGGAAGCCTGGAGTGTTGAGGCCTCGATGTCTGCTGTTTCTGGCTCAGCTCCCTCCATGAGGAGGTACGACAGGAGACGGAGACATAGCTGTGGTTCGCTGCCCCTCTGTCAGACTGTTTTGCAGTAAAAATGCGGGGCAGTAGTAGGCTTTACTGGAACAGTACCACTGTCCCAGCGGGGGCTTCATTCTTCAGCCAGGTCCGGAGATGAGCTGCTATTAGAGGCTGCAGTGGTAGACTGATGCCAGAGCCACAAAAGGAGGCCTTGATTATAGCTCGGAGAAGACACGCTCAGAAAAGCACACACTAACACCGTTGCAGTTTTTCTTGTATGCAGATGTGGCTAAAGCATCAGCACCCTTGCATGTCACTGAAATAATGCTCCGTTCTTCCTGAAATTAAAACCCTTCAGTAACGTGAAGGGTTACTTTTTCCACAGAGATCTTCTAAGTTGAACAAAAGGGCGGGCGCCCTTTCAGCTCATGGTTTTTTTTTTCACATTAAAGGTTCTACTAACACGTTTGGTCACATCGTGTTCTATGGGCTGGTGGTGAGTACTCACAAACAGAGAAAAGCCAGTGCTTGCTTGTTTACAGTCAGTTTTTCACGTCCGTGATCAGCTCTTTCATAACATCTTTTTTGGGTGTTGTGTAAGTTCACCAAATTGCTTTTTCTCAGCTGAAGCTCCAGCAGACAACTGAAGCGTTGAAAAGCCCTGCGGGCCT
>NW_018128057.1:641881-649443 GCF_001952655.1 Monopterus albus | reverse complement strand
TGCTGAGAGGGAAAACGATGGAGAAAGTGGAGATGCTGTTGGTGCTGCCAGGAGAGGCTGACTCATTCCTCTGGATGTGTAACCCCACTCGTACAGATGGGGTGACCTTGGCTAGCACTTGAAAAATACAGACTTTTTATATCAAACACTTCAGTTTAGTGTTTGGATGACACAGCCTGCAGGCATCTCTAATAGGAGCCAGTAACTGCACAAAGTCAGTTGTTCTCTGTATAAATACAATGCATCATTGGAGTGTTAGCTGTTAGTTTTAAGAAGAGCTAGCAGTACAAGCATCTACGGTAACATAATTGGACCAGGGTCACCAGCAGACCATCAACAAGACACAAAGCTAGTTCAGTCAGGATAAGCTGCCAAAACTCTGCAAATATAAATCCAGGTTGAACTCTCCAACCTGGGTTAATCATAGCCTCCACCACAGCATGAAAGTGCTGCTTTCCCACTAGTCAATCAGTAACAATAACCTATTTTGCAGAATGAGTTCTAATGCAGAGTCAGCCCAGCAGGCAGCTACAGTCTGTCCTGTTCTACTGTTCTGATGACTGTCAACAAAGCTCTTATGTAACACCACTACACCACTTCATGTGTCATGCTGCAGCAGAGTGCAAGTGTAATAACTTGAACATATGTGTGTAGGTTGGACTGCTGTGTTTCACTTCTCCCAGAATAAATATTCTATCACTTCTTGTTCTCCCAGATCTTCCCCCTCTCTTTGCTAATGCGCCTGAAGTCTCGGTTTCTTCCTCTCAGCTTAGCTTTCATCCTGTCTAAGATGATATTTGTGAATCCAGAGCTGAGTGTCAGATGTGACTGAGCCATGTCTGTAGTTTAACACATATGACCAGAAGCAGGGAGTTGAAAACAGTCTTTGTCTTGTTTAATCGTTCTTTGACTGGATATTTTCGGATTTAAATTACAGTTTTGATTATTTTATTTTAAATTTTATGTCCAGGTCACCGCTTTGTATGAACACATAACTGCATTAATTGCTCCACAGTACAGTTTCCTAATCAGTAACAAGACATAACAAATTAGTAAAAATCCATATGTGAAGCCTGTCGCTCTGTTTCACAAAGTAGGCCACGTGTGGAATGGAAACACAGTCACCGTGGGAATATGAAGCATGATAACAACTGAAATCCAATGCCCAACCATAAATAATAACATATGCCTAGGTACAGAGTTTATGGCAGGACCCCAGGTAACCCTCTGTGCTGAGTCTAAATCCAGCTGTGGTCTACATTGCAGCTGTAGAATCTGGTTTTGCTGGTTTAAACAGACCAGGGGAGCACTGTGATACTTCACTATGTGACTGGACTTGAAAAGCAGCATCTCTGTGTTAAGTGATCAGGATATAGTGTCTGAACTGGTTGCAGGATGGCCGGACTACAGATGGTCGGAGATGGATTAGGATTGTGTAACTTTCTGAAACCGATGCTCTGACATTATACCAACCTCACACCGTGATTGGCCAGCTGTGTTGAGGTGAGACAGTGGGTGGGGTTTGAGCTTCTCTCTCAGCTCCCTTTATTTATATATTCAAGTCACCTATTTGTGACTTGTGCATGTCTCACATTTGGGTCAGACACAAACATTTCAGATGTTCACTGTAGTCATATGAATATGACACACAATAAACTGGCCCTTACTGTAATTAAAGGTAAAGTGGTTTTGCTGTTTTAAACACACCAGATAAACCAGGGTGAGTGGTGATTTGTTACTGGATCTAACATTAATGAGCCCTCTGAGCTCTTCTCCATAAAAGCAGGCAGGATTTACAGAACATGTAGTGTGTGTGTGTGTGTGTGTGTGTGTGTGTGTTGGCGCCCATTGTTGAAGCATCACAGCAGTGTTGTTACTTGCAGACAGCTCCTGATAATTACTGTTATAAAAGAGACAAGCTCTTGTTCCCGCCGGAGACTCGTGTGACAGCAGCCTGATATTAGCAGCTAATCGGAGTGTTTGAGACAAAGGTGGTTTGCTGTGAACTGGCGTCCACAAAGATGGGACGGCCACGCACAGGATGTTTTGAACAACTGGGCACTGGCAATGAACTCAGTGTGTGTCAGTGTTCATTTTGTCAATGAAAACTATGGCAAATATGTTGACCTTTCGCACAACCAAACCAAGACTCAAACTAAATATAAAGCAGCCTCTGAAAACGAGAACATGATGAGCTGTGTTGGCCTGCATCTTTCATTGACAAAGGAAAATGAATGACCATAAAGTAGGCCTTATTACACCTTAAACTGGGCAGAAATGATACAGATCCAGCACAATTTTAGCCCCACGTCAGTCACTCCCAACTAAATTTAGGGTCATGAAGTTTGACCAGTTGTTGTGTGACATGTAGGTTGAGCAGGGTCCCAACTCCTTGCGCTTGATCAATCACCTGATCAATCCACGATCTGGCTCCTGTGGGATCGGTGCATTTCTGGAAGGTTTTGGTTGCCTATCTCGGAGTTCAGTTTTTCATATTGCTGCTGTTAGAAATATTTCTGAGCTTGCTTTAAGTTACTGATGTAGTATTTTACATCCAGACGGCAGCTGTGAACTACAACAGAACTTCACTAGTGCGTTGTTTGGATCTTACAGACATACAGCTCCGTATTATCATTGTTCTCTTGTGACTGTCCATTCACAAAGTAACGCTGCCTTTCTCTTATAAACATGTTAAATAAACTTTACTGGACGGAGCTACTGGTAGTTTTGTGCTGACGGTCAGGTTTGGTCTCCAAGGGGCAGCTGGTTGACCGGCCCCTACAGTGTGAGCGGAGAAGTCTGAGATTCGGTTGCAGGAAGGTCGATTAAAACATGTAGTGTGGTGGACTCGCACGTTTTGCCTCCTGATCAGTAAAGCAGTTGAATGTGGAGCATAAAAACTGTCCGTTGCTTCAGCATGTGCAGTAAAGCAGATGTGTCCCACGCTGCAGCAGTGACAGGTAATAACAGCAGTCACGTTTATTTCATGTTGATGAATATATACTGTGAATCTACTCAAACAGCAGTCACGTTTATTTCATGTTGAATATATACTGTGAATCTACTCTGATAACCACATGCAGATGTGCATGTTTTTGGGCGTAGTGAACTGTAGTCCCTGTAGCATATCTGTGTGGACATGAGTGGCCCCTGGTGGGAAGGTGGGGGGTGGGGTAACACGTCAAAGCAGAGCGCGTCATTCGAACTGTTGTCAGATAAATGTAGCGGAGAGAACAGGACAACATTTCCCTGTGTGAAGTCTTGGAGGAGATGCAGAACATTCCAGAACATGTCAACTACACGTGTAAAGACTCAGGCTGATGGATTTTCTGTGGAGAAATCTGTGTGCGTTTCCCCTCAAGTTTCTTCAGTGTTGTGTGACTGTGTGAATCATGGCCGCTGGGCGAGAGCCAGTGTAGATTTCTTCCCCTGTGCGTCTCCTCCCTCCACGCTGATTGGACTGTAACTCCTCCTGTTGACATGTTCACAGCACGGGGCATCATGGGAGAGAAGGCGAGGAGATGCACCTGTTCATTTACACCAGGTTTTTGGGAAAATCCTCACACTCATATACAGTATGTCACCATGAAAAGTACATGTACTACAGTACTACTACCATTTACTACTGTTAGTACAGCTTCAGGTACGACTACAATGTTTGTTTGTTTACAGTATTTGAATATTTTCATTAGATGTTACTTTACTTCACTACATTTACTTGACAAATAAAAGGGAAAGTACTCAGTGTAGAAAAATGTCCCCTTTATCTGTTGTACTTTATATTGTATCATTAGATTATTGATCAATCTGTTGATTATTTATTTGTTGATTATTTTCTCAAGAGTTCGACTAATTGCTGCATTTGTAAAAATCTATAAAATAGTGAGAAATAATAATAATTATTATTAAAAGAAAAAGCAGCAAATCCTGACATTTGAGAAGTGGATTTTCTGACAGTCAGTTAATCGATTCATCATCTGTTCTTTGTTGGCATTTGTACAAACTGTTGGGTGGTTTAATCTACAGAAAAGCATCATGTTTTTAGCTCTGTATATGTTATTTGTAAAAATCTTAATTAGTAAAGTACAGCTGTCAGAGAAATGTACTGAAGTAAAAAGTGGGAGTATGAAGTGGTGTGAAAAGAGTACTGAAATACCTCACATTGAAGTACATGTACATCCATACAGATGTGTCCATCTCCCACCTTTAAACTAAAGCAAACAGGTTAGAGGTGTGAGAGCAGCCTCAGATGACTCGAATCTGAAATAATTTAATAACCTTTAATCATCTGTGAATATGTCGGTGGACACCCACCCTCATCGCTGACTTCTAACATTCTCCGTTTCTTTTACTGTCTCATAAGCTTATTATTCTTGTCCTGTTATTTTCAGGAATCGACTACAAGACGACCACCATCCTCCTGGATGGGAGAAGAGTGAAGCTGCAGCTCTGGTACGTAGTTTAAACTTGCACGCTCAGACAGCATCTGGATAAAACTGCTGCATCCGCTTCCCCCATGGTGTTTTCTCATATCATGTGATCAGCTGCAGAAAGAGCAGGATGAACCAAATCAGGTTTTGTTGTTACCAAAGGCAAACAGGGAGCATGTGAGGGTGCTGAGAGTTGATCAAGAGCTTCTTCAGGTGATGCAGCCTGTGGCAGACCTGTTGGTACAGTATGTTTCTATACTCAGAGGAAAGAGGAGGAGAATTCTGCTGCCACCTCAACATGATGGAGGTGAAGTGGATTTAATACAAAAATTAGATTTAAACATGAAGTCAACAGCCAGAGGAAACAGCTCTGAGTAGTGTCTGCAGGTGTTCATCTGCTGCTACATGCAGTCTCACAGCCTCCACCCATCAAAGGGTTAAGATATAATACATTTTCACCAAACCAGGATGAAATGCTGTCTACACTTAATGATGCTTTCATTGTGATGCAGCTACAGGAAATACATGATACTGTATTTGTCACTGAGGTTAGTGTTGAATTTTAAAGCATGGCAGGAAGAATGATAAAAGAAGCAGCATGTTTGAAATCATCTAATGTATTCGCCTCTCGTGCATTTATATTTGATTTATTTACTCTGCTCTGTTGCTGCCTGGTTTCTCTTCCCCAGTTATTATTTCCTTTCATGTAATAACAATATACTAACAATGAAAGGCACAATACTGCTGATAACTACTGATGGAGCCTCTCAGTATTGGTTCATGATGAATCTCTCTTGTTTTGTTGGACCACCTGACTTAAAGTCCAGCAGCTGACTTCTATCTGGCTCAGTCTGGACCAGCAGGCCAACAGCCAGCCAGCGTCCTCATGAGCCAACCTAAACACTGCTCTGGTATTCAGCTCTGGAGAACTCTGCCTGGAAAACACCCATGTTTTTCACTCTGGACACTCACAAAAAAGGGCTGGATACTGTGTCAGTATTACTCACTTCACTGGTACAGAGAGTAAAGACCCACATGAAAATGACATGACAGTAACAAGCATAAAATGTTTAGATGTTACATTTCATTTCTAACTAAAAACAAAGAAAGTCTTAAGACAGATTCTCAAGACAAGTCACCAGTAAATCTTTTGTTTTTCCTCTAAGTACCAAGTCAAACACAAGTCCTGGTCCAAGAACAGCAGGTCTTGAGTCAAGCCCAGAATCAAGTCCAAAGTCTTAAGTCCAAGATAAGTTCCAAGTTAAGACCAACAAGTCCCAAGTCAAGACTAGATATTGAGTCAAGCCAACAGTCAAGTCCAAAGTCAAGTCCCAAGGCAAGACTAATAGTCACACGAAATGTGAAGTATGGAGTCCAACGTTAAGTCCCAAGTAAAGACCAAGAAGTCCTGAGTCACGACTAACTAGTTTTGAGTCAACCCAAAAGTCTAGGGCTGGGTGATAAGGCCTGTAAATAATACAGCAATATTTTTAGGCGATATTGTGATACACAATATACAGTATGTCTCTATTTTGAAATCTTCTCTAAAGTGTAAATGTCTGAATTAACCCACCAACATGTTGAGTCTAGTAGTCCCTGCAGCAGACTGTAAGGCTCTATTAAAACATTGTTTTATATTTTGTTTATATTCATTAGCTATTTTAAACTTGCATGCCACAAGTGGTATATATATCACATTAAACAATGTTTTAATAGAGTATTTTAATTTTTACAGCTTTTAAACAAAAATAAATAATGACTTAGGCCTACAAACTATAGCCTAGTTCTTCAAATATCAATTTGAACAAAGATCCTTAACAACAACAGAACTCAATGGAAAAATGCATTCAGAATTCCTCCTGTGGATCAGGAGGCCTGGCGTTGACCCCGGTTGCAGTGACCTTTGTGCGTGCAGCCAATCACTGTTTCATCCTGACTTCATTTATACTCAGAGCATCCCGGGTTACAGTATGTAACCAATGTATCTGAATTTTTCCAAACCGTGCAATATTATGGTCCTCATGTCAAGAACAGATAAAGACAGACAAAGCTAGTGAAATATCAGTACACAAGTGCTGCTACTAAGACTGTTTAAAAAACAGTCTGTTCCTCTAAAACTTAACATTGGTGATCTACTGCTAGCAACATTAGCATTGTAGCTGCACAATTTTATACAGTGCCCCTGGGAATTTCTACACGAGTTTAGGCCCAGAACATGCAGCACAAGACCCTAATTTTTCTCCTGCAATGTGAACATACAGTACCTTAAAAGTGACAATTTGTACTTGGTGTTCATGACAGTCATTTTCTATATCCCAAAGAGAACAAGCAGCAATACAGTATATTCGAGATATCGGCCCTAGTCAAGTCTGAAGTTATGTTCAAAGCAAAGATTATCAAGTTTGGAGTTCAGAACAAATATTAAATCAAGAACAGCAAGTCTCAAGTCCAACTTTAAGTCAGACAATCCCCACTCTGACTAGTACATGTTATTCTGAAATAAAACCATATACGACAGCATATCATAGCACAAATAAAACCTCATGGTTCCGACAGAGTGACTGCTGGAATGAATATAAACCTGGTAGTCCTGAGATGTCCTGGCTTTAGTTTTGAAACAGGAATGTTTGAGTATTTGGTGATTAGACTCAAGAAAAGATATGAAAAAGTCCAAACACTAACTTTTTACCTTTAAAAGCGTGTGTCAGTTAAAATTTTGGCATCTGTGTAAAGTAGCTTGACTTTTGACCTTGAGATAACTTTCTCTGTTGTTTCAGGGACACGTCTGGTCAGGGACGATTCTGCACAATATTCAGATCCTATTCCAGAGGAGCACAGGTAATCTTCTGTGTGAGCTTCTGTCATACTGGCACACCAGTGAGGTCTAATACTCACATAACTAACAAGTAAAATATACGATAATGAATCTGATAAATCTCCTAGTTAACGTAGCTACCTGTTCAACATAGTGGCATCTTGAGCAACAGATATGAAAGTCAAGTTTGAGTGCAGTTTACAGTTTCCCTCTAAACTGTGTTAGCTGACAGAGGACTCCTACTACCTTAGCAAGCTAATGACATGTTATTTACACTGAACAAAATTATAAACGCAACACCTTTGTGTTTGCCACCA
>NW_018128057.1:640668-641617 GCF_001952655.1 Monopterus albus | reverse complement strand
CGAGTCGCTAATTACTGAAAGCAACACAGCTGAGATGCAGATCCCGCAGGATCGAGAGAGCATTTATCTACCATAAGCCGTCTCCAAAGGTGTTTCAGAGAATTTGGCAGTACATCCAACCGGCCTCACAACCACAGACCATGTGTAACCACACCAGCCCAGAACCTTCACATCCAGCATCTTCACCTCCAAGATCGTCTGAGACCAGCCACCCGGACAGCTGCTGCAGCAATGGGTTTGCATAACCAAAGAATTTCTGCACAAACTGTCAGAAACCGTCTCAGGCAAGCTCATTTGCATGCTCGTCATCCTCATCAGAGTCTCGACCTGACTGCAGTTTATCGTTGTAACCGAATTTGACTGGGCAAATGCTCACATTTGATGGCGTCTGGCACTTTGGAGAGGTGTTCTCTTCGCAGATGAATCCCGGTTTTCACTGTACAGGGCAGATGGCAGACAGCTTGTATGGCGTCGTGTGGGTGAGCGGTTTGCTGATGTCAACGTTGTGGATCAAGTGGCCCATGGTGGCGGTGGGGGTATAATGCACGGCCCCATGTTGCAAGGATCTGTACACAATTCCTGGAAGCTGAAAACATCCCAGTTCTTCCATGGCCAGCATACTCAGTGGACATGTCACCCATTGAGCATGTTTGGGATGCTCTGGATCGACGTGTATGACAGTGTGTTCCAGGTCCTGCCAATATCCAGCAACTTCGCACAGCCATTGAAGAGGAGTGGACCAATATCCCACAGGCCACAATCAACAACCTGATCAACTCTATGCAAAGGAGATGTGCTGCACTGCATGAGGCAAATGGTGGTCACACCAGATACTGACTGGTTTTCAGATCCCCCCCAATACAGCAAAACATTTTAGAGGGGTCTTTTATTGTGGCCAGCCTAAGGCACACCTGTGCAATAATCATGCTGTCTAATCAGCATCTTGATA
>NW_018128057.1:612492-640602 GCF_001952655.1 Monopterus albus | reverse complement strand
AGAGAAATAGGCCTTTTGTGTACATAGAACAAGCCATAGATCTTTGAGTTCAGCTCATGAAAAATGGGGGCAAACACAAAAGTGTTGCCTTTATAAAATAGCAAACACAAAAGTGTTGCATTTATAAAATGCATGTGTCCATTATAGCTGATGTTTTGACAGCCCAGCTCATAGCTTTACACATTGTAGCTGAGGCTTAACTCAGCTAATGTTGGGTTAGCTTTTTACATTGTAGTAGATGCTTAGCCCTAATAATGTGATGTTAGCATTACTGAGGTTGGATTTCTGGCAGTTTAGCCTTACTGTTCTGTTAGCTGGAGTTGCATGGCCAATAGCTTAACCCAGCTGATGTTTTACCACGTTTTTTACTACCTACTGTTGGATAGCTACGTGTTGATGTTGTCAACAGTCAGTAGTTTAGACTCATAAATGCGAAGATGTAGGTTTAGCCTGTTGTGCTTCCTCAGTCAGATTCCTGCAGACTTTACTCAAACATCTGAGTCCAGATATTTTAAACATGTCAGAACTATTTGTGATCTCTGAGCTGACTGGAAGCTGTTTTCTACTTGTCTGTTCATTTCATTGGATTGAAACTCAGCAGAGTTTTACTGTGTGGTAATCCTGACCTCAGACAGACTGAGCAATGAGAGGATGTGTGAAGAAACTCATCCCACACATCAAACAGCCATGGTCTGCTTTGTTTTGTTCCCACAGGAGGAAAAAGAGTCTTCATTGAATAAAACTGTGCTGTTATCATCACTCATCAGGCTATTAGTGGGTAGAGAGGAAATATCACCATGGCAACAGTGATAGCATCCCCACAGTGAGCCGAAAACCAGATCAGGAATCTTATTGTGTCAGAATATCTGCAGGTCTTCCTGGATTAAAAAGCACCAAAATTAGTTCCCTCAAAAAGGTTTTAGAAGTTTAGAAGTCTTAGTATGTGTTTACAAAGACATTGATAGCTTTGTCTGTTTTGAGTCTCTGTAGCCTTTTGTGTCTTTGTAGACATTCTTGTCTTTTTGGTGCTGCCGAGCTGACAAGCTATTTCCTCACAAAAAAACAGATTTATGACTGCTAATTCCATATCGTAGGTGAGCAGTGAATGAATAATGTCATGGTCATCAATGCACTTTGCATAACAGTTAGCTTGATTCCTTCCACCTGTTTTAGGCACCTTTTCAATTATAACAAAACAAGCTTCAGAAAAAAGGAGATGCATTTATAAAAAAAAGGTTGTGGACAAAAAGGAAACAGACTTAGAAAAATGTATACTATATTTGGATGCAAACTTGACTGATGTTATTTTTACCATTGGCTTACAAGGGGTTAATTTGTTTAATGGCGATTCCATTTGTCCTAAATGGTTAGCTTGTAATAATAATGTGTGAAAACATTTCTTTTTGCCTTTCCTTCCTCCTCTGTGGCTCAGGGAGTTATTCTGGTGTACGACATTGCCAACCGTTGGTCCTTTGATGGAATCGACAGGTGGATCAAAGAGATAGATGAGGTTAGTCTCTGTTTTATCGTGATATCAGCAGTGATTTTTCACATTGTTTGCGTTTAGATATTATTTAATAGACTGACCACTGAATGAGTCCCCACCAGCAACACACACTGCTGCATGTCAAGAAAACAGCACACACCAGGGTTCTGGTCCTGAGCAGGGTCTTTATTTGATCAATTTTGTCTTTTGATCGTCTACATGTTTACCCAGATTTCTTGGTGGGTAACGTTCTCCAGTCACTCTGGGCTGTGGTGTAGCCAGTAGGCTACAGTTTCTCTTTGAATAATCTTCTTTAACTTGCACCAACCCAGCAGGACAGTGTACAGTGGAGCCAAGGCAGCTGGTTTAGAGTTGGACATTACAAACAAAACCTGAAATGAAAAAGGAAACATTACCATTGAATTAAATGTATTGAAAAATGTTGTATGCTTTAGATTTAAAAAAAAAAAAAAAAAAAAAAAAATATTTCACAGTTCTGATAAAGAATTAATGTATAGTAAAACATTTGCTAATTTCTGACCATGCACTGTAAATCTGAGGAGAGGTGGTCTGACCCAGAGGTAACACTACAATATGAATACAAGTTCTAAACATTTTACCATCCAGCCTCCGTGATATGGATGTGAGATGACAGCAATTAATAAAAAATGTGGATATACCCATGCAGGTTGCCTTGAGTTATTACTATGTGGTAAGGCTCAAGGCTGAAAATAAATCTGTCTCTTCTTACATAGTATTTACATTTGGTTTTATTTGTTTAAACCCATTCACCATTCAGCTGAACAACCTGCCACTAAATGCCACATGTTCCTGTTAAAATCTTACCTTGTCTGTGTTCTGTTTACCCAGCATGCTCCAGGGGTGCCTAAGATCCTTGTTGGGAACCGTCTCCACCTGGCCTACAAGCGTAAGGTGACCACGGAGCAGGCGCAGGTGTACGCTGAGAAGCTGGGCGTCACTTTCTTCGAGGTGAGCCCACTGTGTAACTTCAACATCACTGAGTCTTTCACCGAGCTCGCCCGCATCGTTCTGATGAGACACGGCATGGAGCGGCTGTGGAGACCCAATAAAGGTTTGTCAGCACACATACATACATAAGACTGTCACTGCATACACACAGCTCTACTACTGCTACTGTGAAACCCATAGAGCCCCACAGTACATACATATGTGTTACTGCAAGTACAGACACAGGATTGTGATTGGATACATGCGTGGGAGGTTTATTGCTACTTAAGCAGAAATTTAACACAGTGTTTTAACTTGGAAATGCACCTATAGCCCTTACGTTACCCTGTGACCCTGAGCATCCCCTCTTCTCTCGGCTCTCTCTTTATTACATCACTACAGCTACTGTGAAACCCACAGAGCCTACAACTGGTGCTAAAAATCACAAGTTATAAAGACATTGCACAGTCAAATCTGAGCACACCAGTATGAAACACATTTTAGATTCATTGTGACTTTCACTTCCTGAGGATCTCATTACCTCTGATGTTCATGAACAACCGTCCATAAATCCACTAAGAAATCTGAGGAAAAGAGGCTGCTGAACCTGCCTGAGAATCCTCACGCTTTTCAGTTGTTTTCAGTATCTCAGTGATCCACTAATAGTTGTCTGTACATCCATGGGTACACTGCACACAGGAAGTGCTAATAGCTAATTCAGCTTACTTAATTTTCCAAAATGTAGATAAATATGGTTAAAAAACATGGTTCACGTTTTAGGCCGCAGGATAACTCGCAGAATCAGTGGCAGCTGTGTACTTTGTGTTTCTTGTAATATAAGTGAGAGACTTTTAACAGTTGATGTAATGTTGTGTGAAAGACTTTATAGAAAAAAATTACTTAAATATACCGATATTTAAACCAATATTAAATATATGTGTATAATAATTAATGATAATGAGAGAATTTAAAACAACCATTACAAGAACTCAGGGACTTTTTCTAAATCAAATCCAGCAACACTGTTGTTTTTCCCCCACAGCATTACTGCTCTGTTTCACTGTCACCGCTCTCATAGCGTAGTGATGGGCTGCAGCTGTTTGCAGAGGGGATGCTCTAAACAGCTACTGTCCACGACCTGCCCAGCAGCAACCAGCAGACAGACCCAGTCAGGGACCAGCTGGGGGACATAGTGGAGTATTTAGTGGCTACAGAGCCAGAGGTTTCCCCCAGGAGGCGGTGGAGACCAAACGCAGATCTAAGATAGAGGGAGTGGTGGACACACACACACACCATTGTACATGAAGGGTGGAAATAATCAACTGTTGGCTCTCAGGTTCAACATATCAACTTGATGATGCATCAGTGTCGTGTTTCCAGTTTGTTTCTGCTGACAGTTCACAGTTGCTGCAGGTTTAAAGATCCACAGTCTCCGTCTGCCTGTCCTCATGGCAACTGACAGACAGTGTTTTGTATTTAATATTGGCAGGTCTATACTGCTCTCTGCTGGACAGCCCTGAAAAACCCTCTTCACTTAGTTTCTGTGATTTGATGTTATTGTGCCATGGGCACAATGAAAAATAATTCATTTAGTCAGTACCAACAGGTAAATAATTGTCCTTTTTACATACAACCATAGCTGTTTTATCTCTCTTTGTTTTTAAATAGTCTTAATGCAGACATTTAAACTCTTCCACATTTTAGCCTCATGATGCCTTGTGAACACAGACAGCTGAAGTCATTCCTGTCCAGCCTGTTTCACTTGCTTCGCTAACTCAGTTTGATCTCTCATCTAGCTTTCCTGTGTTTGGTCTATGTGAAAAAATGGACTGTGTTCCTTGGGGTCATTTTCCATTTTCTAAGGCACATAAGCTCCATTACAGCAGCTGCTATGGGAAACTGAACCCTTCATGATTTTAACAAAGTTAAACAACACTTCCTTTCATGAGGACACTACAAGCACAGCAGCACAGCAGCTTGGTAACTTGGTTTCTCTCATATTCATCTGAAATTAATGGGCAATCCTTCCCATCACTCTCTTCATTTTATGAAGTTCACCAGAAAGCCTAGAACAGTGTTAAAGATGAATGAACATCCCTCTCTGTCTCTCAGTGTTGAGTCTTCAGGACCTCTGCTGTCGCTCCATCGTCTCCTGCACTCCGGTCCACCTGGTTGATAAACTCCCCCTCCCACTGGCTCTGAAGTCCCACCTCAAGTCCTTCTCCATGGCCAACGGCCTCAATGCCCGCATGATGCATGGACGCTCCTACTCCCTCACCGCCAACGCTGCTGCTCACCACGGCACCACCAAAAGAACCAGAGGGATGCTGCTGAAAAAACCCAAACTGATCCGAGCACCACCGCTCAGCCCATCTGCACAGAGCTGCAGAAACAGCTGCAAAATATCCTAACAGTTGGATGTATAGACAGGATGTTGTGTCTGTAAACACATCTGCTTTCAAGACAGACGGGAGTCATGACACCAGGAACTCATTTGTTTGTTTTAAACCTGCTCCCAAACTGCTGATACTGCAGTGACTGAGCAGCAGAAAATAAGGAAGTGGAAATGCAAACTGCTGCAGTCAGCAGTTTGCCTTCACTCACAGGAGCACAGAGAGCTGAAGTCCTGCCACTTTTAAAGCTAGCCTTTGTTCATCAGCCTCAGAGAGAAAGTGGATTTTCTCCGAAGGTCTCTCTTAAAAGCTCAAACATAATGCTTGAGTTGCCAGGTCTTCACAGATCCAAACATGCTACCTGATCTGAAATGGACCTGGGGGAAACTTAGCTTAACTTGACATAGACACCATAACTTCTCAAATAAAAGCCTAATGTGTTAATTTCCATGTGGTGCCCAGTGTAGCGATGATTGCAGCAGCAGTAAGTCCCACCACAGCCTGAGACGTATGTTGACTTTCTGGATCAGTTTTGTCGTTTGTGTTGTCTTTTCTCACGTAGACACACAAAAGAAATGACATCATGTCCAGATCAACAGTAAACATGTTGGTGTCAAAGCCAGACAGCAAGGACTCCTCTCCTACATTCATCAGTTCTTCAGTGTGACCGAGGGTCAGGCCACAGCTGGAAAAATGTCTGAGATTTCACCATGTTTGGGGGGAAAAAAGCATGTTATGACAAAAAATAAGAGTGTTTGTAATATTTTGAGAATAAAATAAAAAATGTTTGCACAGCTCTCAATATTTTGAAAAACTAAATATAACAGTTTTATCATAAAATGATTATATTCACAAAATAATTTTCTGTAAAAAAATACAACTATTCTCAAAACTAACTGCTTTATTTGATCAAAAACTCAGCAACCCTCAATTTGAATTCTCACAATATTGTTTTACCTTAGAACCTAAATTTGAACATTGCCACTCAAATCTTGAAATATTCAGATTGTATTATTGGAGTATTATACTTACTGCAAAAAAATGTGAGTTTTTAAAAAAATGTGCAGTTAATAATTCAGATTTTCTTCTCCATGTTACGATTTTATTCTTTAAACATCTGAACTTTATTCTCTGTTTTTAGTTTAACTCAGAATTGCAATTTAATCTCTAAATATTTATTTCCCCTTTTTCTCAAAAATAATACTTCTCTTATAAAATTGGAGGACTTCTTTCAAACTTTACAATTATTTTAAAATATTAAGATTTTTTTTTATTCCAATTACATCTTAACCTCAAAAATATAACTTTTTATATTTTCATTTTTATTCTTATTATTCTTCAGACAGTACTACCTACAAATTTAATTTTAAAACATTTCAACATTTCATTTTGTCACAAAGATCAACATTTTTCTCATTGAACAGTCACTTAGTTCTTACTTTTATCAAAACATTATGACTTTTTCTTAAAATATGTTTTTATTGTTGAAATCCCAGATTCTCTTTTCTAACAGTGGCCTTAATACTTTCAACATCCACCAGAGCTGGAAGTGCATTACAATGCCTGTTGTGATTGAAGGCAACACCTTTGTGATCCTTCACTATACTGAAGACGAAAAACTCAAGGGTAAAGTTGGCTTAGCAAAGAAGAAAAAAAGGTGGAATTTTTATCCATTGCCTCTTTAATAGCGAGTTATTCCTCAGGATGTTTTCTACAAAATGTGGACGATCACACAGACACGCATATTTGTACATAACGGCACTTTGCACACTGTATTTTTGCACAATATACTGAAATCCACAAACACATGTAAATCTTCTTCATGGCCTGTTTTAACTACAAACTGTCTGATGACCTCTGGCTTTTCACTTTCTGTACAGTATTTGTATGTAGTGTAAAAATCACTGTTTGATATAATGTTGATATTGATGGAGAATCTGTTGGTTTTGTATCTGTTGTTAGTGTAAAGTGATGTTATATTTTTTCTGAGTGATACCTGCACCAAAGATTCACTGCTTTACACTGTTTATCAATGTTTAATAAGATGCACCTTTACAATAAATTTTACCCACCATGAGTTTCAGTGGTTTGAACGTGCTGTGGTTCAGATTTCTGGCTAATTTTCAATCAAATTGTGTACTTAGAAGGAAGGTATAACTGGGACTCTGGGGGCTCCTGGAGATTGATGTTGATGTATCAACAGATCAGTTTGTGTAGCTGGGTGGTATTTCTCCAAGCAAAAACTAACTAACAATGAAAAGAATCTCGTGATATATCTGTGCAGATTCTCAGTCATCCAGGTCATAGTAAACCGCAACCGAAATAACCTTGGAAATCAACTGGACTTGGATATCTAGATCGAAGACGTTTCACCTCTCATCCAAGAGGCTTCATCAGTTCTGACTCGTGAATCTCGTGATACACGTAACAACGCGAGAAGCCAGGATGCTGCAGAGTAGTGTAACTAAAACAAGTTCTTAGCTTTGGAACCGTTTGTTGAAAACAGACGGGCCTCACATTTTTACTGAACAAGAAACGTGCCGCCCAGTGCAGCAGTGTGACTCTCTGGGGTGTGTTAAATAGTTGTTGGGCAACAGTGGAGGTCTAATGTTAGGGCACATACCAATTAAGTTAACTAAACCAGGGTCTGGATTCATAGATATTACAGTGAGTACACCACATTCATTGCGTTTAAGCTCTGGATGGGATTTGTGCAAAATAATGATAAAACAAAAACAGGCTGCATAATTGAAGCAGAACCGGCTCGAAGGAATGTCAACATCTTATAAAGCGCCGGATATTATCACACTAGAGTTCCCGTTTTGATCCACACTCCAGTCCAGCAGATGGCGATAATGTCCGTGTGGCTGCCATTATGGAAGAAGTGCAGAAGAGCAGTTGCGCGTGCACCTTAAGTTGGCTTGCAAACGCCAATAAATATCGTAATAATAATAATAATAATAAGAGGAAGAAGCAGTAGTAGCAGCTGCTGCGTGTTTGTTGCTGTTAGCTTGACTCTGGAGCAGCACAACCGGAGACTTGGACGTTTTCCGGGCTACATTTTAAACCGACTTGTGATTTCCTGTCTTCACAGCTCTCCCCGGGGATAAAGCTGGTAATAAAACACCGCTGTCAGCTGTGGTTTGTGCGCCTGCTGGTAAACACGGGATGAAATTAAACTAAAGCGGTTGTAGAGGTCGCTTTTAACGCTGTCTGGAAATTTCCTCGGCTGCTTCGACCTCCTCCCACAAACAGCATTAAACCTTAGCGTTTTATCTTCACGTTTATATTTGTCTTATTCTAGTCTGTAACGTCCTCCCAGTCAGATAAATCCTCCCAGTTCAATCAGTCATGTGAAGTTCACCGTTTAGTGGTAATTTTTAATAATGTTATTTAAAGTTGTAAACTGTTTAGTTTAGTGCCATACCCACAAAAAGTTACATTTTATTTTATTTTGTGATTAACTAGCATAACTTAAACACTGCTTTACAAATATACAGATAACAGGGAATTCATAACCAAAATCCGGAAATATATGTAGGTTGGTTATTTTGGGATTGGGTGCTGTAGTCTTTGTAGATTACTTGAACAGTTACGTGTGTGTCATTGTTTTCCCAGACACCCAAGATTAAAATGATTAGATTGACTAATCAGAAAACGGACTAACACTGATACCAGCTTCTGAAATACAGTATGAACATTTGAACAAACTCAAACTTGTTGGGGTTTGACATCTGGGCAGACAAAACAAGACATTTGAATGTATTTGCTCAGGCTTAAGGGAATAATGATAGCACTTTTTTCATTATTTCCTGACATTCACTCGACGATCAATCAGTTAGAAATAATTGTTAGGTGTATTGGTAATGAAAATAATTGCTGGTTGGAGTAATACTACCTTCCCTGAGGTTTTCTGTCTTTTAATTACTTGACACAGGAAAAAATTACAGCACTTGGATAAAATGGTTCAGTGGTACAGAGTTCTAACATAACTGCAATTGATCAAAATATGTAGACAGAAATAGAGTTTTGATGCATGACTGTGCTTCAGTATTGGGTCTGATGTTGCACTGAAACTTATGACATGTTTTGTGACATCAAATGATTGATGTTAAAGGAAAAAAAGGCTATCGGGTCAACAAATTTATGATTGATGTTAAAGGCAAGGAAACAGGAAAAAAAAAAGCAAAGTCAGTACAAGTTAGGGACAGTGTGTGGGATTATTGCCTTTTGTTCCATGGTCACAAAAGTGTTAAGGTACTATACAGGGGTTTTCAAATCCTCCATCTCTTCGTCATTGGGTTGCAGCTTGTGTCTGCAGGCTGAATGGCTGGATGTTGGTGGCTGTTGATCCACTGTGTCCTCTTTGCTTGCTCCTCAGCTCACAGTGACCTCTTCACCTCCACTGGTGAGTAAATCACTTTTTGCTTTTGCTCCTGTTAATTCACAAGTCCTACTCTGCTGGAAAGCTCTGTAAACTCTTTCTGTGTGAAACCTTTCATAAACATGGAGACACTGTCCCTGTTTCTACTTAATGAATAAGAAAAGTTTCTGCTGTGGCTCAAAC
This sequence comes from Monopterus albus, assembly GCF_001952655.1. Taxonomy (NCBI): domain Eukaryota; kingdom Metazoa; phylum Chordata; class Actinopteri; order Synbranchiformes; family Synbranchidae; genus Monopterus; species Monopterus albus. The sequence goes on along the minus strand of NW_018128057.1, from coordinate 631,187 downwards.
CAAAGAACACTGATGCCATTTATTTGTTTTTAAAGGGGCAGTTCACTCAAATTCACCCACACTGTATTGTCCTGGAGGCAGAAATCTCAGAAATTGAGGTCTTGTGGACAAATAAAACCAAAACTATCTGACTGAATACAGCTGAAATGGTTAATTGATTATTTGATTGACAGAAAATTAATGGGATGGGAAATAATCAACAACAATTTTGATAGATAGGAGAAATTCACAGACTATGGATTGTCAGATGAATGAATATTTTCAATAGCTGCAACAAGAACAGTTATTGCAATGATAATCAAAACATGACTCAAACTGTTTATAATCATACAATCATTTGTTATATTTTTAAGCAGACAAAACATCTTTGCTGGCTGGTCCTGGCATCCTAAATGTGTGGATTATGAATGAAACCTCCCCCCTGTGTCAGTTGCCATGCAAATAGTTATCCAAGAAAACAATCTACAAATTAACAAAATAAAAAGGTTTTTTTAGTTGCAGCCTTAAAAGGGAGAAAATGTGTTTTTTGGAATTTGGGAGATACTGGTCCTTCAGTAACATTTTGATAAGTAGAGTTCAAACTACTCTTCAGATCATCAGGACACACAAGACAAACCTTGAATAAAGTGACTGCTGTGTCCATGTGTCCCCAGGCCAGATGACTGACCTGCTGTTCATAGAGAAGGACCTGGTCACCTCTCTGAAGGCCTACATCAGAGTGGAGGAGAACAAGCTGGAGCTGATCAAACAGTAAGACTCCACTGAGGAGCTGCTCCGCAGATACATGGATTCAGTTTGAACAGATGAAGGATTTCGGTCAGATCACAAAGTACAATTGTGTGTGTTGTTTGTGTGCAGATGGGCCGACAAACTACACGTCCTCTCTGCTGCTGCCACTCAGGACCCTGAAGGTTTCCTGGGGAACCCAGTGAACGCCTTCAAACTGATGAAGAGACTCAACACAGAATGGGGGGAGCTGGAGAGCCTGGTGCTCACCGACATGTCTGATGGTAAACACACACTTGACTTTCATCCACCATCCCCCAACCCCTTACCCCAGTCTTAACCATCACAACTAAGGGTTTAACTCTAACCCAATAACTATCCTGACCCCAGGACACTTTGATGCCCAAGTTGAAGGAACCCTGTGGAGGTTTTAGGTTGACATTTTGAAGAACAGCTCTGTTTTTTTGTGTCTTTTTACTCCACACACAGGAGGAGGTGTACTGTATGTACACACAGAGCTGCACTGCACATTTTTATTTTGTATTTGTTGGTGTGGTTGAAAGGTGACAGATACTTCTGTTCTGTGGTATCACCAGAGAGCAGCCCAAACTGCTCGTGACATGAGCACTGTTGATGACTTTTACCGTTACTCTCACCTCGATTCTGTTACTTCTCTTTGTGATTATTGAATACAGTGAGTAGAAACAGATGCAGAAACTCATTTTCTGGAGAAATTAAAGGAAAGCATTTTGGCAGAACAGCTGATAACTTGATCCAGATGTTTAATTTCCAGCTGTTCCTCTCCAGATTGTTTATGTGCATGTTCTTCTTCTGTGGTGTTTCAGTGTTCATCTCCAACCTCACCATCCAAAGGCAGTACTTTCCTAATGATGAAGATCAGGCAGGAGCTGCCAAAGCTCTAATGAGGCTGCAGGACACCTACCAGCTGGACACCAACACCATCTCCACCGGACAGCTGCCAGGTCAGCACAACCACTGCGCCTGGGCATCCGAGGACAGCAGGCTCATATGTGAAATCTGGGACAGAGTTTTAGTTTTGTTTCACTTACTCTGTCTATCTTCATCTTTTATGATTAGACATGAAGTTTACTGCAGACATTTGTTTAAACATTACAAGAAGTGTTCACTCCATTTCCTGCTAATCACAGCTTACAGTGTAAATGTAAGTCTGCTGCTCTAGTAGAAACACCAGACTGAAATAATATTTTGACAGATGCTCATTAGTTTTAGCCACACTCATTTGTGTTTTGTTACCAAAGACATTTTAGCTTTCACAACTGACATTTGAGTCTCATTCCTTTATGCATTTTTAGTGTTTGTCTCAAGGTCCCAGCTGCCACCATCTTTGTTATCCAATGTTTCCATGGTTACTGGTGTTCACTTGTCCTCAAACTTGGTGTCGGTGTGACTCTGCAGCAACACAAGCCGACTCGCCTCACTCAATTCAGTTTTTATTATAAACACTGAATCACTGTCTCTGCTCATCTAGCATTAGCGTTAGCACAGCTACCTGTTCTCTCCACTGCAGCAGCTGGTCTGGTCCAGTCCCATTTGCACTGAAACCCTGTTCACTGGGTTCAGCCTGAAAGGAGAAGCTAAACCGTGGGAGAACATGGACACAGTGACATTTGTTTAGTCCACATCTAGAGGAAGGTTTAGATGGTCGCCTGCCCACATTGATTGACATCTGACTGATAGTAACATTAACGTCACGTCCACAGCGCTTCCTGTTCAGTGATCTGACTTGTTCATAAATGTTGGCAGCTGCATTTTGCTTATCTCAGCTGTGTTTGTATCTCCTTGTCTAATTCTCAGTGTAGTGTAGATGAATTAAGTTCATAAACCAGTTTCCTCCAGGAAGCGCTAACGTCAGCTGACCTGGACAGAACATTAGTGGGTGTAGCGTACTTCTAATTAACGGCAGTGCAACAGGTCATGCAGCTAATTTGTTGTCTGAACAATAGAGGTTTTGGCTGCTGGAGGCATCTGTTTTACTCAGCAGGGTACTCTTTGTTTAGTTTTAGTTTTGTTAAATGTAGCTTGTCAACAGTTTTAATGGAATTATCACTGGTCATAATTTCCTTTAATAAATGAATTCCATTAGCAAAGGGCTGGTGTACAATTTAAAGTGAGAGAAACAAACAGAGGAGAGATGGTATGATATTTTTGTTTCTGAATTCCCAGCTTGACTGAAATTTAAAAAACTCTTCAGCAGTTTTTCCCCATCTCGCCTGCTCAGGCTTGTCCTCGGCCGCCTCGCACCAGGCCTCTTTGACTGTGGATGACTGCTATGACCTCGGGAAGGTGGCATACTCGGAGGCAGATTACTACCACACAGGGCTGTGGATGGTTCAGGCCCTGAAGCAGCTGGACCAGGGAGAGATGTCCAGTGCTGTGGATGCTGTCACCATCCTGGACTACCTGAGCTACTCTGTCTACCAGCAGGGGGACCTGGAGAGGGCGCTGCAGTTTACCAAGAGGCTGCTGGGGCTCGGTGGGTAATGCCGTACACACACCTCTGTCTGTTTTAAGACCAGGCAGGTTGTGTCCAGGTGTACCAGTGGGCCGCTCAGTGTGAATGTTAAAGAGATAGGCTCTGTTTTTGTGACAACACAAAGACTTGTCGGTTTGGTATTTTTGTGACCATTGTAGACTGCAAAAGTGGTGGGAGAAGTACTCAGACCCTCCCAGTACAACAAACTATTGCTCCATTACAAGTAAAAGTTCTGGATTAAAAATCTTATTTAATCAAAGGGCAGAATTGTTATCAGCTGCATTTAAAGTATCACAAGTAAATGTACTCATTCTGCAGTAGAATGTCTCCTGTGTCCGATATCTGTGAATAGTTTAGCCCAATGGTTCTCAACCTAGGGGTTGGGCCCCTTCAAGGATCTCAAGAGAAATGTGAGGGGTCATTGGATGATTAATGGGAGATGACAGTGATAGGTGACAGTGATAGGTCGCATCACTTTTGGGGACAAAGCAGCCTACAGGAGGGAGGTGGCCGGTCTGGTGTTATGTTGTGAGGACAATAATCTCACCTTCAACACGGACAAGACGAAGGAGATGATAGTGGACATGAGGAAGGAGAGGGAATCTCATCGGCCACTGTTCGCAGCACTACTGCTATGGACCGCAAGCGCCTGCAGAGAGTGGTAAAGACTGTGGAGAAGATCACCAGGACTCCACTGCCCTCTCTGCAGAGCATTTACCACCACAGGGTGCGTAGGAAAGCTGCCTTCATCCTCAAGGACCCCACTCACCCCCAGCATGGACTGTTCATACCCCATTTTTATTTGCTTCCTTAACTTGCTGCTTTAAAGTACCTTAGGTTTCTGTTACTGCCTATTTAGATTTGTGTTTTTGCTCATCTACTTTATATTTTGACTTGTATTTTCTGGCATTCATGTGGACGGCAAAGTAAGAATTTCATTGTACAGGGAAACATGTTTCCTAACTGTGCATATGACAAATAAACACTTTGACCTTGACAGAAGAAAGAACCCAGTTATGTATGGTGCGCAAATCTGTTTTCAGGTTTTGGACTTGTGGAGTGGAAATAGGAACGTGTAAAATACTAAGCCTGTTAAGTCTGTCAACATTAATTACGTTCCCCATTGAGCTCAGGGCTTCACAGTCTTACTGTTTGACTGAGCTGGGTGACGGTTTTATCTGTTTAGACCCGATGCATCAGCGAGCCAATGGGAACCTGAAGTACTTTGAGTATCAGCTGAGCAAACAGAAAAAGGTGGAGGAGAGGACTGAGGGGGAGGCTGAGGGGAGGCAGAGGAGGGAGACCCGGGGTCAACCTGACGATTACCTGCCAGAGAGGAAGACGTATGAACAGCTGTGTCGTGGCGAGGGCCTCAGGATGGTGAGGAGAGTCAGGAAACACATGAACACACGCTCCATATCATAGTAGTCCTTAGCTTTACTTTCTTCCTTCTTTCTTTTTGTCAGAATCCTCGCAGAGAGAGCCACCTTTTCTGCCGTTACTATGACAACAACCACCACCCGAGGTACGTGATAGGTCCGGTGAAGCAGGAAGATGAGTGGGACCGCCCCCACATTGTCCGGTATCACAACATTGTGTCGGACAAAGAGATGGAGAAGGTCAAAGAGCTGGCCAAACCCAGGGTGAGTCAGTCACTGCAGAGGCGGTGTGAAGGCTCCTTGTGGAGTTTTACTTTCAGTTCAACACGTGTAGGAAACCGTTTCCTGTGAGCAGTTTTTCCTATTTCATTCAGTGTTTTCACTGAGGATGTAAATCTTCAGAAAGTGTTTAAACCCTTCACTTTTGCACACTTGTTGTGTTGTAGAGTTAAACTTAAATGGATAAAACTGCCTTTTGCGTTTTGATTTTTAACGAATTAGCAGGCATTTCTAAGAATGTTCACTTTTGTCAATATGGGTAATTAAGTGTAGATGAATAGACAAAATGGCATTTTTATCTATTTGTGGTTAAGTCTACAGCACAAAGTGTGCAGTAACTGAAGAGGTGTGAATCCTTTCTGAAGCCACTCACTGATGTTTGTCTGTTAAAGTTCACGTCTCAAACAGAACAAGACGTACTAATAAAGTGAGACAGAGTGTGGGAGTCGTCTCCTCCAGCACACATGTCGCACAAGGTGTGCGGAAACTGTTTCAGTGTTTTGAGGACTTGGGGACTTAGTGAGCAAGAATAATGCCATCCTAACAGACAGCATGTCAGTATGATGAACGAGTGTGGGTGCATAAGGGAGTCGGACTGTCTCCTTGTAACTGTCGGTAACAGTTTGGCTCCTCAGCTGTGTTTATGAATTATGAACAGCAGCAGGGCAGGGACCAGGTACATTCAGATAAAATAAATGGATTTAGGACAGAATATTTGTGATGAAATGACGCTGTCCTTATCTAAAGAATGACTTCAGCTAAGATACTCCCTGGAGCAAATATGGCTCCGACTTCTTACTTTTGGAGAAACCATGCCCCAAAACGAAAACATCAGTCACAGCCTCCTCCGTGTTCTTTATTTAATTCATATTTATCAATCATCATTGTTAAAACAATAAGTAGTCCCAGTCCCAGCCAGCATTTACACTATCAGTACAAATTGGGACACACTTTCTCATTCAGATGAGAAAAAATGTGTTCAGTCATTTTGACTGGCAGTGAAAATATTCTTAGACATTTAATGGTAAACTCTTTGTGATCATTTTCATAGTAACACAAGATTTGCTTGTGGAAAACTTACATCTCCTGTGGAGATGTTAAAGTTCAGATTTTTGCCTTGCTGCTCTTGCCAGGTATAAAACACCTTTTGTTTCCATAGGAGGGAGAAAGTAGAGTCAGATGTTTGTCTATCATTGTGTCTTTTACTTCATCCTGGAGGCAGCAGGAGGATCTGACGTGTCACACAGCTTCATGCCTGCTGCAGGTTCTCCTGTACGCGAGTCAACGCGTAGGCAAGCCGCACCATCAGACCCCAAATGTGCTGCATGCGAGCATGTAAACGGCCAGCACGAACACATGACGCTGGTGGACTAACACATCGTGCACTACCCGGTCTCAGTCCACATTGAGGTGATGTAGCCTGTTCAAAGCTCCGAGTGCTTCCATGACCTCAGTAGTAAACAAACATAGCGTCTATGGAGGAATGTGCACTGACCTTAAATAAAACATTTCCGGGTTAAGATTTTTCAGGTAATACACACAAGAACGCAACAATGGCTGAAATCGATCTTGCCTAGCTAGAAGCATCTGTGTACGTGTTATTGCGTGGGACATGTTTAGGGTGTTGCATCTAATTGGATCACTTATTTAAGATAAGGATGTCTTTGTACTAAGCTGTCAGAAGTGTGCAGGTAGGAGCTGCATATGAGCAGGACAAACCCTTGCAGCAGAACTTGAAGTTTCTGACCCGGAGCTCCCTGCTGCCTCCCTGACTGCAGCATCTCTGTGTCAGCTGGTGATCTCTCTCTCTCTCTCTCTCTCTCTCTCTCTCCCCTGTCTCTCTCTCTCTCTGTAAAACAATGTGACCGTTGAGCTAGCTCAGACGTGCCACGGTGCATGACCCTCAGACAGGCAAACTGACCACGGCCCATTACAGAGTCTCCAAGAGGTAAGAGCTGAAGGGCAGCTTCACACTGCTGAGTTAGAGGGGGCTGTGGAGGGAGAGACAGGAGACAAGGATACTGTGTGAGATGAAAGGGACAGGTGTATACAGGTGTTCTGAAAACAGGAAGTTACTGTGTTTGGCTGATGGTTTCTCTGCTCATGGACACGGTCAACAGATGGCGCTGCAGCCGTGGGAGTCGTTGCTCACACACAGATGCTCGATTCACACGTTTTGAGATTCAGTATTAGTTGCACTTTTTCAGGATATATTTATCTTGAATTGTAAAGAAATGTCCACTTAGAAATCATAGTTTTCATCCAGCTGTCTGCAGTACCACAGTGATCCAGTGACCGTTGTCCATCCATGGGTACACTGCAGACAGGAGCTGAGCATTTAGCATAGGTTTAACTGCAACTAACAATCAGTTTCATCACTGATTAATCTCAGTTAATCAGTTCATGGTTTTGTCTGTAAAGTGTCAGACACCCATCTAATTTCTTGTTTTGTCCCAGCAGCAGTTTACAGTGATAAAACAAAACCAGGACATAATCACCATGGAGAAGCTGTGACCAGATCATTTTTGGTATTGTTTTTTAAAAAAGAGCTGAAACAACGACTCAGATATCAGAATAGTTGCAGATAAATTTTGTGCCATTGTTGTAGCTCTGCTTTTAACTGTGCTAGCTAGCAATATTATACTTCTGTTAATGTCACCAAAAGCATTATGGGAACTGTAGTTCCACAACTTCAGAGGATGATTATTCCCAGAGAGACGTTAAGACCAGGAAGAATAATGGGAGTGAAAATATCCATCCATATTTACTTTTTATGTTGCAGTATAAACGTTTTTTGACATGATTGTGTGAACACCATGTTTATGTTATACTACAGCAACTTACTCTGTTACACTAACACCCTAATCAATAAAAACTATAACTGCATATTGATTGTGCTCAGTTTATTAAATTCACAGCAGTGTGAGGAGTCAGCACTGCAGCTCACTGTAACACGAGGCAGCGCGATCTTTATTAAACCTTTTTTAGACTCAATTAAAAAAAAAATATACCTACTGTGTCCTTTCTTTAAAGACAAAAATCCAAACTGTAGTAATTACCCCAAAAAACAAGGTTGGCCAGACAGACTTGAGCAGGTCTTCATTTCTTTATTTATTTATTTTTTTGACTTTTACCTGTGAATAAATGTGTGATGTGCTCACTTATGTTCACTGAGAGTTCAGTCACTTCTTCTCTTCAGCTTGCATGTCTTTCTTCCTATTGGTCATGTTCTGTCTGCTAATGCCTCAGTATTCACTTTGATGTTTCTGACTGAACAGACAGACTGTGTCTCACATCATTTCTTCCTGTCTCTCCTCTGTCAGCGCGTGGCTCGGAGCGTATGAACATCCAGTGGTGGATCAGATAAACCAGAGGATCGGGGACCTCACCGGCCTGGACGTCACCACAGCTGAGGACCTGCAGGTACTGCTCACCTGGATACCTGAAGTTTTTATCATTAGGTCGTGTATGACAGACCCACAGTGTGGTGTGCAAACTCCTTCAAACCATATAAAATGTCCACTATATTCAGTAGTACTGCACTAAATACTAGTCAATTTTTAATTAATAGTTTTTAATAATTAATACAGAGAAGATACAAAGAATCGGTCGAATAAGGGTTTAATTGTAATATATTAAGTGGATTTAAATGAATTAAAGGCCTTTAAGTGGATCAAACATCTTAAAATGTACAAAAAAACATTACCCTTATTATAAAAAGCCCTTAAACTATACAAACAATCACATAAAAATAATATATAACGGTTTATAACACAGGTTAAATGTATTTGGGGTGTTTAAGCTAAAAACTGTTGACACTGTACACATAGTGGAGTAAATGTAATAAGTCTTAGTAACTTGAACAAAAGCATCACAGCATGCACATTCAGGTTCTCTGCTGAATATTTTTAAATTTACCTTTGTGTTAAATCTGACTTCCCTTGTGTGCGGATACAGGTGGCTAACTATGGCGTCGGAGGGCAGTACGAGCCTCATTTCGACTTTGGACGGGTAAATAAGTTTTTTCTCCTTGAGAAACGGGTTGGGAGGGTATGTCTAATGGACGAACTGCTTCATATTTGCAGTCATTTAGTGATTTAATCTTTCAGCCCTGACTGATTGTATGCTTCAGCATTAAGCCTAGACCAAAGCTGGATGAGCAGACCCAGATCACAAGTACACAGATTTCATGCAGACAAGTGTCCACATACTTATGGCACAGTTATTTTTGTCATCAACTAAGTTTCTGATTTTGTTCTTAGCTAATTTGTTTATGAAAAGTAAGAAAAGAAATGTTCTTCACAACTGGGTGAAAAGTTAAAGATACTCAGTTTGCTATCCTAAAGAAATGCAGCAGATCATCACATTTGAGAGAATGATGTTAAAAAGGATTAAAACAAATAATTCTCAGTCGGTTTGTGATTATTTGACTAATGGTTTTGGCTTTCTGAACCACGTTGTAAATTATGATTTCCAAAAGCAGAGAACACTCACAGGGCCACCATGCAGGCAGTCTGAGCCACAGGTTGAGAACCACCGACTCATGTGGTTCCTGTTTGTGTGTTTGGCAGAAAGACGAACCCGATGCCTTTGAAGAGCTGGGGACAGGAAACCGAATCGCCACCTGGCTGCTTTACGTTAGTACCATCACTCTCTATTTGAAATGTTGTTGAAGTGCTGCAGCTCAGACTGCACATGGATAAACTGTGTCCTCCTCCATGTGCAGATGAGTGACGTGCAGGCAGGGGGCGCCACAGTTTTCACTGATATAGGAGTTGCTGTCTGGCCCAAAAAGGTACACTTCATTACTGACCAGTCCATAGGTTGTTTTCCATTCATTAAGGAATTGTTCAAGTTTGTTACTGGTGTGAGAGAGACGGAGGAACAAATGGAGAGACGGGGAGTGAGACTCATAAATGCGCTGCTGTGTAGGCCAGCAGTATCACCAATGTGATGGGCAGTAAATAACATCATTATTCTATAAATACATCATCATACAAACTGAAAGATATGATAATGGCAGCAGCTGTGCTGGCACTTAAATGAGCGGTGACAGAGTTAGAAGCAGAAAGAGTTCTGTTCAGGAATGGCCACAGGGCCTGAACCAGCTGCAGTCAAACAGATGCTTGCTGCAGAAACCTTTCCGGTGCACAGTAAAACAGTGACCTGAGGGTTGGGGGCTGTGTTTCCAGGGCTCAGCCGTGTTCTGGTACAACCTGCACCCCAGTGGAGAAGGAGACTACCGGACCAGACACGCTGCCTGTCCTGTTCTGGTCGGAAACAAGTGGGGTGAGTTCATGACGCCTCTGGCACGTAAACCGCTGTTCATTCTGCAGCCGCTGACTCAGCCCCATTCAGGCCGACACCCTGGTCACTGGGTTCAGCCTGAGAGGAGGCGCTGACTCAGCGTCTGCACAAGAGAGATGTAGTTTTTACTGATCAAGAGCTGTAGTAGCCCAAAGAACTCTGCTTGGATCAGTGAAACGTCAGGTGGAGCTGCTCTCATCTCTGTCTGCAGTGTCTAATAAGTGGATCCATGAGCGAGGGCAGGAGTTCAGGAGGCGCTGTGGCCTCCAGGAGACGGACTGACCTCCGACTCATCAACACTGCTGCTCCTCCTCTTCTGGCGGCACCGGTGATCGGACACAGCTACCTCGATTGCACCAGTGTGAGCGAGCCTCTTGATGTATGGTAGGGTTCCACTAACAGTAAGAGCCGGTAATCAGAAACAAGTTTCCAGTGACGAGAGCTCATTTCTGGAGTTGTGATCATTGACACTGAACATGTTTTACCTGAAACCATCAGTTTATATAATCTAGGACTTTTCATTTGGGTCCCATTATGTTTCGGGGTCGGTGCCTTCTGTTACTGTTTTTGCCATGTTTTCTTAAACTTACCTAAAGTTCTGGGACTGTTACAGTGATGACTACTGGTTTAACAGAGCCATCCAGCTGTGTTGTTTTATAGCAGCTGTTTCTCATGTCAACGTCTGCCTTTTATCTTACAGCTTTTAATGCAGTGTGTAGTTTGTGCTGCTGTATTGCACTAGACAGAGTTGTTCTAATGTGGGATGCAACTGATTATTGATTTGTTAATCTGTTTACCTTTCTGATTAATCATTTCGCCTTTAAGATGTTACACATATTTGAAAACCGTCTAAGGTGACATTGACAAATGTCTTGTTTTGTGTGATCACCAGAACCAAAGATATTCAGGTTCTAGTGATTAAAAAAACAAAGAATCCGCAGATTGGAGAAGCTGCAACCAGCAAATGTTTGCTAGGTTTAATTGTTAAATAATGTAAATTATTTATTGACGCATTTAAGTCTTTGTTAGCGTATATTTCTCAAATTTAGTCTACTGTTATTAATAGAAACTAGATGCAAGTAATAAGCTGTAAATGTAAGTAAAGCTGGCAGTGATTTGATTAGTTAATTGAAAGGAAATGATCAGTTTTGAATCTTTTTTATTTTTTTATTTTTATTTATTCATTAGGTCTAGCTTCTCAGAATATAGCAAGTTTTCTTTTTCATAGTAAACATCTTTGAGTTTTCTATTGCTGGTTGATTAAGACAAGACACTTGAACGTGTCAGCTTAGACTCAGAATGCTGTGATTTTTTTATTTTTTATTTTTTATTTTTTTATAAACCAAGCAACCAATGATTGATGAAATCATTGTACCTGTCATAATAACTAATATAGTAATACAGTCACCTGTTGCTGCATGTATAGTTTGGTTTAACAAAGAAGTCCAAACCCCAGAATTTACTTCTGGCCCAATTGTGCAAACAAATGATCTTGCTGATAAGTGACTACATGCTCTTATTTTGAAAAGCAGGGCAGAACAGAAATGCTTTCAAAACTCCCTGAAGACGGGAAGAATAGTGCTTCAGAAAAAACTGCACGGTTGAGACACACCCATCAGAACCCATGACTCAGCATTCATACTTAGTTTAAATGTAGTCTGTTTAATAATTGTGTTTGGCTGTTGTTGGTACTTGTTGTGTCAGCAGGCCTCAGGAAGACCAGTAGCTTTGACTGGCAGATTAATAGGCGAAGGCGACGCACTGCTGCAGACTGACTCCCTGTCTGTGCTTTGGCTCTGTGACACTCCCACCATCAGGACGTTGTGACTGGTTACACTCCTCTGGTCCACCAGCACTATGTGGTGCTGAGTTGAAGCCGATTTGGCCTTGAGGTCATTCACTCTCTGCAGGGACATACCCATCCCGTACTCCTCTGCTCTCCCTGATTGACAGACATGCAGCTGTTCACCTGTCCATCACACTCCTCCTGTGTCACTGCTGCATGTGTGTGCTGACAACATGTTGGTATTGACCGCAGCACTGCTTTTATACATACCAATGTGTAAAGTGAAGTTGCACTCCTGTATAACCTCTAGAGTCCCTGCGTCCTCATATGAGGACCGCACAGCTTGGGTTTCCAAAGCTCAGGACTCTAGAGGTTAAGAAGTGTAAGAATGACTGAATGATGTTTTGTGTGCTGTAAGATGATATCTCTAATAAGGAGAAATAAAGTATATAAAGTGCTTCTGCAACAGAGAAGACCATGGTCTGCTGTCTGACCCGCCTACAAACCCTCACACAGTGTGCGATCACAGCAAACTCTGGCCACAGCACAGGTACAGGTCTTACCTTTTTCCACGCGATCAGGAAATGTTAGTCTCCATATATTTATACACAGTACAGTGTGTGGTGATGTTTCAGCTCAACTTGACAAAAAAGCTCATTTTAAAAACCAGAACCTTGAACACTTGTGATTCGATGACAACTGGGCGATCACCACTGCTGAAGGTCGGGTTGCACTGTGTGGTCGAAGGCTCCAGTATTTTGTCTCTGATTTAAGTTTGGATTTTTCAAAATACTAAACACGTCTCCCACCCTTCCCTCATGTTCTCGGGTTTCACTTTTGGATGTAGAGCCAGGACAATCATGCATCTTCCTGACATAGTTGCTGGGGAGGTGAGTAAAGTGGACGTGATGTAAAACTTCAAGCATCATAGAAATTAAGCACAGTGTAGAGAAATTAATCATTAGTTTACCCATATGACAAACGGACATTAAAGCATCAGATTTAATGTTTAGTTGCTTTATGCTACATGAGCTAAGGACGTTTCACCTCTGTTGTGTTTGGTGGGGACAGATGTCAAAATGTGACGTTAAGAAGGAAGCTATGTAACTTCCTCTGTTGGTGCAGTAATTTCTGAGGGCCCACTGTGTAAACCATGTGCAGTGAGACGCTGCTGCTGACTGTACTTAATCGTAGGAAGGAGTCATCAGTTCAGACAAAATGTTAAACCTGTTCCACTTTGAATATGTCACATCAGCCTGAAATGTCAGTAACTTAACATCACAGGACCTGTTTAATGCACCGAGTACTGTTTAGACTTCAAGTACATTTTCCTGATTATACTCACATACTTAACATTTTCGATGCAGGACTTTTTTAGTTCTAATGTAATTATAAACAGTATTTCTATGTAGTAAGTGTATTTTTACTTAAATACAGGACCAGAATACTACTTTCACAAGTGGATAAAATGTACTTTTTTGCATTTTCAAAATCTAAATATTGCTTTTAATTAAACACTGACATTTAGAGCTGAAACCATCAAGTTTAACAAAATCAACTTAATTGTTTTTCAAGAAACAAATACCAAACCGTTTATAGCTTCAGTCTATCAAATGAGAAGAGTTGCTGCTTTTTTACGCTTTACAACTGAAATTGTTTGGGTTTTGGTCTGTTGGTCAAAGCAATCTGAAGATTGGATTCTTTAATTTTCTGGCATTTTATATATGAAATTATCAAAAACAGTGACATTGTAGATAAAATCAAATTATACAATTTGTACTTTTTCCCAGCAAAGAGCAGGTGCTCCATCACTGTCTTTGGTTTAAAGCATCACAGATCAGACATTTGGGTAAACATGAGTGCAGTTCACTGAGGAATTCTGGGTAATCATCTGTGAAGATTTTAACGTGAAAATCTGATGCGCTCACAGGTGCCTGTCGGCGCCTCCTTGTCAAGGCTCAGGCAGGCGGTAGTGTGATGGGTGGTTCCCTTCACGGAGACGCCCGAAACAGCTGAGCAGCAGGTCCATGGCCGTGTTGACCGTGGACTGGACATCATCCTCTGTCGGACTCCTCAGAGGATTCACCTCCACCATGTCCACGCCCGACAGGAGCCCTGCAGAATGAGCACAGGCGTGAAGGTTAGACCGATGTTGTTTGGAAGTGAGTCGCTGCAGAGTTCAACTACTTGGTGTATTTTTCACAGAAATCTAAAAACCCAGTGTTTCTCAAGGAGGTTCTGAAGCTTTCCACCTCCTCAGTACATGTAGAGAAATCCACTGTAGGCAGCAACTTTCAGGGCCATGTGTTGTCTACAGTTGCTTAGGTTTTGGAACACTAAGTACACTGAATCAGCCATGAAGAGTTCACTTCTGCTATGCACTACTGGATGTATTGACAACTATCACTGCTTTACTTTGAAACCAAAGAATTTGTTAAAACCGATGATTCTCAGGCAGCTTCTGCAGCTTTCCAACCCTTGCATTACCTCACAGTTACAAGATCCTGATCTCATAGTATGAGATAAGAACCTCCAGTTTGTGTCTTTGGTGAGCGCAATGCACTTCTATTTTACTGGGAGTATGAGATCAGAATTCAAACCACGCCGTACAAGTCAGTCCCTGGAATTATTATGGTAGAGGGCAGAGACCTGGGCCACATTCATTGGTTCATCACAGCTGTCACTCAGCATGGACTGGCCAACTGAGACATCATTACACCTCAGCCCTCCCACTGTATTCTAATGTGAGGTTTTTGACTCACAAATTTTTTAAACTTGTAATGAAAACTTTGATTTTCAATCAAGACTTTTTGTTGCAAAAAAGATGCCTGTTTGTTTTCAATTACAAACTTGATTTTTGACAACATTAAAAAGAGACGAATCAGACACAAGCTGCCAAACAACCACGAGCAGACTCAGACCATCTCACTGTGGTCGCTTTGTATCCTCAAATCCTTACTTTGGTTGTTTGGCATTGTATTATTGTTGTACCTGTCTGACATATGTGTTCGGTGATGTAGAGTCCCTCTCTGTAGCTGAGTCCTCCGGCTACAGGTGTCCCGGTCGCCGGGGTAACAGAGGGGTCAATGGCATCGATGTCATAGCTCAGGTGAATCGGTTTCTTCGCTCTGTAACAGTACGACAACACCTGTGTTACTCTGTGATGCACAGAGACACAACACAGATTGAACCCCGCTCTCACCACGTCCATTTAGTAGTAGTTCTGGAGCTTTTGATCAGTCTTCTTCAGCAGTTTTCACAGGTTTCATGGAAGATATTTACATTTTCAAAGTGTTAATTTTTCATATCAACATGGGGAAAACATCTACCCTTATCCATGAGAGGGGAGTGGTAGTAAAAAATGCAATTTAGACACTCACGTGGATGGCTGACAATAAAATGCCTTGACTAAGCATAGGCTAACTCATGAAACGCTGTCGGCATTCTCCTTCCTCAGGATGTCTTTTCTGCCGCGTCCCACTTGTACACAAGGGTAGCTTTTTTTCCCCTTTAAGAGCAGCAGTGATGGTGAGCGCTCCTGTTTCAAATGACTTTTCTCAAACTTGGTGAAATGTTCATGTTTTAAGAATGAACTTTCAGTCTTGACTTTTAACCCGTTAAGTCAAAGTGCTCAGAACAATGTTGAACAAGTCCAGAACAGCTGCTGACAGGAGCAGGTGTTTTACAGTTACTACATTCAGGAGCAAAACTGTTAATAAAGTCATTAAATGATGTAAGTGCAGTCTTCTACCTGTGCTGAAGTCTACGAGTGTGTGCGTGGGTCAGACCTCGTGCTTACTTTGCAGAGAGATAGTCACACGTCTCCTCCATGACTCTGGCCACACCGAGCTGATCCACCTCCGACATGGAGAACACCTTCACTCCCAGCAGCTTCAGGATGTAACTGTGAAAATTAAGTTTTTCAGTTTCCCTGCAAACACTGTCCCATATCCACATGAGAAAAATAGTCTCTAAAATTCAATTTGACAACCAGATGTGTGACTCTGCTAACAGCTGTAGCCACGTTGGTCGATCCAGACTCGAACATCTCAACAACTGTCGGGTGGACTGTGATGAAACCGTGTGCATCAGGATGAACTGTGGTGACTCTGCTGCTCCTCTGACTTTTCATCTAGCACCACCATCAAGTCGACATATTAACGTGTGCAGTACTTTGGTTTATGAACTACAGACATTCCCATCAGCCTCAGCTGAGCTTTGACTTTAGTGCCAACTAGTTGTGAAACAAACCCGCTGCTGTTCTTAGAACTGTTTGGGCTTGAACTCAAGAGGCCAACTGCCAACCCCAGCAGGAAGGAGCTGGTCATAGCCAGACGTTGCTCATCTTGGCAGGTTTATGGTTAGACACATGGAAAGAGATGACACCTCCGGCCCAGGTCGCAGTCCTCGGTCCTGTCTGCAGCCAGGCCCCTGCCCTGTCAGTGGGTCTTCTGTTTGGATAGGACTTCAGGGGAACTTAGACACTTACTGCTCTCCTGGGTCCACGTCTCTCAGGCCAATGTAGACCAGATCTTTGGCCCAAACACAAGGTTTGATCCAGGAGAAGTGTGGTAGAACAGGAACCTGGTGATACCGACAGAGAATAGCCTAGCAGTTAATAACCTCCGGAGCCTCACTCTGTGGATGTTTGGTTCTGACCGGCCTTCGGCACCTGGGCACGCCCACCTTGGACTGCAGCTCATGCAGGAGGTAGGACATGGGCTGCCCGTGGATGTTTCCTGTGTTAGAAGTCAGTGGCGTGTTGATGTCGGCATGAGCGTCGACCCACAGAACGCTCAGCTCCCCGACCGCCGCCGAGTGACCGTGGATGGAGCCGATGGCCAGACTGAAGCCAGAGAGGACAGAATCAGTCACTTACTGCTCAGAGGACACTTTCACACAGTTTGGCACAAACGTTGCAGCTGCGCAGAAAAGAGAACGTGTTGCTTTTCTTTGTCCTAATTCTCAGTAAAGTGAATCATGTTTGATGCTGGTTGGAAAACGTAAAGGTGGAACTGCTGATTAATCGCTAAAATGATCAGCCAATTCATCCATAATAATGTGAGTCACTTGTAGTTTTACAGAAAACGGAGAAAATGGACCTAAGGCCGTACTTACACACATATGTGACATTTTTAATGCAGTGTTTTTATTGTTGTCCTGGTGTGGTAGTAGTCCTCCTGCTGCAGTAAAGCGAACTTCTATCAGTAGTACTTGTACCTGTGGTCTCCTCCCAGCATCACTGACGTGTGCCCATCCTTCTTCACCGCCTGCACCGCCTCCGACAACCTCCGATTGGCGCCGCCCACCGCCCGCACATTTTTCAGGAGACCTATGGGCTTGTCATCCACCAGCTCCTCAAACGTCAAGTTCCCATAATCCTTCACTGCACAGCCTGCAGACACAAACACACTCATTACCACTGTGCAGCTTAAACGTCGAAGTGTACACGGACACTAGAGGATGCTGGCTGTGTTCTGGGGGAACTGATCGTTTAGTCCGACTGGTAGCATATATTTCACATGTAGTTTTATGTCAGTAGTGTGTTGCTCTCGCTGTGATTAAAATACTTTTTCTTGATGGGAAGAGAAACTTCTCACACCACAACTATATTGTTCATATCACAACTTTTTCTTGTAAATGCTCCAAAAAAGGTGATTTACTGAAAGCAGGAAGGCAGACGTGACCTGGCTCAGCCCAGGCTGAGTCGGTGCCAGTGAGACCCCCTGTGATAATATTGACTTAAAAAATAAAAAGTCTCATTAGTGTCAAAGTTTTATGATATAAAGTGAGATGTTTATGTAACGGTAACTGTTTTTTGTAAAGACTAAATAATTTGGTTTTCCGTGGTAACCCTACAAGACAACAGTGTGAAAATCTCTCTTCTTGTTCAACGTGAGCGAACTCACACTCTGCCCCTCTGTCCCTCGCTCACCCCACGTTTTATCTGGTTACAGTTTGATTTTCGCAGAATGCTCCGTGTGGGAGTCTGGTTCCCCAGTGTAAATGAAACTGGTTGGAACAAACCGAGTGACCTGCAGCTGTGGAGTCGGTCACCTGTGAAATGCCTCCATGACTGGGAGGATGTCTCTGCTCCTCAGTGTCAGGCTGGGACACAGGGAAATATCTGGACTCACAAACTGTCTGTGACACATTCACACACATCTAACAAATTACATCGACTGACACATAGGTGAAAGTACTATTGTTGAAGTACTTGTACCTAATTGAGTACTCCCAGTTATGCTACTTTATATTCAGTTCAGTTTTATTTGCATTGCACCAAATCACAGCTAAAGTCATCTCAAGCCACCTGACACTGTGCGGTCTGACTGCTGTTTGATGGAAGCACACACTGTGTTGACCTGACAACTGCACCTAATGGTCACGTTCCAGATTTGACATTAGAGTTTATAAAATCCAACACTGTTAAAGATTAAACCAGAGTTTTGCAATTTTGTGGACCACATCCACAGGTTAACATTTCAACAGAACTTGGGCAAAAATTACAGAAGAGTCCAAAAGCTGAAAACAGATCAGCTCTATCTGGGGGCCCTTTGGAGGGGCCCAAGCTCTAGGTTGGGGCTGTGTTTGGCAGGCATTCAGACTGATCTGGTAAAAATCCAACTCTCAATGCAAGGGACCGCGTTGGCTGGGGGGTGAATGGCTGCACGGGGAGTGTATGATATGGCCACGCTGTGAC
>NW_018128057.1:594862-612398 GCF_001952655.1 Monopterus albus | reverse complement strand
GGGTGGCGATAGTGGTAGGGCCACGCTGGGGCGAGCCGATGTCGGCGGCTTTGTTCACAGTCCCAGCCTATTAGTTTCCGTTGTTTGGTTAGCCATGCTGCTAATGTAGCCACTCTACTGTATGAAAAATATTTTTCTGATCTGAACACTGTTGCTTATATGTTTAGGTCAAAAAAAGAAACTGTTAATGTGGTTTGGGTCAAAGCAAACTAACACTGTGTCCTGAAGCCCTGTCACAGACTGACCGTCACACACCAGTGGTGGAAGTACTACTCAGATCGATTCTTCACCTAAACAGAAGTACCAATACAGTAGTGTAAAAAAACAACAACAAAAATCTCTGTTACAAGTAAAGGTTCTGCACTCAAAATGTTCAAGTAAAAGTACAAAAGTATTTGCATCAAAATATACTTTAATTACTAAAAGTAGTCATTCTGCAGGGAAGCACATTTAATATTAATGTATATGATATTATTGGATTATAATGACTGATGCAATATTGTGTTCATTATATTTAATGTTGCAGCTGGTAAAGGTGCAACATTAAAGGTTAACTAGCATATAAGCTTATAATTTGAATGGTTGCTGGGTAGTGTGTGGATTTTCCACCAGAGATCAATAAAGTCTATTGATTTTACTTACATTTTTGTATTAATCTGGTTCTGAAAAGTAACTGGTAACTAAAGTTATAAAATAAATATAGTGGAGTAAAAAGTGCAATATTTGCTACTAAAATGTAGTGAAGTCAAAGTATGAAGTAGCACTAAATCATTATACTCAGGTAAAGTACAGATACCTCAAAATTGTACTTAAATAAATGTAATTTGTTGCTGTCCATCAGTGCAGTACACAAAAATACAAGAGTGTATTAAAACCAGTGTGATTGAGTCCCCTTCAGTTATTTCTCTTTATTTAAAACATTTTTGCCCTGGGTCTTGTCTCGCAGGCTGCCTTAAAGCTGTGTCTACACCGAAAGCATAGCATGATCATGTGTTTGAACTATTTTTTGCTTGATGCATTTCTCTATTTTGGAGGAGTTCTGGTTGAAAGCAATGAGCTTTCATTGTTCTGGTGAATTATGCAAAACCAAACTGATCCAACCAAAGTCTTTTTTTAAAAAAAAAAAAAAAAAAAAAATTTTGACCTTTAGCATATTTATACAAAGGTTACCCTTCGGTGTAAAGGGTGAGTGATATGTGAGCTGACAAGTGGGCAGTGTAGGTAGCTGGACTGATTAAGATAGGAGCACGCTGGTTGCATGACACACATCTCAAAGACAGAGCTGAAACACATGCAGTGTAGACACGGCTTAAGGGCCTTTTCACATTAGGCACAATTGCTCGCCTCTCCCCTGCAGGTCTGCTTTCACATCAGTGGCACTGTTCCGTGCCCCAGCACACTTGTGTACGTACAGTCTGACACAGTAGGTGGCAGTGTGCACATCATGGGTTTGCAGTCCGCCAAGAAGCAGCAGCAGCCACTCGCAACACCAACTGGGCGACATTTGTTTCTGTTCCACTCACATGTAAATACTAATGAACACTTCATTTTTGTGTGTAGTATCCAGTTGTCTGTATGTTTTTGTCAGCCCCGATTTCAAGCATTTTACTTCGTTACTCCACAGATCTTTTCACAGCCATGTTTATCCTTTTAACCGACAGACTCAAATAGTTATGATGCCATATAGTGGCCCACTTCCTGGTTCGAGCATGATTATGTTCCCCTTTGGACCATACTCGAGTACACATGAGTTGTGCTTGAGACCACTTCTTCATGCCTGAGTCTGGTACACTTGTGTTCACACTGATCAAAATAAACCCGACTTTGGGGTCAAGCATACTCAGACCTAAAGTGAATGGAAGACCTGCAAGACTTTAGTCAGGGCTGTAAAGTTGCCTGAACTCGGTGTTTAGAATATTATCCTGGATTATCACACACACAGTAACGTCATCAGTCAGAAAAAGATACTGGTAGCTAAACATAGTGGTATACAGGTGTACTCAGGTGTGACATCACAGATGGGTGTGGCCACAGGTGCAACTTTTCACCTGTAGCAGGAAGTGAACTGAACCTAAACCTGACCCTTCATATAAAACGAAGTTTCTCCTGAAGGAGTTTATTTTTTAGTCAGACATGCAAACACACACAGAAATCTATTTCTGTGTGTGTGTGTTGATGGTGGATCCAGGTCAACACCTCCTGTTTGCTGTTCCACAATTAAATCAATGTGTGTGCAGCATGACTCTAATCACACCGGTCTAATCTTGCTCAGTGCAGGCGGTCGTGTCCCAGAGTCATTGTATCATCACCTGGCTCCACTTTGTGCCCTCAGCTTCATTAACCACTGACGGTTCATGAAAAACTCGTGTCAGCCTCTTCTCCTAAATGTCCAGTGCACTGAGTGACACAAAGAATCTATTTTCTATCAATAAAGTTAGATCCCAAGCCTCAGGAGCAGGCAGGGGTAACTGGCTACTGGCAGTGGTGGAAAGTAACTAAGTACATTTACTGTAGTATTTAAGTAAATTTTTGAGATTGTTGTACTTTAAAGTATTTCCATTTTCTTCTACCTCATATTTAACTTTACATTTCAGAGGGAAACACTACTCCACTGTATTTGTCTGACAGCTGCAGTTACTATACAAACCATAATCGAATACATTATTGCATATTAAAGGACAAGATAAGAGTTTTTCACAAACTCTTCAGCAGCAAATACAGTCAGTAACATCAGCTGCAACATCCAACACAATGAAACGTGCCATTCTGCATAATGATGACTTTTACTTTTGCTACTTGAAGTATATTTGATGGTTTTGCATTTTTACTTAGTCTATGTAAAACTTTGAATGCTGGACTTTTACTTAGAGTTTACAGTGGTATTTTTACTTTTGAAGTAAAGGATCTGATATCTTGTTCCAGCACAGCTGCATTATACTGACAAGTGTGTACAACGCAATACAATTACACATTACCTTCATGACGGTACTTTTAACTGGGTGTTCCTAGTAAACTGACCACTGACACCTTGTTGTTACCCCATTTACAAAGGTCTCTCTGGTCTGGAACACGCTGGGAGCTTTGCATTATGAACACACACTGGGACCAGGACTCACCTTGCTCCTTCAGTCTGTGCAGCAGTCCTGCGGCTCGGATCCGGTCCGGTCCGGTCTCCACTCCACCTTTGGGCTGCAGCAGAAACAAAGCGAGAGTTACAACCGGGACGGACACACACACAGTGAACGGTGCACTCACCTGTCCCTTGGAGAAAGGTGCCCCTACGATCCCCGCGGACCGCACCGGAGGAAGAGGAGGAGGAGGAGGAGGATGATGATGAAGGCTCCGTCTGGAAGCAGTCGCCGCGAGCTGGAACAGCGTCCTCGCGCTCCTCATGCTGACACGCGCACACACACAAACACAGACACACTGGCACGCACAGGCAGGAGCCTCCTTAAAACTACCCAATGACGTCACCAGCCGGCCGGTGGGGCGGTAGCGGGGCACCGGGGGTGACTTCATCAGCTTTACTGTCCGTCCGATTTTTGTCATTTCAAACTTTGTGTACACAATCTGCACTTTGTGGTACAGCTCGGGGTCAATGGGACATGACTCAGCGTGCTGTGGGAGTTGGTCTACTGATTAATAACCAGATGTATTGATCGGTGAAAAGCCTCAGCTGGTCGCTGCACGCGGACAAATAAAAAGGTTTTTAACAAATAAAATGACCGAGATCTGAACAGTGTTCAAAGCACCAGGGCACAGTTGGGTGTAAACAGACCCAGTCGCCCTGATGGGGACGGAAAGTTCTGCTTACACAATAACATGGATACGCCACCTTCACGCCTCACTAACTGTGTCCTCTCTCTGTCCCGTAGTGTGTCCTCTCTCTCTATTGTAGTGTGTCCCCTCTCTCTCTCTCCCTGTACCTTTCTACAGGTTCCCCTGGCTCTGGAGCTCTATGTTTCTGATGAGCAGTCACCGGCCACATCAACCTGCCCAGTGTTTGATTGTTTGTTGTTTTGTTTGTTGTGTCCTGTTGCTTTTCTTCTTTTCTCTCTCCTCTTTCCACTCACCCCAACCGGTCGAGACAGAAGGCTGCCCACCAAGAGACTGGGTCTGTCTGAGGTTTCTTCCCTTAAAAGGGAGTTTTTCCTCCCCGCTGTCACCAAGTGCTGCTCAGGGGGGTTTGTTGGGCTTTCTCTATAATAACAGTAAGGTCTATTCCTGACTTTGTAAAGTGTCCTGGGATGATTGTAGTTGTGAGGTCGCGCTATACAAATACAACTGAATTGAATTAAAACAAATAGTTACATCAACAAGAAGCATCTGCTTCACTTGCACTAATGTACATTATATTACAAACTGTTATTATCACGGTGCAGTGAAAACTCAGTCTTTATTGACACAAAGCAGACTCATCCAAAAGTGGTCCTCCTTCTCAGAGTCCTAACTCAGTGAAATATGAGCACAGACAAGAGAAACAAATGATTCAGTGACTTCCATCCAGAAGAAACCTCCATAAACCCTCTTAGACTTCAGCGGGAATCGAAGCTGCACAGCCGGCCTGAAAATCCAAATGTTTTTCAGTTGTCTTCCGTCTCACAGTGATCCAGTCCTACCTGCCTCTACATCCATGGGTAGAGGCTATCAAAACCTTTTTTTCCTGCTTCATCCAGGACCTGATGCTACGGGGTGACGCTGCCCTGCTGGATGCCACCAAGAAGGGCTTCCTGGTCCGAGTGAAGAGGCTCTGCACACACAACGTCAACTGCAGAGACACACAAGGGAGATAGTCGACACCGCTACACCTGGCTGGTACGTCAACACACACCCTGTGACGTTTACTGTCTATTTCTTGGGGGAGATGAAACCGTTTTTAAACGTGAACCTTAAAATGGCACAGACAGACGTCACAGTGTGAACTGCGAGTTATGGGTATGTGCGTGTGTGTTGCAGCTGGTTATAATAACCTGGAGGTGGCGGAGCATCAGCTGCAGCACGGAGCTGAGGTCAACGCTCGGGATAAAGGACTGATTCCTCTGCACAATGCTGCCTCCTGCGGGGCGAAGAGGGGAGAACACGCACCCATTTAAGTCTGTATGTGAGGACCTTCTAAGGAGACTGTCTCCTGTTGCTTGGTTTACAGACGCAGCGAACTGTGTGTGTGTGTGTGCGTGCGCGCGCCAACACGACTAACACAACTGAGACCTGATACTTTAACTTTAGTCAGGTCTTATATAATGTTTAACAACCATTTCCCAAACAATGAACCATTCAGCTAATGGTTTTCTATTGCTTATCTCAGAGTTCTTTGTTTGTTAATGCATTAACTTTGACTGTGTTATGGTTTAGCTCCGCTTCCGGTGATGACTGCTTTTAGTTTGGTTACTTCCTGCCCCGCGTCACCTCACCTGTCCCAGGTTTTACCCCAGTGCATTGTTGTCACCTGCTGCTCATCACCTTCCGCAGGCCCGGCCCTAACCAATTTGGCGCCCTAGGCAAGATTTCAGGTGGCGCCCTGTTGCATCACACTAAATTCCACTGCTAGTGTATATACTCATAAGAAACGTAATAGCTTTGTCTTGGACATTCTTTTATTTAAATAAAGCAATTGCACATTCAAAATACTTAGAAAGAATTAAAGAAACAAATACAAAAAAATGAACTGAACATATGAAATACAATATAAATAGCTTACATAAAGTACCTATTAATACTCCCAAAATAAAAAGTGTAAACAAGTGACATTAACTTAAAAATACAATATAAATACGGCACTGTGCAAAATAAGATATTAAAGAAACGAGTAGGCACAAAAAAATACAAGGATTTAAATAAAAATAAAAAGATGATCTTACAAAGACCTCTAGTGGTGTTTTTGGTACTGCCGTAACTTAAAAACTACACCATCACCTCCTCAATCTCACATAACCTGCTACAGCTTTACTCTCCTGGTTTTTCTTGCAGCAAAGTCATCTACAACATCATCATATGGCAATTGATTTGAGACCACATGGTTTATGCTTATAATGGCATGTTCTTGCATCATAGTAGATCTCAGGTAAGTTTTAATCAGTTTGAGCTTAGAGAAGCTTCTTTCAGCAGCAGCCGCTGTAACAGGAAGAGTGGCAGAGATTCTCAAAGCAACTCACATGTTGGGGTAAATTTCTGCCAGTTTCTTCTCATGCAGGAAGGTCAACAGTTCCATGTTTGTCATATTGTTTGATGGCAATGGTGGGAAATTCTTCATTTCCTTTGCAAGTTCTGTGCCATCAATGTCCGGCTGGCTGTCATGGGTCAGAGCAGTACTTAGGGTTTGACACTTCTGTAGCAGGTCCTCTTCTTCTAAGTTGGGGAAATCGAGGAGCACACCAAACGTGTTATTCACCTCTCCAAGATTCTGAAATCTCTCATCAAGTGAAGAGATGGCAGTATCCACGACCACATTAAAAAATGTGGTTTCCATTTTTCGTAGTGCATCTTGTATGGGCTCATCTGGAGACTCATAGCCAAAGTGCCTTTTTGTGGTTCTCAAACGCTTTTGTTTGAGTTCAGCCTCCACATTCATCTCTTCACACATCTTCTTTGCAATTGTCTGTGCATCAGAAAATCCAGTGTTTCTGTAGCTGGTGAGGGAATCTTTGGTTTTCTTCAGCAAGTCGACAGCCACATCAAGCTGCGTGGAGGGTGACAGTTTACTGACATGCTGGATCTTGCTGACAATGTCATAACATATGGCTGTACAAATGCAAAAGCGATAGGGACCAGTAACCTAAGGGGTCCTTTGATCTGTCCAGAGGAGGAGCAGACAGATATTGCTGAACCTCCACAATGAAATCTGCAGTAGCGTTCTGAGATTTTCTGTCTTCTTCTGCATCTTTGTCAAGAAGCTTCCACAGGTCAGTGCCTGAAAATAAAACATTACAGGACATTTATAAAGCATTTAATTACATACAAATAAATATATAACTACAAATGTGATTAAGGGTGTAGCCGTGGAAGCCGCAGCAGGTTCTGGCTGTGCCGATGTTGATGGTACGTCGTCATGAGGTGCGTTTTGGATTAAGGCAGCACACTCGGACTTCAAGCGGCGCACAGCTGCATCAGCATTGGCTGGATTGTGAAAGCCAAGTGTTATAAGTATAAACGTGTTTAAGTTGTGTGACAGAGCGGCTCTGTCACTGACTGCGTACACACATCTCACACACACACACTTAGCGGACGGACACGTCATCCCGGTAGCATTAACAGGAATTGACAGCAGGCTCTGGCTGTGCCGGTGTTGATGTTGATTTTGGATTAAGGCAGCCTATGAAGTCACAGTGAGATCAGTGTGTGATTTATTCTTCCTGTGTTTATTCGGAGGGGACCGTAAACCTGGCCATCCATTGTATTAATAACAGACTTGACAATAAGGCTTGAATCTTGGGAATATAATTTATCTTATTCAGTGGCACCAATTCAAAATGTTCCCACACTTGTGACCGTTTCCATGATGGCTCCATAGCGAGTCAATCCAAAATGTGTTGACAAGACGTAGGACAGAGCACTGTTTCATCCATCTTAAATACATCTGTATCGCTCCAACATTTCAAAGCTCCAGCTATCGAACCAAACCAGTCAGCTGATTCAATCTGAATGAAGCAGAAATGATTCGAACGTCATCAATCACGTGGTTTTTCTTGAGTTGAGGCAAGCTCCGGCACAGTGCTTCAGAAAAATATCCTTCCGAGTTTGAAGCAAGCTTCGGAGCCTCGGTATCAGAGGGAACATCACTATCCATACTTTTACCTTCGTGTCCTTTCCTGTGGGTTCATGAATTCGTAGTGGCGCTGGCGTGTCTTCTGCCTGCATTACCTGCTGCCAGTACCTAAAACACCAGTGGCGCCGATGAGGCTCTTGTCCAGCACAATCTGCTGTTGTTCCTGATCCACGCTGTTGCACTAAGTACCTATAAATCATTGTGATAAATGATCCGTTCAGAAATAAATTGTGGTTTGTGCATTCTAAGGTGCTGCACTTTAAATGTGTTGGGCTCTTTAAGAGCAGGCCCTCCCTCATTGGATCCACACCAGGCACTGACGAGCGTGGGTCTAGGGTATGCAACGCATTGTGTTTATGTGCCACGAACCATGTTAATAAAATGTGACATCCACCTGTGGAGGTCATGGTGTTAATTCCTTCCTTGCTGTTCCCAGACCTCCAGCTGCACCAGCCCATCTCCAATCTGCTCCACTTACCTGTAGCCTCCTGTGCCCTGATCTCACCAGTGCCATGCCGACCCACCAGTGTGTCCTTGGCCCTGCAGCTCCACCAAGTTCTCTCCTGCCTGTCTGACTCCCCTGAGTGCTCCCGGCACCGCAGTTACACTTTGGTTTGTTGCACTCTATTCTTGAATAAAGACTTTCTGAACACCACTCTAGCCTTGGTCTGCATTCTGGGTCCTAATCATGTTTGAGCGTTCCCTAACAGACTTTACATAAAAACAGCTTGCTGTTAAGTGCCTTGGCCTTGACATGTTTTAACCCCTGAATTCTGTCTACAGGTGACAGCACAGCCTGTGAGAGGAGATACTGAGCTGATGAGGAGGTAAAGTTGGAGAGGAAACATGTAATGAGGAGAGTAGCAGCCTGATGTGTGAGGCCAGGCATGTGTGCTCTAACTGATTTCACGTCTGTCCATCACTAGCACATCTTCCATCATCAGAATCCAGACAGACACAGGAAACAAAGTGAAGGCACACTTTAGCTTTCTGCTCGGCTTCATTTATTGTCACCAAATAATGATTCACATCAGCCTTAAAAAATAAAAACATACACTGTAAAGCAAAATTGGAAATGTGATCTAGTGCTGTCCTTTTTGTCACCTGGCTGTCCCGAACTGCGAAGATTTTGTGTTCATGTTGACTGAAGCGACAATACGTGTGTTTCTATTTAATGTAATGTAATTTTCTATTTGTGATTATCTTACTTTTTTTTGCACAGAAGTAGGTGCAGTGCTGCAGCTGTTCAGGTCAGACAGGGCAGTGCAGTTTATTGGCTCAGACCACTTCTTATTGCAAATCCATGGGCACCCACAACTCTCCTCTTATTAATCACATAAACACCTCTGAGGTATGTTAAGCAATTAAAATGCTGGAAAATTCCATATTCAAATTTTACATGTTACTGAGAAGAAGCATTATTTTATTGGCATTGTGACACATACAACAAAATTTTGTTTGTTGAGAGGCCCAGGCTGCTGCGTGTGTACGCGCTGCCACCACGGGCAACTTGGGGGTTCAGTGTCTTGCCCAAGGACACTTCAACGTGTGGACTGCAGGCACCGAGATTCAAACCTTCAACCTTCCGGTTGGGAGACGACTGCTCTACCCACCGCACCACCGTCGCCCCGAGCATCTTTTCCTCTCAGCTGGTTAAATACTTGCAGTCATGGTGCAGTAGCAGGATAAAGTCAGTGAAATATAAATACATTTTATTTGTTCCTAACTTGCAGAGGCAGGTCTATCATTAAGAATGGACAGAAGTTGACTGAAACAAGAACTGACCTGGAAAGACCTATCTGCCACTGACAGCTGATTTGGGTCACGTCTTAATATTTGGGATGTTACGCGTTTGTGCTTTGATGCTTGAAGAATACAGCTGTTTTTCCTGTGCGTCTGCCTAGTTTCAGTGAGATAAGGCCCACTGTGAGTGTAACTGTCCAAATGACAGCTTTCATTTGAGAAGTGGGTTTGTTTGTTATTAATAATGAGTTATTATTACTATTGAGGAATTGGTTGAAATGTCATGAATGGGATGTTAAGTGTTAGCAGAGATGAGAAGATCTGAGAAATGTATTACTTTTGTTGGTAAAAAGGTTTATTTTGAAGGGCAGTATGTGCCAATCATGTGACTGGAGTTGAGTGAGGGCACCAATGTGGCATTATGGGACAGATACAACATGGACAGAGAAGAGACATACAGCCTAAAGTTATTTTTTGCACATGGTTTTAGAGGCGCAAACGGTGAGGTGTACATATGTTGTATTTGTGCTTAATGTTGTTCATGTGCCTCTATTTGTATATATTTAAGATTCTTTATCGTTACTTTGTCTGTAGTTTTCACAGTGGCTGAGGAAACGGAGAGAGAAAAATAAAACTTTCTGAAGACATCCGTACGAAGCGTGGCGATCCTTAAAACTAGAACTAAACCAGTGCAGCTACAGTGAGATTAAATGATTGAGAGAAATCACAAGAGCATGACCCCACCCTCTGATGTTGTGCTGTGTTGGTCCTGTAGATTCACTGCACAGGACGCATCTTCATGCTGATGCTCTTCAGGGAGTAGTCATGGCCCTTCCACGAGTACCAAGAAACTCCAATAGCAAAGAGAGTGCCGTCAGGCCCCCAGCGATAAACCCCATTGGGGTTTGCAGAATGGCACTGACTGTACCAGAAAGCTCCTAGGTGTGACTTGGCACAGTTGGACGCTGCAGTGTCCTGGTCTTTGTCGAAGGTGGAGAACTTGAACCCCGTGTGACCACTCAGGGCATCTCCTGTAGACACAAAACAACCATAGTGTTTTTGAATCTGCATTACTCAGAAATATCTTCCAAACATTTCACAACCCGCAGTCTGTCAGATGGACTAAACGTGCCAGCAATGGTGCAGACGTGTGAACTCATCATTAATCACCTATACTCCACTGTGTCACAGTTCTAGTCTCTGCCCTGTATTTTCCTGGCTCTGTGATTTATTGTTCCCTTTCCAGCTGTTCCCAGACTGTGGCTCTGACTCTCTCCTGCACACCTGCTTCTCATTTCCTCCTTGTCCCATCTTGACTCTCACACACACTACACCTGTGTCCACCTCCCTAATCAGCTCTCTTCTGATGTGCCCTAGTGCCTTAGCCTCCGAGTCATTGTTCCTCATGTTTGGATTTACTTACCTGTGCTTAGACTCTGTCTTTTACCTGCTCCCCTTGGACTTGCTTTTTCTTCCTGTTGACCCAGCCTGGGGCTCTGATGTGACCTCATCTCATGTACATGATCTTGTATGCCCGGACTCTAACTAAGCCTCGTTTTCGCTCACCGTTCACAATTAACTGACCAACTCCTTCTGCCAACCAGTCCACCTCTTGTGTGTCTGCACTTCTACATGACAGATGCCCTCCATGAAGGTAGGGGTATCAGTGTTCTGGATTCATAGGTCTCTGGGCACCAGGGCAGCCTTTCAAGTGCACTCATGTTGGCCATTGTCTTGGCTAAAAGAATAAGAAAAGCTCTATGCCCTGTTGTTACATGCTGCTTCCTGCTGCGGTGGTGCTCCACCCAAGCTGGGCATCCTAACCCCTAATACCTAACCAGTCACCAAGGTCAGGCTCTCTCACTGGGCTGTGGATCTAGTCTGGCAGTCGTACAAGGAAGAAGGCAGGCTGGCTGCAGCCGTGGTGTGGATTGAACACACAGTGGGGCCACCTCGTGAGCCTCCCGTCTGAGATTTGTCATGGTTTATGGTGTTCCTACTGCATGAACAGGGCAGCTAGCACTTCAGTCAGGAAACGTGCGCCAAATGAGGTGTGGTAGGACCCTGTACCTATACCCTGAGTGCCTGCATAGTATAAACATATAACTCACCCGCTCCTCCATCTGTGAATCCAGCTACATGGAGTTTGTATCCCTCACATTCTCCATCGATGGAGAATGATGAGTACCGAGCAAACACTTTATTTCCTTCAAAGTCCTTCATGTCGATCAGCAGCTCATGTTTCCGCTGGTGTGTCAGGTAGTAGATGTTGTCAAGCCCTGGAAGCACACACACACACACACACACACACACACACACACACACATTCATAAATGTGCTAAACCCTTTTCACATTTTCTACAGACCTGTGGATATTTCACTAAAACACTTTGACATTTAAAGAGAAGTAACTGATCTAAGACTTATGTCACAAAATTTAATTAGTTTTAATGTTAGTACTTAATGGACAGTGTGTCACGAGTCACATGACTGTTAGTTTGGCATCACTCCTCACCGAGCCAGTGCTCTCCTGCAGCGTTACCAAAGCCAAACTTGTAGTGATCCCAAGGCCTGTAGAAGTTCACCGAGCCGTCCATCCTCCTCTGGAACACCTGGAAGGCAGGGTGGGGGTTTAACCAGGTAAGTAACATATCTGACGGCAAGCTTTTTACTGGTGTGTGATTTATTGTGACAGCCCAACAGGAAGTGGGAAAAGCACTGGCTAAAACTTGATGGAGCTGA
This sequence comes from Monopterus albus, assembly GCF_001952655.1. Classification (NCBI taxonomy): domain Eukaryota; kingdom Metazoa; phylum Chordata; class Actinopteri; order Synbranchiformes; family Synbranchidae; genus Monopterus; species Monopterus albus. The sequence continues at coordinate 600,151 of NW_018128057.1, read as the reverse complement.
CTTTGGTTAAAGCACTCACCGTCCACCCTCCTCCTACTGAATCCATGTCACAGTACACCTGCACACAAACAGTCATTAGTATTTTTAACTAAATATACTCACCCTTCTGCTGTGAAGCATCCCTGTGTGGTTCACTGACAGTTTTATTCTCTGCTTTTTCTTGCAGTGCCAAAGTATGCAGCTAGCTGCACTAAGATACCAGTCAGCAGCTGAGCACCAGCTTCTTTCACCAGTCATATGAACAAGGCTTTATTCTTTGTCATGATGGTCTGAGACTCCCTGCTGCTGTCAGGTGGAACAGTGCAGTCAGTCCCTGACTGACTGGTCTGGCTCCGTCAGAAGTGGTGGTAAGAATTTATGATTCTACAATCTGACCCAGTCACTGGCTCAACATGCAACAGTGCCCTGTAGTTTGCTGCTGGAATAAATGTCACCCTGTGTCCCAGACAGGATGGAGTGTACCTGCACAGCAGACCTCTCTCCAAGGGGATAGATGGTGTACACCCCACTCTGCAGGTTCTTGTCTTGTAGACGGAGGTCGCTGCAGTCTACCGGCTGGGAAAACCCTTTGCAGCTGGTCAGCAGTGGAGCCAGGAGGAGGATGGCTGTTATCAGCTGGAACACAGGTGAAGTTGTGGTCTTGACTTAGAGTGAGGTCTAAATCTTACACAGTTTAAACCTCTGGCCTCTAATTTCATGGTGGTGTGGGAACAATCTGTGCAGCGTCCCTGGGGCAGCCATTCAGCTGCTAATGTCACAAGCCTTTTCACAGTCTTTGTAAAATATCAGCTGACAAACTTACCGTCATTATCAGAGTTCTGCTGATGTGGATTTGCTCGATGCTCTGAAAACACAAGAAAAATCCTTCAGTCTGGAGCCTCACATGGGCCAGATCATTATGTGGCTGCGGAATATTTAGAGTGGACCAGTGGTCCGGGTCCTGACCTGGTCACTCCCCATAAAACTACACTGAGCTCAGCAGTGACAGTAATTACTTCCCCTCAAAACTGCATTAGAAACAATCCCAACACCAGCTACTCAGTTTACTGTGGCTCAAGGTTTTTCAGTGGGGTTTAAAGTATCGTTTTGTGGGAATACATCATTATTTTCCCAGGATATAAACTTAGAAAGAACAACCTCAATATTTACTTTTTAACAGTACAGTCTATCTAGAATGTTTGTTATCAACAATGATTTCTAAACAATAATTTGTCAATTTAAATTAAAAATGCTGACAGACAAAATGAGAAAATATAAAAAATTTCAATAAAAAAATTCTAATATATATATGAAACTAAACAATAAACAGCCATTTCACCCTATAATAAATGTAATATCTCATAAGCTAAACATTGCATTTACATTTAAACTTGACCCAATATTTAATTCATGAGGGGACTGACTGCATTTCAAGTAAAGATTCAGTGGTTTCTACATAAACACTTAGTGAAAGTGTCAGTGTATGTGACTGTTTTCAGTCCCAGACACTGTCACAGCCCGTACTTTATTGCTGTCCTCCAGTTCAAAGTACCTTTGCATGTGACACACACAGATCTATTCACTGATACTCTTCTGCTCTATAATTTAATACTGGCCATCAGCCATTTGGTTCGTGGAGCCTGTTGGCAGGACTGCGCACCCTGATGCTGCCTTACAGACTCAGTTCAGGGAAAAACACTTGATTACAACAGTTTATCAGTAAGTCCATAGAACAGTCCCACCTGTTACAGTTGACATGCAGATTTTAAATGTAACTAAAACTCTGTGCTCTTGGTTGTAACACAGTGGATTCACAAACATGAGCACAGTTCTTACTCAGTCACAAGGACAGCCAGACATCCCAAAAGCCCTGTGTGAGGGTTGCCAGGTTGGAGGCTCACCTGTGGGAAGTGAGGAAAGTGTTGCTTCTCCTTCAGTCTGACAGACTTCACAGCTTCACCGCTCTTATCCACCCAGGCTTTTTTATGCACCCAGGCAGCTGAGTGTGATTATCTGAATGTTTGCTTCAGTTGGTCTTGTTCTTTTTAAATAACACGAGTTCATTTCCTGACTAAACAGAACAGTGCATCCGTTGTTTTGTATCCAGAACACGCGGTTGCAGCATTGCCTCCTGACTGTGCACCTCCTGACACTATGCCTGTGCAGTGGTTTGGGCTCTGATAGAGGAATTTTAACATAACTTCATCACCACTCACAGCTGCTAGAGAACTGACCTGTCACAGTATGTTCTGTACTCCACTCCACAGGTTTACATAAGGCCAGTGTGTTTTGTCTGTAACACTTTTTAACACAACAAACATACTAACTAAATTCATCGTATAAAGTGGGTACTACTAAAATACTTACTGGCTCCTACTGGTATGTAAATATAGGTACAGTGGAATAAAACTATAAACCTATTTCTATAAGTACGGAGTACATACAGGGTACAGTAAAATGGTGATGGCAAGTCTGATCATCTGCAGTATCTATGAAGTAGTTTTTTTTTTATTGCAACTTGAAATAACACATTTACAGGACAAAGGACTTAACAGAGAAGATGAGACAACAGACATTAAGAAAAGAGACAAAGGGATTATTAAATGTAGTTTGTGTGTGTGAAAGTGTGTAGTGTCGGTGTATCCAACTCTAATCGGTACATATTAAAGAAAAATACAACTGAACCAAATAAACTAATACATTTTTTACAAATGTAAAAAAGAAAGGGGGTGGGGGGGTAATCAACAGAGGACCAGGAGTGTACTGGTGAATCTTGTTATCAATATTCAACCTTTCCAGATGGTTACAGTGTCAGAACCTTGTCATAATGAGCAGGCACTTCTCTGTGCCAGTTTTACACTGTCCTGTCGTTTCACTGTCAAGAACCACGTAATGTCCCTCAGAACAGCTTCTCAGGTAAAAACATTTGCCTCTATATAGTTTAATCTAACATTGGTAACAAAGAGGAGTGAGTCAGTCAAAGGAGTCTGAAGAAAGGAAATGAGTGGGAGTGAAGTCAAGCACCTGTATTGTCCAAAGACAACACGAGTGAAAATGTATAAACGTAAAGTGTAGGCACTGTAAAGTAACGCAGACACAGGGCTGCTGTTTCTTCAGATGTCTGTTAGTTTATTTCAGGAACATTATGAATCATGAAACATTACAGCAGTTTGTGAAACCCTCCACAATACCCACAATTCTCTCTGCTCATCACAGATCAATTCAGTTTACTGTGTCTATTTCCAGATCAATTATGGATTCAAAAAGAATGCAAAATAACTCTATACAACTAGTGTCTGGTCATGACTTTGTTTTCCTGGTATAAAAATAAGTTCTAAGTGCTTCACACACTTTAATACTGTCTCTGCTTTGGCATGTTCACAGCTTGGATGTCAGCGCATGCCGCCAACTCAAAAACATACCCAGAAACGAACATATGGAATATGAAGTTGGCCTGAGCGGCCTGTGCTACTGGTGTGTGTTCCTTATTATCAGGGCAACAGACCCAGGGAGCGCAGGAGGTCAGCCAGAGGGTCCAATATTATCATTTTAACAGTGGTTTCAGTCAGAAGTTAAAAAGAACCTGCAGTTTATTTCTTATGCTCTGTAAACCGAAGATGGTTTCAGCGAGGAAACAAATCTTCATTTTCACTGGCTCATTTATTTTATTCCTCGTTAAATCCATAACCAGATTTCTACATCTTGTTTGTGACCTCCACTGAGAGACACGGCCATAAAAGGTTTCGGTTGCCTGGTGCTAACTATAAGTTATCAACTGTAACTGTGATCTTGGTCTAAACTCTCCCACTCTGGAGTTGCCATTTGCAGATACTGTAGAGAGCAAACATAAAGTTAATGAATGTAATTGTGGTTTTTGAGAGTTGTCTGATGGAGACGAGGTTGGTTTTAGGACGGCAGCTGATCTGAGTGAAGGTGGAGCAAACAGGACACAGTGTGAACATGAAAATACTGAAACATGGCAAAGAAAAATGAGCCTACACTCTACAGGTAACAGTGAAGATGTTTCTGTTCCACTGTGGAGCTCGATGCTCAGCTGGTTTTATATATGCTGAGTAGAGTTTGTTAGCATGGCAGTACAGCAGTAGTACACAGGCCCCCCGTCACATTTACAGGTAGTCACAACAAAGCTTTTCACAGGACTGACTGGGAACATGAGCTTTCTTCTCTTTAGTAAGGTAAAGCAGATCTGGTATGGAGATAGAAAGAATGAAATAAAAACCCAAAGCACCGGTCTCACGTGTTGGTTTCCTTTCACATGCACACGATTTAAAACCATTTTACACTATTCACAGTTTATAGAGCTAAAACCTCCAGAAGGCCTCAGCGACCAAAACATGGTTTCCATGTTAAAATCCCAGACTCCTAAAATGTCTGGAGTACTGTCAGATTTTTTTGTTGGGACATTAAGTTTGATACCTTATACACAATTTACAGATATTTTTCATTTCAGACTAAATTCTACAGCTAGGGTAAGACACACAGAAGAACTATAAATCCCAGGTATCTCAGCGATAAAAAGGCAGGGCTACAAAAAAAGCATAAAATAATTTTTACAGTTTCGGTTTTTGAGGACTGTAAACATTCTTCTAGAAACAAACCAAGAACTGCTGAAAAAAAACACCTTAACTGAATAACATGAATTCAGATCTACAACCAATCACTGGCCGCCTCCCAGATACTTAATCAATCACAGACATGTACATGCAGATAGTTCAGAGCAAATATAGGCAAGAGACAGAGACAGACAATGTGAAGAAGGAAAAAGGTGAAGAATTTGTTTCAGGGCGACTGACAAGTCTGAAACATTTCCCAGCAGCAGATTTCAAAACGCTTCTGCAGTACCATATAGTTTTTACTTTGGCCCCGACTCCACAGCGGATTAGTCTCCTTAATAACTGCAGCAGTCCCCAGTCAGCATCACAGCGGTGCATTCACCCTATTCTGCTCTTGCTTTGTGGAAGTAACCCCACGTCATTCAGTGTCCTCACAACCCTGTGGTCACACTGTGATCAATCAGATTTCACCTTTTATCTGCACTACTGTGATTTAAGAACTAAACCAGGACTTGGCATTTTAAAAGCAGGATAGTGTGAATGCAGCCTTTGCTACAAGTGTTTTCCCTCTTTCGAGACGCTGTCCTAGAAAACGCCGTATCCGTCAGCGTTGCGCGTCGCCACAGCAAACGCAGGGTAGCCCTCATAGGTGGTGTAGGCGGTCAGGTCCTGACCCAGAGACACAGCCTGCTTCAGCTGGGATGCGACGGCTGCCGATGCTGCCGGGCGTGGCCGG
>NW_018128057.1:590119-594780 GCF_001952655.1 Monopterus albus | reverse complement strand
CCGATGCTGCCGGGCTTGCCAGAGCATAACCTGGCCAGAGATGGGACAAACATTCACAGCCAGTTGTCAGGGAGTCTAAAAGTGAGCTGTAAAGTCTGTTGTTACGTATGTTGGTTGATCATTGGTAAATAACTTTGTGTGTGTTTAAATGAAAGCACACAAAAAATGAAAACTGCGCTGAATAGTTTTCATATGAAATGTTGTATTTGTCCACTGGGGGCAGCAACAAGCTGAGAGACGTACACAGCAGCCATATTATAACCTACCAAAAACTCTTGATTCTGATTGGCTGGAAGTGTGGATTAACCTTAAGTGACAAACTGTACAGCAGATACATAAGTACCAGGTGCCATATACTGTGTCAGCTACACTTGGCAGGAGTTACTGAGTGAAGCATTCACAGACACCAGCATGTTGCTGTCAAGAGTCATGTTCTATCAGGTCTGTTAGTGGTCTGTTGAGTGAAGCGTTAGTTGGTTTGGGTACGGACCTTCACATACCTGGGAAGGCTACCGAGGCCACGGTGGCAACGGTAGCACAGCTGGTGTCAGCGGCGCCCTCTGTCTGCAGCCCGAGCGTCTGCAGAGTGTGTTCGGCTGCATGCACTTTAGCTTCTTCGACAGTGGTACACAGCTTAGCAGGGGTGAAGGGATGGCTGCGGGCACACAGAGGAGCCAAGACGTGTAAAACCTTCCTGTTGCAGTGAAGTTCGTTTCAGGCAATATGATTAAAACTGGAAATGTTCTAAAATGCGTAGAGCTCAGAGCTTTATTGTAGCTTTAATCAGAAAGAAACTCAGCACTTTAATGTCGTGTCCAGTGGTAGAAGTACCTAGATCTTGTACTCATGTAAACGTAGTAATACCACAGTATAATATACTGTGTTACAAGTAAAAGTCCTGGATTCAGAATATTACTTAACCACCATTCTGCATCACATGACAAAACCAATCATTAGGTGTACTAACCATAGGCCAGACTCATAAACCACACAGGTTTCAGTAACTAGTCGACTAACATAACAGTTAGTGGTGGCAGGAGCAATACAGTACTAGAAACAGTAGTACTAGTAGTAGTAGCAGCTATAACAGTACTACTAGTAGGATGAGAAGCAGTAGTAGTCAAAGTAGAAGCAGCAGCAATAGTATTAGCAGGAGTAGTACCAGAATGAGCAGTGGTAGTAAACGTAGTAACAGTCATAAAGCAGCAGCAGAATTAGTAGTAGATGTAGTATCAGTAGGAAGAAGAGTAGAAGTACTACTAACACTCATAGTAGCAGTACAGGGAACAGTAGCAGTAGGAGCAGGTTTAGTAGCAGCAGTAACAGTAGTAGCAGTGGTATTGTTACACGTTGGGGTACTGCGTAGCCAGAGCTGGGATGGTGATCTTGTAGAGGAAGAGTTGTCTCTGGTCTGGACCGAGGGCAGAGTGGAGCTGGTAGACAGGCTGACCCCAGTTATTCTTCTGACACAGCTCCTCCAGGACCTGGGAGACAGACAGGCAGGGGGGGAGACACACTGGTGTGAAGGTGGTTCTTCAGGCGGGGTGTGGTGTTACACTTTGAAGGAAAATCCCAGTTAATGACAACGTGGGCCTAAGTTCTGCTGTGGTGTCAGACTAGAAAGAAAGATGTGCTTGGTAACATGGGGGTCAGTTTTCAGCCTATTTAATTGCCTGCCTGAGTCTGGAGTCTGTTTGACTCTCCGGTGACGCCACGTCTCGCAGTTCTTCCTGGGGGATCTCAAGACATTCTCTGACTAGACAGGGTACTTGGGCTCCCCCAGTGTGCTCTGGGTCTTTAACTTCTCACCACAACAGTCTGAAGTTGAATCAGTGATGGGGCGTATTCCTGACTGATCCCTGCCCACAGAGAATGAGTCTGACTTCCTGATCTGCCTCTGGTCAAATACAACTCACTGCTGCTGCAGACCAGGAAGTCACCGAACACATTTCACAGTTCAGAGATTCATGGACTATGTGGTTTGTTCAGTAGTACTGTCAAGTTCAGCAGATCACAGAACCAGCCTATACCATTCACAGTTGAGCTATCACAAGCTGCTGATTCAGTTAGTGGTAACCACCTCAGTAACCCATAGTCCTGTCCAGAGGATAGCCTGGAAGACTCAGTCCACAAAACACTTGTGGACTGAAGACACAAACATTCCCCCCCCACCTCCTTATTTTTGTACAGAAAAGTAAAAAAATAAGACCAAAGTTGTATTAACTCAGTGTTAACCTCCACCTCCAAGGGTTTCCTGCTTCTCAGGTGTGTCCACTCACCTGAGGTGCAGGCTTGATGGCGGCCTTCAAGCTCATGGCAGCAGGGTTCATGGGGGTCAGCTCCATGCCCGGCAGGAGGTCGTACAGCTTCTCCTCTGAGTATAGGCCAGGTAGCCCCGCCCTCCCAGCCCCCGCACCCCCGCAGCCCCTACAGGTACAGTCATGTAAATTTCTACAGGAGACCGAAAAGGTAGTGAAATCAATCAAATCACCAGAAATCAACTGGGAAGAAGAATCACATAGTCAGACAATCATCCAATCAGAGTGCACAGGTACAGGTTGTCATGGTAACAGCACATCTCTCCTGCTGCAGGATCATTTCTCTGGGTGATTCACTATCTCACAGGATTAATTAACAGTAAAGTTTCACTTTTGATTCAGTGGATCATGTTTGATTTTCATTGACAATATTCAGACAGGCGTGATTTGATTCAGCTCAGCTGGTCTCTAAAACTAAAAATCATATTACTGGTGAGTTGACTGTTGCAGAAACCCCAGCCCTCATTGCTACCATTGCTGCGACCATCAGCCTTTACATATATTAACTGTTTCAGGCAAAGCACCAAGTATTTGCAGATTCAGCCTGGAGTGATCAGACAGAGCTGCTGACATCTGTTTAAACTCGAACACAACTGCTGCTCATGCTCCTTGTGAACAGGGATTTTAAAACATTTTTTTAAACCCCAAAAAGTATAAAATGTTTGTCGGGTTTTCAAGGAACATCGGCTCTTTGCTGCAGGCAGTGAGCTAGCCGGGCATGCTAATGTTAGCAGTATTCATTAGAGCAGATATGCTTGACCAGTCGTTGCTGGGAGGGGACTTCAGCCAACGATCAGTTTACCATCAGACACTCGCTCATGTGGAAACACCCCTGCTGTCCTGTAAAAACCGTTTGACTCCACCCGAGGAGCTTTCCTTTTGAGTTTGAATCATGTAAAACATAATGATTTGGGGTTTCCAGCTGACACCAGCAGTTTGTTTTATAAACACTACACAAAACGGTGTGAAAATAATAAAGAACAGTTGCAAGAGGAGCTCAGACTCGCACAGAAGTAAAAGGAAATGCACAGTGTATTGGACAAGGCTTAAAGTTGTGCATTAAGTTGTTAGAACACAGAAGGAGATGCTGACCTTTGCGTTCTTACACAGCAGCAGCAGGGCTGTCCTAACATACGCCTCCTCTGCAGTTAAAGTCAATGTTCACTGTGCAGCATCAGCAAACTCCTGTAAAGTGCCCAGACATAAGTGTCTGGTCCTGTGCGGATTGCTCTGGCTGCTGTCTGTGAAGCTTCGACTGCCTCTGACTCTGATGTGCATCCACATGAGGACGTGGTGTGTCTGTTTCACATAGTCGTGCACTCATCTGTCTGGGGCTAGTTTTTGTCTTTTTTTTATGTCACATGATTCACTAAGTCTGTTTCACTGCACATTGTCACAGTTCATTTTCATAAACGCACCAACTTTTGCAACTCAGCCAATGCAGTATTTCAAAACTGTCTTGTAACTGTGCACAACATGGTTGATGGAAACACACCTGCTCATGTTGCTGTGTAGCACCTGTGAAAGAAATAGCCTAAGCTAAATGACCTAAAAGTATGGCCTGGTTTCCTCCAGAGCAGCTGATGTCACATTACTGTTATTCCTGTAAAGTGAGTGTTGTGTGTCTAAATGTTCTCTGTGGCAGAGGTGGACGTGGCCCCCTCCGCTTCTTACAGTAGCTGTATGTTTTTCTGATCCCATGAAGCAATGTTGTTTTTCTGTGTGAGAATGTGAGCTCGCCTTGCATCACTGTCTCCAGTGGAGAACATTCGCTTTCTTCTGCCTGAGATTATGAACGAAGCCAAGCGCATCCTCACCTCTGACAGACGGTGTCCTGATCACACCTCGACCTCCGATGTGAGCTTTGGCTGCTGGGAAGCGGAACTGACCTGGAATGGCAGTGTAGGCCTGGGGGGTGTAAAACACTGGAGCACCGAGATATGCCGCCGAGGGGTCGTACACCTGAAGGAGGGGAAAAAACTTGCTGCTTCTAGTCTGTGATGTGGACTGTCATGGAGTTTTAATTATCCTGGGGAATTTTTGATGGACTGGCACAAAACATTTGTCCAGACATTCATGATTCTCAGAGGATGAACCTGACTGAAATAAGTAAAATTCCTGTAGAATAATTTAAAAATATTATATATTTGTTTACCCCTCCTTGAATCGCCACCTTATTGTGGTGGAGGGGTTTGAGTACCCGAGTGATCCTAGGAGCTATGTTGTCGGGGGCTATATGTCCCTAGTAGGGTCTCCCAAGGCAAACAGGTCCTGGGTGACGGGTCAGACTAAAAGTGGTTCAAAAGCCCTTTATGAATAGATTAAAATCAAGGACCGTGATGT
>NW_018128057.1:580257-587145 GCF_001952655.1 Monopterus albus | reverse complement strand
AGACCCAGGACACGCTGGAGGGACTATGTCTCTCAGCTGGCCTGGGAACGCCTTGGCATTCCCCCAGAGGAGCTGGAGGAAGTGTCTGGAGAGAGGGAAGTCTGGGCATCTTTGCTTAGACTGCTGCCCTCGCGACCCGGTCCCGGATAAGCGGAGGAAAATGGATGGATGGATGGATATATTTATTTAGGACCGAGGTGAATGATTTCTTTCACTGTGGACACAGCAACATAATTTCTCAGTTTAAGTGGCTGATTGTTTGTAACAAATCAGGAAATAGTGAGACACAGGTCATAATTACCAGAGCTCAAGACAACAATCTAAACCTCAAAATGATCAAAACTAAATTCATATTAGTAAAACTATTAAAGAAAACTTGTAAAAAAAAACAAACCATTCAATCTCTGGTATTTTTACATTAACAATTTTAAATATATATTTTTGTCTGAACGATAGACTCACTTCCTCTGTGTGTGTCTTAACCTTCATGTTAGGACAGATTTCTCTATATGTGGGCATAGTTTTCAAAGCACGCCAAGCCACTGATGCAGCTCCTTAGAAAAAGCTCAATGAAGCCTTTTAATGCATGATATTGAGCTGCATTTAAGAAAAACCTTAAATGTGAAGTGGATAAAAAGAAGCACATCCAAAAATGATGTACGCCAACTACACAATAATGCAATGTTCTGTCAGCAAGCCCCATGAATAAAGAAAATAAATGAATAAATATGCTAAAATGACTTTCTATGTAAGAAGAAAATCCCTTTAAGAAGGACCATAGCTACATAAATGACCATGAAAAACCAAATCCACGACAAAACTAAGAACCAGCCATGCCGGCAGCTCTGTAAGGCTGTACGCAGACATGTTCACAATTTCAGGGATGAGTCTTGAAGGGCAGCTATAAAAGGATTCTCCCATAAGTCATTCTGATGACAGAGCCTTTGCCTCCACCTGACCAAAACTGTGAGCGTATCAGATTCGAGATGGGAATTCAGATGAAACCTGGTGTCAGAGCTCATGTTGTGTGCAGAGTCATACATGTCCCAGAGTGTAGGCGGCGTAGTCAGGCTGCAACAGCGACGCTCCTCGTCCTCCCGTCCCTCTGGTGTAACGAACATAACTGTCCTTGTCGACCGGCTTGGCCAGAGTCACCTCGATAGGAGACCCATCCACCACCTGCAGGGAGGAGGGGAATGCTTACACTACTCACATGCCAACTGTATAATGAGTTGCTGGTGTTGTAACCACTCCTCCATAACATCCACACCGTAAGAGATGGATGACACAATCCACAGTTCTCTCTCTGTTTAAAATGAGGTAATCTGAGGCTTCAGGCATCTGATTAAAGCTCCTACACACTGTGAGTTTTAAGGTTTGGTGAATCGTAGCTCTATAAAGGAAATGGAGACAGAGACACATCAGCTTCATCATCCGTCTGTGTTTCTGTCATGTTGTGAGAATGCAGCGTTGCTTTGTTGTAACTTGTAAAGTACATCAGTGAGGTGTGTTGCCATTGACCTGTACAGAGTGGGAATGCCAAAAAGAAGCTGACTCAGTGGATAAACACTGTGTGTGGAGCGATGAGGAGGCTGTGGCCTTCCTCTCACTAACACATGAAACCAACAGGAATGTCAGAGTTCCTGGAGCTCCTTTCATCACTTAATCTTCTTCTGCAGGGGTGACGGGTCCACCTTAAACACCAGTCTACCTTAACATCCTGACCGGGCTCAGGAGGCCCAGGAGGCCCAGGAGGCCCAGGTGCAGCTTGTGAGGTCCCCTGTGTGTGACTTGCCAGGCAGTCACTGCTCCTTGGAGCTTTAGCAGAGGATTAGTGCTAACTGCTGTTTTGGGCTCTAGTTTTATGTCTCGGGCAGCTTTTGTCAAGTGTTTTAATATATACACCCAATTTCAAAGAAGAGTAGGTTTAATTCCTGTTGAAACTGTGTTTTGCTCTGAGGACTTCTACAGCAGCCTCTGTCATTTTATCTCAGCACTGGTTACGTTTACATTCACCTAGTGGATGGAAATAAGGAGTAATTCACTTTTTTGCTGATTTATTGTCAAAATTTGTTCTACACTTGGATGTAGTTAAAAAACAAATTCTTAGAAGTTCTCATTATGTGGCCATGTTACTTGAGCCTGCAAAATACAGTGAGTGGCATTATTTTGAGTTGCACTCTGTCAAGCATCATGAAATAATTATTTTTCAAACTCAACATCATGTCAGATGTTCTGTTGTTCTCGGGAAAATAGAAACTTGACTTTTGATGCCATAAAGAGAAACAAATGTGATCTTGTGTTGGTTTCCTGTTTCTGCTGACCTTCCCGTTGAGAGCTTTCATGGCGTTGATGGCATCTTCCCTCTGAGCGAAGTGGACGAAGGCGTAGTCTCTGATCTTCTTCACCCGCTCCACTGCACCTGTGTAAAATCACGTATGGATCTTCTGTCAGCCTTCTGGAGCCACAGAGATCACTGGTTCCAGTTTATTTCTAACCTGTATCCCATTAACTACACATATCCTTTATGTTACAAATCATCTTTTTTTTAAAAAGCAAGTTACACAGACCTGAAACTTGAATGAAACTAACTTGTCAGTTTTATGTTATTGTCCGTCTCAGTGCTTTAAGTCACAACCTGACATCAGAGCTTTGAGAGATGACCGCTGTGTTCTGTTATACCTGGTTTGAGGCTGTTGAACTCATTTTCGATGGTCTCCTCTGTGGTCTGCAGCATCAAGTTCCTGACATACAGTATCTTAACAGTTGCCATAGTATCCTCATCTACCTCCACTTCAGGCTCCGCCCAGTCCACGGCGATGGCATGACCCCACAGCTGAATACGACCTGAGAGGACAGATGAACAGGGCCCGAGACAGCACGGGTATTGGTTGTGGTTGTGTCAGTTTGTGATTGTTTGTCAGTAATGCTTAGTCAGCTGAGCTGTAAAGTGCCGCAGTAGTGAGTCAAAAAACCCCTGAGTCAGAACTTTTGCACTTCCATTTCCCTCACCCTGAAGTCAGTGGGTTTTTTTGAACAGATTTTTGGTTAGATGCCTAAAAGAAGGTCTGTGGTTAACACAAGGCCATTACATTTTCCTGTACTTGATACAAATCTGTGTGCTGTTACCTGATCAGTACTATTTCTATACCTTTTACTCAACAGAGCCACCAGAGACTCAGCATCTGTAGGTCAGTCTGGCTTCACTGTTGCACAAACTCGGTTATGCAAATGATCTTCCTGTGCAGAAGCAATAATACTGTATCTCTCAGCTGTAGCCTCAGGGAGAAGCAGCCCTGCTTCCCAGACAGCATGAAGACTCCGAGCCACAGGAAAATCCTCTGACTGTTTAAATGTCCAGTCACAGCCTGGAAGCACCAGGAGGCTTGAATGTACTTATGGTTATTTCTGATGTGATGACATCATCGCCATCTTATCTATGTTTATCTTATCCACCCATCAGAGCTCTTTGCTGATTGGACACTGACCCAGTGACACAGGCCGTGATTGGCAGGTGAATGCACAGTCTTACAGTCAGAGTGAGACTTTGACATATTTTATTATGTTGTGTTTACTTTTATGACAATTTGATTTGACGGGATAATGATGGTACTTTGGCTGCTTTAAACGTAGCAACAGCCACCACAGCTGCTTGTGTCTTCTATCCCAGCACCACAGGAACTAGCCATTGCTTCCAGTTTGGTTCTGAAACCAACATGCTGAGGCTTGAAAATGACTGAAGACCAGCTTTTCACCCACTGTTAGTGTTACTGTTGAGTGGAAAATGTTGAGAAAACTGGGAAAACCTGCGGGTAGGTACATGAACTGTCTGATATGAAAGATGTGAGGGTAAACTGCTGAACAAAAACCTCTTCAGTGTCAGTTTTTCTAAGTGATTTCTACACTGTGTTCATTGTTTGTCTTGGTTTGATCTTCTGAAATGTTTGATTTTCCTTGAGCACACTAACAGTCGTTGACCTTAAAGGCATCACCGCTTACAAAAACCTAACTGTGACCAAAACACTGATCAAGTGTTCAGTCTCTACCTGGCAGCAGTTTGCGGCGGGCCATGGCGGCTGTACGGTGACTCTCGTACTCCACAAAGGCGAAGCCTCTGTTCTTGGTCTTGTCAGTGGCGCTGGGGTACACGATGACGTCCACAACCCCCTCAGTGACCTTTCTCATCTCAGCCAGGATCTCCTCACGCTTCTTGGTTTTAGGAATCCCGCCCACAAACAGGCGGCAGTTGTCCACGCTGGCACAAACTCCAAGGAGGCGGCCATTCCTGCAGAAAGCGAAATGTTCGTCAAAACAGCAGTCATAAATGAAAGGTAAATATGATACAGTTCAGTAAGTATAACTGAATTGACTGACATCACTACAGAATTTGAGATGGGCACAATGCATTAAAACCCAATCGCTACAAGGTGGTGCTGAAGGCTAGTCTTTCTAGAGGACCTGTTTCTAGTGCTAACAAATGCTCAGAATATGGAGATGCTCAGCATGGTTGATATTGCTTTGTGGTCACACAATATCAATATCAATTCTGGGTGGTTGCTTGCATGTTCTGTTTTGCTACAGTGTTTAACTGATGATTGTAGTTCTTGGATGAACACAGTCCCTCCCAGGCTGTCGAGCAGACTGAAAACAGTGGAAGCAAAGATGAAAAAAGAATAAAACCTGACCTGATCTCATAGTTGTTGAGCTGCTTCATGGCTGCTCTGGCCTCCTGTTTGGTGCCAAAGGTGACGAAGGCGTAACCTCTGTTGTTCCCGTTGAAGTCCATCATCATTCTCACCTCGTAGATCCTACCAAACTAGACAGGAAGAGAGAAATTAAAAGATGTGAGAACATGTGAACTGGTATGATGCTGTGGGTTGCTCAGGACCCCTGTCTCTCACCTTCTCACACAGTGGAACTAGTTCATCTTCAAACAGATCTCTGGGGAGTTTCCCCACAAAGATCTCGCTGCCTCTTTCTGGTGGTGGGCCGTCCCAGCCAGGTGGGGGGCCGCCGTACCTCCGCTGACCGTTTTCCTGAAACACACCGCAGGTAAAATACAGAAAACCTTCATTCATTTCTGCCATTTGAGAGTCAAGGGTTGCTAACACCAGTCACTTGCTCTTCAGTCAACTAAAGCAAACATGTCAATCAGAATCTACCAGTGGGTATAGCTTCACGTTGAACTGTGGGATGTGGATATTCAGCCTGCAAATATACAGTGCCTTGTGTTAGAAGACCAGTCTTGTTTGTAAAAATTCCCTTTTGACCTTTGAAAACGTCACAGCTTCTAAAAAGGTCATAAAAGGAGCTCAGTGTTCTCCACAACCTGGCGGGTCGATTTCAGATATCAGGTCCTGGAAGTGGTTCATTCCTACCTGCCGCAGTTGGTATCCTGTGCGTTGCATGAGCGCCCGGAGCGCCGTCTCCTTCTGCGTCCCCGTCAGTCCGTCCCCACTTGCTTTCTGATTGGATTCCATTGGGTGTGATTGACAGTTATATGTAAATCAGGGAAATTAGGGGTGCTCACTGGAAAACAGCCAACAACAATGCCTGTGTTACTTTAGTGTCCTACAACATTCCACATGAGAGTTTCTCAACCTTCGTGGTGCCTCGACATGCAGACTGGTCGTGTTGCATTACCATACAGTAACGAAGCAACATTTTTCCACACAGTACAACAACTGTCATGATTCGAGGCAACTTCCTGTCACAAACTTTTATTTTGGTAGACTTCCCCTGTCCTGTTCAGCCCGGTTCACCATTCCTGGCCCTGATCACACAGTTGTGTGAGGGAGGTGGCTGCTGCACTTAGTTTGGAGCCAAATTATCTCATTAAATTTGTTTAAAGCGTTAAAACCTTTATGATGAGGCTAAACATGTCCCTCCTTTACAGAAATGTACTCAATTACTAGAAATATCCTGGTTTTCTAAAGCATTATAAAACTGTTCTTGGCAAAAACTTCCTCACTTGCTAAAAATTTCCTGACTTCTCAGTTTGTCTTAACTTGACAGACATAAAAACATGAAGAGATTTTTGGAAGCTCTTGTCACTGAAGCAGTGAAACGAACGTAAAAGCGTGTGAGGAGCAGCTCCTGAGCTGAAGCCTGCTGGTCCTTGGGCCTGTTTCCCTGCTCTGAACAACAATATACCAGGTCAAGGTCTGTTCAGTAATCATTGACAGAGTGTGGACAGGCTGTAGCCTGACTGTCCGTCTCACTGGCCGACTGAATGGGAACAAACAAAGCTTCCTCTGTTTCCACAAATTACTCTCTTTGCAAAAACATCCTCAGATTCCCAGAATTATTCTTACTGCTTGAAAATTGTCCTCACTTTTCAGAAATGTCCTCGTTTTACAAATAAAGGTGGAAACTTTATAAAAAATGTTCACTTTTTGTAAACATCCCCACTTTCTAAAAGTGAGATGAAATAAAGGTCACAAAAACTGGACATCCTCTTTGAGTCGATTCAAATGTAGCTGTACGTTACATCAGCCACGCAAAGAGCACGTGTCAGCAAAAAGGAAACAGATTAATGATAAATGCTGAATATCTTTATGTTGGTGTTATTGTCAAAGTCTGTCCGTGGGTTTTTTGCATCTCCACTGTGTCCAGACACTGTTAACCTATCAGTGACCACACACCATGAACACACAATGGAGCTGATTCTGACTCAGTCCCACTCACACACCATCCTGCTGCTACACATACTCAATAGAGACCAGATGTCGATTCATCCGCTGCTGAAAATAGTTCCCCGTGCATTCACAGTTTACCCCTATTTGCTGATACACTCTACAGTGAGCAGCTGTTTGAGGAAAATGATTGAGTCTCTTTAAAGAACGATTCTGTGTATTTGTGAGGAGTTTTAAATCTTTATGTCTTCAG
>NW_018128057.1:559525-580221 GCF_001952655.1 Monopterus albus | reverse complement strand
CTGAGGGCCACAGACAGGAGGTCTCCAGCGTTACTTCTATCCAATCGCATTGGTTGAAAGAAACATCACAGCTACTGACAGGAGAAGAAAGAGACGTGTGTCCAGCCCTGATCATTCAGAGTGACTGACGGTGACTGCACACACAAGAAAAGAGTATTCCCTTTGTAGGTAAATTTATCAGTGTTTCTGCTGATGAGCTGATTAACAACGTTCCTCCCAAGAAACAGAGACATCCTCATCTTTAGTTCCAAGAAGTTCAGTGTTTCAAACCGACAACAGGTTCGGTCAGTAAAGGAACACAACAGACAACAAGCTGCAAACTCTGGAGCCAAAAACTAAACATGATGACACATGAAGTCAGAGTTTGCCTGTTACACACAAAAAGACATTTCTGTGAAATCTGACCCTGTACGTCGAGATTAGGACACGAAGTTGGGAAATATCCAGTGACATGGTAACAAAACATCAAGTTTAAAAAATATCTTGGTGTGTTAAACCTGTTTCCAACAGTAGGGTCTTACACTGTGGACAAGAGACGTTCTGTGTCTTCAGAGCCTGAAACAGTTCAGTAGTCGACTGATCACACTCAGCAGTACTCATTCACTCATACACTGGGTGATCTCCTGCGATTCCCAGCATGCCTTTCAACAAATCTGCCTTATCAGCCTGTTGCTGCTCGCTCACATTAATCTCAGTGGCTGTGTTAGTTACTCTGTGTTTGTCTGAGCTCCTGGGGCCAAAACCTCTTTCACATCTATCAAGAAGCATTAAAGTTCAAAGATGGAGGACATCTGAGGTGTTCTTATTTGGTTTGTTTGATTCAAACTCCATTAAATTTATAAAAATGTGCTTTTAAATTATTTTTAGTTGATAGTGCTTCTCTGTGAGTGCTGTACTTTTATTTGTAATAGAGTATTTTTACAGTTTTGTTATGTGTACTTACAGTACATGAAAGACCTGAGTACTTCTCTTGGTACCCTTGAGTACTTTTAAACAGTGGCTAAAATCTTTGAACATAATCTAAGAGAACCCAAGTGCTGCTGTCCTGATTTTTACACCCATAATTTCAGGTCATTTGAAGATAAATGAAATAATAAACCGCGTTTGTTCTTTTTGGCTGCCTAATTTCAACCTTTAACCTGTGCAGAACAGTACATGGTATGCTCTCTGTAAGTACCTTTGGCACCACAGTAACGCTGTGAACGCAGGACCAGACGTGTTTTGCTCTGGTGTCTAAATATCCTTTAAAACGGATGTCGTATGGAGCTGCTGAGACACGTTCACTTATCTCTCTCTCTGTGTCTGTTTTCAGTGCCACCAACAGTGGCAGAGTGACACTTACTTTACACTCTCTCTCTCCATTATAACACACATGGTCGGCCTGTTTGTTCGCTCAGACATGTTGAGCCTTCCTGATGGCTACTGTTCACCACACACCAGCGAAGAAGAGTGGTTGAATGACACTTACTCTGTCTCTCTCTCTCTCTCTCTCTCTCTCTCTCTCTTTGTGGCTTAAAAAATAAAATTTTAATCTGAAAGCTTAGTTTCTTTGGATGAGAAATAGCAAAAACTCACCTGAGCAATTTCAGAGATCACCTCCCTCCGATCAGAGCTGTGTCATTCTGAACACCCAGTGTGTGTGTGTGTGTGATCACATCATATCAAACTCCAAAGGTTCACTGTCCTGGTGTTAGCTTTACAAGCTGGCCAGTGTTAATGTTTAACCTGCTGCTATCTGTGCAGACACACACGCACACACCTGCTGGGCTGGTGGATTTGCATGTGTGTGTGTGGCAGGAGGCCTTTGACCGACAGTCACTATCTGTACCAGAATGCTCTGCAAATGTCTCTTTGCCTACTAATGCAGACACAGGGACCATGCAGCTGTTCCAGTCTCAGACTTGCCACTTTCCCCTGGTTACATAAAGGTTTTGCAGAACCAAATGACCTGAGAACATGTGTTTACTGATTCACTGGTTCAAGTGTCTGTGGTGACTTGACTGCTGAAACAAATGTTGTAGAGATACAGTTCCTGTGTCAGGACAGCACATTAAAACTGTCCAGAAAGCCTGTCTGAGCTAGCTACAACTGAGGTTTGTGTTCGCTGCAAGTAGAAGCATCAGCACTGTGACATTTGAACTTCAGGGACATTTGATTCACTGGACAATTAATCAGTTACTACAGAAAAAAACTGTCTGATATATTGATGAAAATAACTACAGCCTCACCGTTCTCCTGTGGTGGAAGAATATGACAACCTGAGGTTTTCTGCTTTACACAGATAAAAAAAAAAAAATTACAGCAAGTTGATAAAACAGCTGAGCTTGGCACGAACCAAAACAGCTCAGAGCCTAATACTAGATTTTGTCACACAGGTCGGGCCACAACATGGTGGATGGAGGACCCGATGTAGTTCTTATTCTACAATCTTGCACCTTTCTACCAAACGTGATTAATCAGATTATGTGGAAGTATTGTAGCCTGGGACTGTTGGCCTGGTGCTGATTCGGCCTCGCTGTAATACAAATAAAGCATGAATGACTGAGTGGCCTCCTCCAGGATGACAGAGCCCCCGTCCACAGGATCCTGGGGGCCACTGACTGGTGTGATGAGGATGACCATGATGTGAACCAGATGCTGTGGCCTTCCCAGTCACCAGCTCGCAGCCCAGTTGAACAGCTATAGGAGATGTTGGAGCGATGTGTTAGACAGCGTCTCCACCACCATCGTCAAAACACCACGAGGGCACAGCCTGTTGGAAGAACAGTGTTCATCTTTCCAGGAGAGCTCAGAGACCCGGACAGTCAAGGTGGAGCTGCTCTGGTGGCACGTGGAGGCCCAGCACCTCACTGGGACTCTGTGTTGGGTCATCCTTTCACTTGTGTGTGTGTACAGTGAGTTGTGGTTGTGCTGACTCACTGTTGTATTCCTGTGGTGCGCTCACTCATGTGACACATCTGTAAGCAACACCTTGTGCAGTGTGACACTGGCACGTTACCAGGAGCAGTACAGTCACAGTTCAGCTGCAGCTGTGATCAAAGATTAGCCTTTCAAAGTATGAGTGAGCTATAAATGCATCATGTAGTGTCTCATCATCTCTTCTTTCTGTCTCCCTAGGCTACAGCATGACCAGCTGTTTCTGTGGGCCAGTGCCGAGAGAAAACCACTGTGGGGTGAGTTTTCTCAACATGTTTACAATGTTTGCTGACATATTAGCCATGCCCACCCCATTGGCACTGTGCACTGGCTGCTAGTCAGAACCAGTCATGTAGAGAACTGTGCAGGACTCAATAAACTGGTCAAAACTCTCCTCTTTATATTTTACAAAGACAAAGATGCAGCTGAGGTTACTGTACTTTTCTCAGCACTGAGTTGTGTCTGCAGCTCTTCCTGTCGGGCTGCCTCTATCAACTAGCATGTATGCAGCCTGATAGGCAAAACTCAGGGCAATGAAGCCATTGAAGCTGTTATCACTGTGACCTTATGATGAAGTCAGATGAGTGTATCAACACCTTCATCAGCTCCGAGCTCCTCCTTTCTTCCGTCAGAAGGCACAGAGAGAATATGATGCACTGGGCCCCCATGCACAGACATGTAAAAGGCCCCCACCCCTCCTACAATGGTGTCCCAGAATGCAAGAAACCCAAAATGACCACCAACAACACAGTGGCAGTTTAAAGTGTCCTTGGTGACATGATATGTTAACGTAGTAGCATAACATGACAGCCTACCATGTCTGATTCACATGTAATTTAATATTTTTAAATATTAAATACTGATGTTTTATAGGTAAATTATTAAAGGATGCTGCACCTGCTGCTCAGTCTGATAGTAATATACTGTATGATAATTATATCGGTGACAGAGACCAATTACTTTTCAAAGGCTACTTTAAATACATTTTCTTGATAATACTTGTGCACATTTACTTAAGTAGGAATTTGAATGAAGGCTTTTAGTTATTTAGTATTCTGATAATGTTGAGTCTTATTAAAGTTTCTGATGACGTCTTCCCTCACTGCTTGTTTCAAATGTGTGGATTTTCTTTAAGGCTGCAGTGAGTTGTAATGTCTTTGCTGGTCCAGCAGGTGGCGCCACAGGACAGCAGCACATGGACTTCCTGTTTCTGGCCTCTGAGTTCAGCTCCTCAATGTGTTTGACCCTGTGCAGTTAATGGGAGTTTGACTGAACCAATTACATTGAATGAAGGTGAAGATCAGCGCCAACAAGAAAATGTGGTTTTGTACCAATAAAACACGGCGGTTTCATGTTTAGACATACACACTTCACTTCACTCAGTTTACTATTGTAACACAAACAGCATGAACTAACTTACATGATTCATAAAATAAATACATCGTATTCGCTGCTCTGGACCGATTTAATGATAAATACAGCTTGTAAGTGACTGATCAAACAGTGTTTATGGTTGTTTTCATAAAGTGCTGTCATCATGAACATTTCATTCAGGAAACTTTCCCATCCTATAAAGTCCCTCAGTCTTCATCTGAACTCTTCTGGATCCTCACCTACTGCACTGTTCCACGGTATTGCATAAATCTTATACTGACATGTGGACAACGAACACTTTCTGTTCGTTTATTTTGCAGCTCCTTCAACAGAACAGCTTGGAGATGTTCCAGAAGATGTTCCATGTGTCCGCTGTCCACATGTGAATATAAGGTTTATGCTCAAACAGGCACAAGAAAGACAAAGTTTCTTATTGCTCTAGGCACACGCACGTGCATGCACACACCTATATCAGACGTCAGGTCTTGTGGTGGTTGCATCTGAACCTCTAGTGGAACCTGAACTTCTCTATCATTATTTGTTTTAATTAATCATGTATGTATATTTCTTTATACTGCGTTTCATCTTACTGCCTCAGTGTCTCATATAAAGCGCACTGAAGAAACGCCTCGTCTTCATTAGCCTGTGGTGCTGTGTGGCTCCTAAATCAAGGTGCTGACACACAGAAACCAGCAGCAGAGCTCCTTCCAGCAGATAACAATGCAGAATAAAGACACCGTTCTACAGGCAGAAAACCTTTACTGTCACTGCAAATGTCAAAAAACTAACTCTGAGAAACCGGAGGAAGCAGTAATAAATAGTTCAGGATTTTTAGTAACATTTTGTGGGAGTACCACAGGGGGTCAGGGGCCCACAGTGAATGTTTGCCAGGGGCCACGTAGGGTTTTTATTCTGGCCCTGACCCACAGGTAGCCTACAGTATCTATATTGTGAGCAACTTGTAGTTGTGTACATATACTCATGAAGATATTTCATTGGGTCCACAGCCTGGACACAAAAGGGAGTTTGTGCAGAAAATCCAGGCAGCTGACGAGAAGACGAGGCAGAGTCTGTAAACACAGTCAGGATCGTCTGGTTTCTTGTTGAAGAGATTTATGCTGCAGGATGTGAAACATGACGAAGAAGACCAGGAGAAATAGACAAATAGCTGAAGAGGAGGAGGACCAACTTTGGGACGCACCGACACAGTCCGCGCATCAGTCTCGGTTTCAAACCTCCTGCTGCTCCGCGTTAAACGAATTAAAGTGATGAAGGGGATTAAACCGGGGCAGATCAGCTGCTCCGCATCCTCCCGGACTCCCGGATCCACGGGATCTGCAGCTCCAAACCCACGAGCCGCACACGTGAGCAGGACTCTGGCTCCGGTTCCACTCGTTTAAAACTGGGGTATCCCCGTTTTCAGACGGGTTTGTCTCCCTGCTCTCCAGCCCGAGGATGCGAGCTGCGTACGGCTGTTGGTCCCTGCGGTTCTTCAGTCTGTGGCGGTGTTCCGTGCTGCTACTGTCCGTTTCCCGTCGCTGCTCTGCGGATTTTTAAAGAGCCGTTTCTACTTTTACCTCCGCAACGGACTGAGCCTCAGAAGAGGAAACGCAGAGGATGTTCACACGGTTTATTCCCTTGTCTCTCCTTTCTTTCTTCTCTCACGCCTGAATTCTTCTGCAGCACTTTCATTTTCTCCGAGGCTTCACACAAACCACAGACACCTGATGCTGGACTTCTGCCTTTGACCCGGGACCCGTTTTGAGGGATTTAAACCTGGTTCTTTTCATACTCTACGGTCCCCGACCGAGTTCTAATCTTTTTCATCCTGTTGTCTGAAGCTGAAACCCCGGAACCTGTGGATGTTTGATCTCCGATGAGTCACGTCCAATCGTTCACTTTCCCGTCAGTTCCCTTCTCACGTTTTCCCTCATGACTGCAGGCGAAGTTGCTGCTGCTTCTGTTTGTTGTCTGTTTCAGATGTAATCGGGTTTCCTGGAGGAGAGGAAACCCTGGCGGTGGCGAGGGGCTCCTCGTCTGCTCCAGTTTCTCCACTTTGCTGCTTTGTTTCAGACCAGAATCAGATTTAGAGGAGAACCCAGAGGACCAATTATCTCTCCGTTAGTTTTCCTGGCTTTCTGCAGTAGGAGCTGTTTTCTTTATCATCAAAAGGGGACTACAGCCTGAGGCGTCCTAGGGAACCTTGAACAGAGTTTCTGTTTTAAAGTCACAGAAGAGCCTTTTAGTACCTAAAAGCAGGTTAGGTTATTATTACTTAATAATGTAATCGATCCTGGGGGAGCCTTGGAAAACCACCCTTGAGAATCCCCAGGAAACACAGAATCTGGACAGACCCAGGATGAAACTCTGAAGTGTCCCAAGGAACCCCAGAAGAATCCACATTACCCCCAAGACTTCCAAAACTGCTTTGAGAAATGCTTTACCTCATGTTGAGAGGCATCCTGAAAAAACTGTAGAAGGACCCTGCAGACCGTCAGGATCCAGAAAACTCACTGGGAAGCTCACAAACACCTTGAAACCCCCTGACCAATACTGGCTGAGGGCCAAGCTGGAGGGTGCAAATGGACCTTCAAGAAATGGCTTTAAATGTGTAAGTGCCTTGAACCTGGAGGTCCAACAAAACCCCGAAGAAATCTGGGGACAGCAGAATAATTCAAGGATTCCAAGTGTGAAGTGCTTTGAGGAACCCTACAGGGACCCTCAAGGCTCAGACGGAATCTGGGGATCACAGAAGGAGCTCAGAAAGCCTAGAGGCCCCTCCAGAGGACCAATGGGCACCCTGCGGGACCTGCAGTACGCCCTGCAGGAGAAGATCGAGGAGCTGCGGCAGCGCGACGCTCTGATCGATGAGCTGGAGCTGGAGCTGGATCAAAAGGATGAGTTGATCCAGCGCCTGCAGAACGAACTGGACAAGTACCGGTCTGTGATCCGACCCGCTACTGCCCAGCAGGTCCAGGCCCAGCAGCAGAGTCTGGTCCTGCAGCCGGACCAGCATCGCAGCAAAAGGCAGGCCATCTCTGCCGAACCCACGGCCTGCAACATCAGTGACATCAGCCATGTCACCCTGCCCTTCTACCCAAAGAGCCCAGAGTAAGTCCACCTTAAAACTTCAGAGGCTCAGTTCACTGTCCTTCCAAAACACAGGTCTCTGTTCTCCAGGTGCGTCTAGTGGTTTTCTTTGCTTGGCTTTGACATTTTTGTTTCTGTGATTTCTTTTCTGTCCTACTAAATAACACTGAGTTCACATTTAGACAGTGAACCATTTGATATTGTAATACGAGTAGCAGGGCCAAGCACTTTTCCTTGTCATACTTTTTAACTACATTTTCTTGGTAAAACTTATGTACTCTCTCGTTTAAGTAGGATTTCCTATTCAGGACTTGTAATGGAGCATTTCTACTGTGTTCCATGGGTACAGTGCACCAGTCTGAGTTGTGCACACAGCTGCCACTTCCAGTCTGTACTAAACATCTGGATATTCATACAAGCTGACATTATTAAAGGCTGCAGCTGGTGATTTTGTATGTTGTTGTTCCTGGACACCAACCCCGTCCAGAGACCAGCAGCACCAGTGAATGTGGCGTCCTCACCATGATGTGTGTGAGTCCAGACCCTGGTTTATCTCTCTGGGCCGTAGACCCCCACTGTTGTCCACCAGCTATTAAACCCCCCAGTGAGCTGTACTGCTGCACTGGGGGGCAGGTTTCCACCTCAGGAGACACAGGATGCCGCCTGTTTCCAACAACCGGCCGTCACCATGTACAGTCTGATCTCTCTGTTCACACACAGTGTTTTTGATGCCTTACAACAATTTTGTTTGTTTCTGTAGCAACAACATCACTCTTCTTCTTGTAAAGATCAACTTCCAGTGACATCTCGACTTGTGGCCACAGTGGCCCTAATCCCTGATTTAATGTACAGAGCTGCAGTGCTGACATGCGAACATGCTGGAGGTGGTTTACGTTTATCCTCGGTCAATACGTTTGGACTAGTTATGCTGACGTTTCTGTTTGTGGTGACGACAGTTTTAACCACCTCACTCAGCCAGACACAAGCCTCTCTGCGTTGTGTAGCGAAACACCAACTCACTGCATGCTGCTTTATGTGTATTGGCTCTTTGCTGGCATCCATTTGTCAGAGCCTGGTGTAATCTAATGTGCTTTTCTGTCTGTCCATGCCAGCATCAGCAGCAACCACTGTGCTGGTTTTTAGTCTGTGGTCCTCCCACATACAGGCCGATGACAAGGTTTCTTTTCCCGTCCCACCGCTGCTCCCTGTCAGCGTCCTGCAGCCTTTCTGTCTGAGTGCTGTGTGTTTTCAAAGATAAATACAAGTGTTACTGCAGAGTGTGTGTGGGCTGTGAACCCCCACCGGCTCTCCTGCCGTCTGCAGGAGCACTTCACAAGCATTTCCAGCTTGTCGCAGCAGACGAGGTAATGATGAGCTGAGGCTTCACTGTCACAGATGTGCTGCTGAGAGAGGGCTTTTATTTTGATAAGGTCCTGTTTGTCCCTCTCTCTCTCTGTTTCTCACCAGCAGCAGACACATCATGAACCTCAGTGTGCATTCATTGTACCTGCAGTGACCGTGTCTCTGCAGAAATCTCATTTGGACTTGCAGTGGCGTTCCTGCTTGTGATGACTTAAGTTCCTCCTCTGTTGCTGCTTCCATCAGGAGCCAGAGTTCGTTTGGCTGGGACTTTGTTTCTACTCACTCTAATACTCACCTGCTGTGACTGCGCCTCTACCTGCAGTCAGTGTCTCCTCTCACCTGCAGTGCTGACTGGTTTCTGCCTGTACTGGAGACATGTGATCACACTTCTGGAGTTTCTGCTGAGCTCATACAAGTTTTCCTTTGTGTGCGGCATATGACCGTCTGTGTTGGTCTGCTTGTTGTCTGTCAGTTTTTTACTGCTTCTCCCTCTGTCTTCTCTCTTGCCTCCCCTCTGATCACTGTGCCTGTTGTTCTCTTTGAGTGACCTCCTTTTACATTCCCTTATTTTTACCTTTTTCTTTCACCTCACTTCTTTTATGTGTCCGCCTTTGGTTTTGCTGCCGTCTCCTGTTTTCTGCCTGCTTTATTTCACGCCTTTATTTCCTCCCACTAACACTTTCTCTCTGACCTGTAAATTCAGCCTTTTTTTCCTGTTCAGTTTTGCTTTTCTTCACTCATTCCTCTATTTGATTCTTCTTCTGACGCCTCCTTCCTCTTATGTGGCTCATGCACTAGTGATACGAGGGTCTGCTTCACCACCCCCGTCTGTCATGTCACAGTGTGTCTTCACTGAAGTTAGTTTCCTCCTGAGACCAATTTACATGCAGATATTGAAGCCAGGGTGAAAGATTTCCTCCCCTGTAGATTCACCTAAATAACACAGATCCTCTTGGCGCTCGTCTCACTGGATAAAATAACACTCTCCGTCTGTTCGTAGACCTTTTAGGGTCTTTTTTTCCCCTCCTTACAGGAGAGTTATTTCTTATATGCTTGTGTTTCCCTCGATGCTGCACAGTCTCAGGAGATTTTCCCAAAACTAATACTTCAACAGCGACTTTGATTTGGGCCAAAGTGTCACCATGTTTTACAGAGTCGGCTGAGGTGAAACTGCAGCGAAGAGGTTTACAACCTGCTCGTTCTCTAATGTCCAGTAGATGCTGCTGAAACAAGGACCGGGCTGCAGTGAAGCCAGAATTGAGGCCATTTGTGCTGAAGATGTTTCTAATGTCAGGCTTCACTTTTACTTGTGAGAGTGTTTCTACTCGCTACGTCTGTTTAGTGGCGATTTTCACACAGAAGCAATGATGTTTCTACTGAGGACGTGTCTACATGTAACCGTGGTGATGATACTTGTAGTGATTTGTTTTCTACTTGTCAGTGACGTTTGTGTTGCAGTGACAACATTTTCACTTGTAGCACTGATGTATCTAATGTTACACATCATCTCTGCTTGTGAAGTGTTTGTGTCTCCTACCTGTAGTGATGATTTTATAATCATGGCGTTTCTACTTGTTTTGATGCCGGCTACTTGCTGCAGTGATGTTTCTACTGCTAGCGATGACGCGCCTGCTTGAAACACTGACATGTCTGTTCTGTTGCATTTCTACTTGTGGTGATGGTGTTTCTTCTTGTCACACTGTTTGAATTGTAAAAGCTTTTACTTGCTTCTACTTGTAGCCATGATGTTAAATCTCAGGGAGGCTGTTTCTCCTGTTCAGCAGAGTTTAGAACCTGAATTACATCTCATCTTTGCTACAGGCTGTTGAGGAAATGTGAATGAAGCGAGAACCTCAATTGAAAAGTCAGATTAGGATTTGGAGATTTGTAGTTACCCTGAGGATCTTAAACACACCAGGCTGTTTCTGATGAGCTCTTCTACACAGCACAGTGATGTTTGGCGTTTAGTGGTCCTGATTATATCTTTAATTGTCAGGTCTAAACAAGCCTGTGGGATCGAGGCAGCATTTGACCTGCAGCTGTTTTCAGATCTGCTCAGTCCTCTGAACAGCTGAGTGTTTAAACAGCAGCTTCTGGGGTCTCAAACCAAAGCTGTGATGCAGTCGACAGCTGGGACTGTTGATTTGTGGCGTATTTGTTTTCCTCTCTTCAGCTTTCCTTCCCTCTGCTAGTCCGTTTCAGTCCATTTCAATTAGAACGCACAGTATTGAGCTGACAGGAAGGAAGGAAGCCTTTGGCTTTGCCGTAAATCCTCCCTCTCTCACAGAGCTCAGTGATGGGCTCTGTGACAGCGGCTCGGCTGCTTTTTATTTGTCCGTTTGAAGGAGGAAGAAGCTGCTCCTCTCCAAGACTGAAAAGAAACCCACACTGCAGAAATGCGAGAGCAGCAGTGTTCATCTGTGGCACCAGCTGCTGAGAAAGTGTTCAGTTATGATGTTTAGTTTATATGATAGTCAAACTCGGCTTTGAATTTGTGAGTTTTTAAAATCAGGGATAAATGTTTTTGCAGTAAAGACTGACCAAAGCAAAACAAAGAGTGAAGAGTGAACATTTAGAAGAAACAGTTCAGTGTGTCTGAACCCTTTGACTACCTGCACACAGTAGACAGTCTTCAGGGTGATGGCCTCAGGAGGTAAAAATGATGCAGAACCACCGAGCTTGTTATGAGGTCAACAAAAAAGATGCTTCTGTGCCTGAAACTGCACAAATCACCAAAGTAATGAGTGGAAAATCTTGATATTCTGAAGAGGGAAGCCTGCTTGTTAGCTGTCAGAGCTAACTGACCTGCACTGGAAGGGCAAAGACTCGGTTAAGGTCAAACCACTCACACTGCTACTGTGTCTGAGGTGCAGACATTTGTCAGGTTCACTGATCAATACTTTGATCAGTTTTGAGTCTGAGTGTTGGATTTGGTGACAGTTGGAGAGAAAAATCTCTTCATTGTCTCATGTAGCTGATCAATATTATTGATAAAAGAACAGTGACACAGTTTATATATGAGAGAAGCTCTGCCTGTTTACTCTGCACCCAGCTGGTTTTTCCAGTGTGTAAGAAACAGCTGGATTGTCACACATGCTGACATTGTTATAGGCTGCACGTGGTGTCCTCACCGTACTGTGAGTCCAGACCCTGGTCCAGTTCATCACTCTGTGCCGTAGACCTCCACTGTTGTCCACCAGCTATTAAGCCCCCCACTGCACTGGGGGGCAGGTGTCTTCCTTAGGAAACGTGGGAGACCATCTGTTTCCAACAAACAGCTCACCTCACCTGGTAAAATCAAGGTCAATTCAAATAATTAAGTAAATGAAGTTCCTCACATATAGCATCCAGGAAGAGGGAGGTTGTGCTTTGAAGCTGTGCAGCAGCAGGTGGAGCAGAATTGGCTGTGAGGACCAGAGGTTCATCCTCTGGGAGCAGGAACCATGACCACCAGACACTTGAATGTAATAGACTGTGGTCTGGAGATCGGACTGTGGACGGACCAGACTCTGTGTGAGCGAAGTCAACAGGAGCTGCAGAGCGTGTAGGATGAGCCAGCTCCTCAGCTTTAAACTAGACTTTCACGCGCGGCTGCCATCGATCGCACATATTAACTACTTCACTCAGTGTTTATGAGCCTCTGACAAATGACAGGTAATCAAACCAGCCGGGGAAACACAAGTGAATGTCAGAGCTGTTACCCAAACTGTGTGAGTGGGGCAATTTAGTTTTATTTGCTCTGCATGAAACTGGTCTTTGGGGAGCGATGACGACCGAAGCTGTGTAAAGGTTTAAATGTTCCTGCAGATGGAGAAATGACGGTGTTTCCAGTCGAGCTGTCTCTGCTGAGCGTCCCCTCAAAGAAAAAGTTTGTGCACCTGATGTGAAAAGAGGAACTGAACTGTAAATCCTCTGGGATTCAGTCATGTGCTGCGTTATTTTATTTCACCGGGTCAGCTGGTTGTTTCTGCACAAAATAACCAAACACAGATATCAGTTAAAGTATTGGATTTGAAGGTAAAAGTCAATAATAATTTATCATAGTACAAGTACACAGATTATATAAGTATTGCTTTCATTTTACCCTTCACCTACCAAAATAGTTATACAGACAGGGACGAGTTTGCAAGTGGCAAACATGAGAAGCAGAACTATTTTACATTAAAGGAACAAAGGCACATAATCCAGTCATTTCCATCACACCAATTTTCTGAGTGCTGCTTGTTCTGTGTTTCAGGTCGAAGGAGCTGATAAAAGACGCCATCTTGGACAATGACTTCATGAAGAACCTGGAGCTGTCTCAGATCCAGGAGATTGTGGACTGCATGTACCCAGTGGATTATGGGAAAGATGCCTGCATCATCAAAGAGGGCGATGTGGGCTCCCTGGTCTTTGTGATGGAAGGTGAGGGCAAAGCAAACACTCGCCACAAAGTCTGATGTGGCCTCATCTGGTCGTTTCTGTTGTGAGGGTTTTATTCACTCAGTCTTGAAGGTTTTTAGCTTGGACTCACCTTCTGTCTTGAGTTTTGCCACAGACAAGAGATTTTATTTGACCCTGGTTTATCTCAGGTTTTTGTTTTTAACTTGGACCTTTGCAGTTTTTGGGGGTTTGTCTCCATGATCAGGGGTTTTGAGCTGGTCAAGAGAAAGCATTGACCCGGGAAGGTCTTGATAAAAAGTGACGTTGTCCTGTTATCAACGTTTTTGGGCTGATACAGACCTTTCTTCATTGCAAGAGTTTTTCATTGACCCTTGTGATGAGTTTTTGTTACTCATTTAATTCTTGTCTTCATCATTTGTTTAGTTTTAACCCAGACTTGTCTTGGTCTTACTGGTTTGTGTCTCGGATGTGTCTCATTGAAGAGTATGTTCCTATTGACCAGGACTTGAGTTTTTTCAGCTGGCACTCGTGTTTTGTTTTGAGGAACTGGTTTCAGTCGATTTTTGTCAATTTTTGTCTGACTTGTCTGTCTTCATGGTGGATTCTCCTCACTTTAGATTAGATTAGATTAGATTAGATTCAACTTTATTGTCATTACACGTGTACAAGTACAAGGCAACAGAATGTAGTTTAGAATTTAACCAGAAGTACAATAACAAATCAAATCAAATCAAATTTTATTTGTATAGCACCAAATCACAACAAAAGTCATCTCAGGACACTTTACAAAGTAAGGTCTAGACCTTACTGTTATCAATATTATTACATAGGGAAAACCCAACAAATCCCCCTTGAGCAAGCACTTGGCGACAGTGGGGAGGAAAAACTCCCTTTAACGGAAGAAACCTCCGACAGACCCTGGCTCTTGGTGGGCGGCCTTCTGCCTCGACCGGTTGGGGTGAGTGGATAGAGAAGAGACAAAAGAAGAAAAGCAACAAGACAAAACAAACAATCAAACACTGATCAGGTCGATGTGGCTGGTGACTGCTTGTCAGGGACGCAGAGCTCCAGGGCCAGGGCTACCTGCAGAAAGGTACAGGGAGAGAGAGAGGACACACTATGGGAGAGAGGAGACACACAGTTAGTAATGTGTAATGGTGGCATATAGAAGCATAGGGAGAGGGAGGAGAGGAGAGGAGAGCAGAGCAGGAGGGGAGGGGAAGGGAAACAGCAGTGCAGAATGCACAGTATCTACAATCTGTACAGTCAGAACTAATTTACCAATAGATATGGAATGAAATAGTGCAGAATAACAAAATAATACTTTAAGAAGTCTTCAGCAGTAAAAGGTAAAAAACAAGAAGATTTATTGATAAATATGTACATACTATATACAGCTAGGATTCAGCACTTTTGCTGCTGTGGTTCAGGAAAGGCATCCATTGTAAAACACGTGCCAAATTTCAACATGCAAATCGTCAGTGTGGCAGGAACAGCCAGAGGTGACGGACAGAGATGGACACATATACAAGTTAAGAGCTTTAGAGTGTGTACAGTGATTATACTGTATCTATGCCTGCACTAGGGTATTTGCTGTATCTTGTTATACATACAGTATAAGCACAGGTTAAATGTCAATCAGAGCGACGTCCTGGGGGAAGAAACTTACAGTGACCTGTAACGCCATCCAGAGGGGAGGAGTTCAAACCGTCTGTGTCCAGGGTGTGAGGGGTCTGCAGTGATCCTCTCCACCCTCCTTCTGACCTGTGAGGTGTACAGGTCCTCCATGGAGGGCAGGCTGGCACCGATGGTTCCCTCTG
This sequence comes from Monopterus albus, assembly GCF_001952655.1. NCBI lineage: Eukaryota > Metazoa > Chordata > Actinopteri > Synbranchiformes > Synbranchidae > Monopterus > Monopterus albus. Next base: position 565,276 of record NW_018128057.1, on the reverse strand, counting down.
CAGTCCTGACTGTCCACTGGAGTCTGTTCCTGTCCTGATTGGTTGTGCTTCACTTCCAGTCTCTCTCCTCTGTCTCTGTGCTGTTTCTCTCATCCTCAGTCTGAGAAGCTTCCTAGTTCACCTTTTTTATTTTAGTTAGTAGTCTCATGTTCTTTTGCGATAGAACGATCCATCTGTCATGACAGAAAAATCTGAAGCTGTCTGATAAAGCAAACTCTACAAGAGGACCCTCATGTTGCAGTTAATCAGACTGTGTAGACCAGGGTGCTACAGAGTAAGCCTGGGGGTTTTGGGGCTCCGGCAGTGTCCCACTTCCTGGTGACCACAAAACCTTGATTAAACTAGTAACAGTGAGTAAAATGTGACTAAAGCTCAAACATATGTTCATCAAGTCTAAAATAAAAAGCACTGCTGCATTAATAATGATAATGGCTTTCCTCTACATTTTATAGCTGCTATTGATTATTTATTTAATTATGATTTTAGATTATTATCTTGTGTCTCCAGCCTGACTCTTATCAGAAGCTGAACAGAGTCAAGTTTGTCGTCAGTGGACATGAACAAGTTGAAGAACGTCACAACACCAAAGGTTCAAGCCGCAGTCTGTTATAATGTACTGACAGGAATGACTCTAAAGCTAAAAAAGGTTCATGTGAGAAACATTGTCACCAAAGAAAACCAGCGTCTGTGTTCCCAGCGTTTTGTATACAGGTTATTCAAAAGTCAGATTTGTCCCTTCCTCACTGGTGTATTTACTCAAAGCTCTTTTGTTGTATTTATAGCTGCATTTGAGGTTAGTGTGTTATGTAAGATGCCTGTTTAGTAATGTGATACTCCCACCATGTTGTTGTGAAGATGCAGTTTAATCTGCGGGTTTGTGTTTTGAGTTCTCTTTTTTGGACAAGAAGGCAAAACGTCTTGAAAAGAACCTCCAGCATGTTGATTTGCTGAGTTTCCCATGACCTGGATGACTGAGAATCACCACAGATGAAATGGTTGAGGTTTTGTTCAGTGGACAAAACTATTCTGGAGGGAAAACTAAAGAATCGGCTGAGATTCTTAATGTTTTATGTGTTGTCACACCTGCCGCCACTGTGGTGGTCATGCTGTATTTATCAGGACATTTTTGTTTCTGTGCTTCTGGACTCACACAACTCGACAACAATCCTCCAGATGGCCAATCCTCCGTTCCAGTGGGTGGCAGAGCACAGTGTGAACCAAATGATGACATTATATCTAAGTAAAAGCTGCTGGGTGGTTAACACCCATGCTGGCTTTAAGAGCAACGCCTTACAATCTGAAAAATTTCTTTTTGTTGGATTTTATGTAAAAGGATCTGGGCTAATTAGCAAGTTGGTGTTAAAAAGGAAACACTTTGAGTGGAGTTTGGTGTGGGCAGGCAGGGTCCAGACAAACTCATCGATTCATGTTGCTCACTGTGTTTGTAGAAGTGTGTGTGTGTGCGTCTTTACATCACAGTAAGTGGGTCAGTCCTAAAATAGGTGTGACAACATTCCAGTGTCTGTGGCGGGCTGGCAAGTGTCAGACACACATGTAGCTGTGAACATGGGCTGTATGATTGAATTCATGAAGTGAAACATGCCAGCTAGTTTTGGCAGCCAGACAAGTCTGCTAGTAAACTCACAGGACATACTCCTCTCACTGCAATACATATTCATGGAGGGATGTTGAAGCATTTCAAAGCCCCACCTCCACCGCAGCATCCACCTGCTTGTCACAGTGTCTCTACTGGCTGCTAGACTCTTTCATGAACTGTCATTCTCTCGCCTAACCCCCGGTGTCCTCGTGTTTGTTCCAGTCCATCTGCCACCAGCTTTTGGTCAAACAGTCTCTGAGCTCTGCAGCAGCCGGTTCTTGTTTTCCTGTGACCCTGTTGTTGATACCCAGTTTCCTAGTTCACCTCATGTTTTCCATGATTTGTTTCACCCTTGTTTGTGAACTCTGCTGGGGCTCTCCCAGCCGGACCGATCTTCATGTTCTCGCCCTGGATATGGACTCTCACATGGCCTGTGGGTTTCCCCATGTGGTCTTGTCTGCCTGAACTTGTTTCTTTGATGTTTGTTTTTGGTGTTTCCATTACGATTAACTGTCTGTGTCTGCATTTGGGTCCAGTCTACTCACTTTGGCATTTTGTTAGTGAAGCGAGACCCGAGTTCAGTTTCCCCACTGAGCTCCATGTTCCCTCATGTGGAGCGACGAGGTTAGAGCTGGACATCTTCTACACAGCAGTCTATTCCTGATCCTCCTACAGATAAATGTGATTTTTACATGGCTGACTTTCACCGCGGTTACATGATAAAACTCTAAAGGCCAGTGAAGAAAACAGACGTGCAAATGAATCAAATGGAAAAAGAGAAAAAAGACGAGGGCAGAGGCAGAAAAGATGATGTTCGCAGCTCTCCAGGTGACTGAGGATTCGTCTTTAGCTGCAGAGAGATCTGTAACTGCAACTAATGAGCTTGTGGATCTGATCGGTGTTGCTGCCCCAGATGCTGGAGGTGTGCTTCCATCCAGCTGTTTTATTCCCATTATAAAGAAGAAAAAACCCAGAGGAAACACTGAAAATCTGAAAACCATATTCACACTTGGCTGAGATAGAAAATGTGTGACCTCCCTCATAGTTCCATTGTGTTCTCCAGCTGGTTTGACTGGAGCTTTTATTCAGCTCCTTGTCTTCTGCAGCAGTTTAATGGCACTGACTGGAGGATTCAATCCACCTGCTGTTTGTCTTCACCAAGCTCCTCCTGGAAACGTGCATTAAATGGCTCGTTTTTTTGTAGATTTTCTTGAAGTTTGGTTAAGATTTGTGCTACGTTTAGATGAAAACCCATTTTGTTCCATCTTTCAAAAGCAGAATGTTGTTTGTGAAAGTCACATGTAAAGCTGCAGAAATCTGTGCAGCTGAGGTGCAGAGGAGCCCACAGAGTTGGCACCTTTGTAATTCTGTTTGTAATTCTGAAGTCTTCATAAAAACAAGAGACTCCAAGTTGGCTTAACTTGACATAAATCAAATATTTATGTTAATGAGGAAACATGATTCGAATAAATTCCCGTGTGATGTTGCACAGTGCTGCTGCCTGATTTCCACTTCCTTTCTTTCTAATGTGTCTGTTAGAAATGGAAAATACCATAAATACAAAGAGTGTGGTGACTGAGAGAGTTCACCCTCATCCATCAGTGACGACAGGGAGCAGCAGAAATGAGCTGCTGACGTTAGAAAGGATTCAGGAATAAATATTTTTGGACCCAAGAAAAAATAAGTGGCAGTGTGTTTACACTATCAGGGAGAAGTGAGAGAAGAAGGAAAAACATTCATGTTTTTGGTCAACACCCAGTGTGTGTATTTACATGTTTTTCTATGATTGTGTGGACAAAGTTTAGTCAGAACCATTATTGTGACGGTGTTTCTGTGCTGTGAGGATGTCGTGTGAAGTGTTGGCAGATTTAGACCTGGTTTTAGGGGTCAGGACAGAACCGGGGTCAGGTCAGGTTTAGGGGCTGGGGGATGTGTTGTGTCAGTGAGGGTTCTCACAGAGACAGAATTACAAATGTGTGTGTGTGGAATGGGGGACACAGATGGTGGCTAAATATAACAAGGTCTGTCACAGGAAGAGGAAGTGATCCCTAAAAACAGACCACGAAGAAGATTAATAGTGTGTGTGTGTGTGTGTGCGTGTGTGTAAATGTGACTCATTAATTCTGTTTGGAGGAAGAAACAGATGCAGCAGTTTTGTTTCATTATGTAAAACACACACACAGTTCTCTGGTGGATGCGGTTGGCATGGCAACCTGTTGGCTGACCATATTTGGTTTTTAACATGTTTTCACAATTTGGAAAATTGGAATCAGTTCATAGTGAAAGAAAGGCGAGAGAAAAAGATGGAGAGGGAGAGGGAAGAATATGGCAGGGCAGTGAGGAGGAGGAGGGGGGGAAGAAGTAATGAAAATGGAAGAGAAAATGGGCTTTAAAGAAAAGAAAATGGGGAAAAGAAGGAAGAGAAGTGAGAAGGAAATGATAGTGAAAAGGATGGAAAGTAGGAGAGAGAGACAGTGTACCTTAGAAGACATGATGGAGGAAAGAAAGTGAGGAGAAAGGGAGGGAAGAATAAAAGGTACAGGGAAGGAAGGATATTAGTGAGGGAGGAGGAAGGAAAGAAGGAAGGAAGGAAGTGAAGATGAAAGGGAGGGAAGAGGACAAATAGAAGAGAGAAGGAAGTGACAATGTAGTACAAATACTCAAAGTACTTCCTCAGCTCAGTGTGTTTGTGTATTTACACTTTAAAACTTCTTCAGGTTCACGTTTGTTCAGTTTGCCTTTTATTCTAATGTTTGCATGAAAACAGAAAAAAAGCAAGAAAACAAGTCTTGCAAAGCAAATGACAACACCTGTCATGTCTAACTGAACATGTGAAAACCACATGGTGGTGTGTTTTGGTCTGGTGTTTCTATCAGCAGTCAGTTCGACAAATGTACAGTACGTCAGGAAAAGTAGGTTGCCTCCTCATGTGAGAACAAGCGGCAGACCTGACAACCATTTGACCTCGCATTCCTTTCATGCTCAGTTTTTTTTACAGCAGAAGCTGCCGCTGTCTGACTGGTGTACTCAGTAAAAAGCTCAGCTCCTTTGTTCTGTCTTGATCTCTACAGACTTCGATGCAGCTGGCTTCTGTTTCTGTGACAAAAGCAAAAATCGGTTTCCACTCAGGTAAAGGAGAACCAGCTCTCCTGGCTGCTTAGACAACACTTCATGCTGTTGACAGCCTGTCATGGCCACTGGCGGCTCTCCAGTTGCTGAAAGGACTTTTTAAAGCTTCAAACAGTCAAGTTGATGCAAATGAATTTTTTCAAGTGCACCTCAGGCCACGGTAACAATGAGAGGGCTGAATGGAACTGAAAGAGGTCTCACCGTGCTCTGCGTTGTTTGTCACCATTACAACCTGCAGAATTACAACCTGTTTTTTTATTGGTCCACTGCTTCTTCCTCATCTCTGAGGGGAGAACTTTTCACTTTCATCTGGCACCACTTTGAGGCTGACATTTGTGGCTTTGAGTGAAACTATTCTGGCTTTGAGTCAGCAGTTGTGTCTATTGTGTTGATTCATGTTGTATGTCAGGTGTATCACACACCTCCTTTCTGTTTGTGTGACTTTTTCTCTGTGGTAGTCTGTTGCCCATGCTCTGTCACTCTCTGTCCACCTTCTCTGTTGGATGGTAAATACATGTTCTTGAGTTTGTGACTCTTGCTCTAATGTACCCGAGTGTGTTGCTGGGTGTGTGATGAATCCAGCTGGTTGCTGATGATCACAGAGGGAACTGGACCCCCAACCTCAGCAGTGCTTTAGCTGCACGGATGTTTGCATTGCACTGTCACGTGAGCAGCTGATTGGATAATTGCGTAAATAAGCAGGTGTACTAGAGCGAAGCGGTCTGCTGAGGATGGTTTAGTCTCTGTCCTTGGTGCTGAAGTCCAACAGATGTAGAATGGTGTCTCTGTCCTTGGTGCTGAAGTCCAACAGATGTAGAATGGTGTCTCTGTCCTTGGTGCTGAAGTCCAACAGATGTAGAATGGTGTTTCTGTCCTTGGTTCTGAAGTCCAACAGATGTAGAATGGTGTCTCTGTCCAGGGTGCTGAAGTCTAGAATTAGAAATGCTACCACTTCTCTGAGCTCTCTGCAGAAGGGCAGTGCGGGAGGAAGGACAGCTGCTGTTAGTGATGTGATGAACAGCTCC
>NW_018128057.1:526186-559460 GCF_001952655.1 Monopterus albus | reverse complement strand
GGGTAAAAGATGATGTAGCCTCGAAACTATGATATAAACATGCACGTTGTGTGTGTGTATGTGATCGACCTCATGATCATTACAACCTGCAGATAATGTGTGTGTATTTTACCATTCACCATAATGATTATTACCATCTGCTCTTTCTGTGTGTTGAATGACTGTGTGCATGAGTCAAATTAGGTTAGTTAATGTGTGCATGTGCATGTGTGTGTTGCTAAGCACAGGCCGATGTGGATTTTAAACACTGAACCGTTAAAATGCTTTAAAGGAAAACTGATAAAAATGAATTTATAAAAAATACTTAGGAATATCACAAATATCCAAATATGCTGATACCATGTGATGCAAATTAAGACTGTCAGTCTTGTAGTGTCATCCAGTCTACAATGAAGTACACATATTGGAAAATGCCTTGGAAATTGGAAATACAGCTTGTAGGTCACCTGAGAGTCAAAATTCAGGGGAAAATTGCCATTCAGCTCCTCTTGTGAGTGGGCAGTGAGAACTGGAGGACACTCATCTGGCCTTTGGCTGTTGAACAGTTTGAACACAGTTTGGTGGGGTTTTGGTGAATGGATTCAACTGAGACTGTACACGTCCTGAATGAAAATGATATGACCAGGAGGCTGATTAATATTCAGATGTGTGTGGATTAAATTGTGTGTGAGAGGAAACAGTTAAGCTGCACAGAGAATCCCCAGTTTGTGTCTAAGATTTATTAAATCTCTGCAAAAACTCCCAAATCTCTTCATAAGTCTGTTTAAATTGAACCAAAGCTTTGATGAAAGTCCACTAATCCTCCACCGAGTCTGCTCAGTGTTTCACCTAAACCTTTATTAAATATCTAAAAACATCCACATATGATTGAAAGGAACTCCTTGTTGTCACACAAACCTTCGTATGAAGTGTGTCCGTGGTATTCGTGTCTTGTTGGGAGTCTCTGGTGTCCTGGTGCTGATTACTGTGACATTTCCAGGTTCTGTTGTATGAATCACTCTTCATCAATATTAGCTTGAAATGGCAGAAATACCGTATGTTCAGCTGCTGAACAGTGTCTGACGCTGTTTGTTTCTGATAGCCAAACTACTCCTGCGCTGCTGATGCCTTTTTTGCTGGATGGCGTTCAGTGATTTCAGCTTCCTCCTCTGCCACCTGTCCGCTGCATGTGTGCCTGTAGCGCCCATTGCGGAGTCTGACAGGCAGTCGGGGAAGAATAGTGCACACAGTGCGTTTTTTTTTCTTCAATACCGGTAATAAGCAAATGTGCATGGTGTGATAACGCTCAATGTTCATATCATGGTGCACCATGAAATGTACACTGCTGCAATCCTAACTCAGATTACACTGACTTCACTACACCTGTCCTAAAATGGAAAGTTAGGTTTAATAATTGACTCCTCACTGGTGACAGCAGACACTCGTTGATATGTAAAATTCTCATATGACTTTAAACACACACAAACACAAAGGCAGGGGAATAACAGGTGTCCTGTGTGTGTGTGTGTGTGTGTGTGTGTGTGTGTGTGTGTGTGTTGACTGTAATCCAAGACTCAGATAAATTAAATAGTGGATTTTGTTTCCATTGTTTTGCTGCAGCTGAACCAAACATGTGTTCTTATTACATGTAGCCCTAAACACACACACTCAGACACACACTGTGGCTGTCGGTTAATCAGATGTTTGAGTAAAAACAGATGCGAGTCAGACTGGGAGCTGATGATTTAATACTTCTGTTGCTCACACCTCAAATTTAATTTATACACAGCTCATTGAATTGGATAAGAAACATGATGCTGCAGACTGAATAATGAAACTTATCCTTAATGTGTTTGTAAATCAGTTTTCCTACAATGTCATGGCAACAATTTTTTTTATTTTGCTTGGTTCTCTCTCTCTCTCTCTCTCTCTCTCTCTCTCTCTCTCTCTCTCTCTCTCTCTGTCCCACTGCCTGTGACTGTCTCTTACCCAGAGGGGAAGGTGGAGGTGACTAAAGAGGGGATGAAGTTGTGCACGATGGGACCGGGCAAAGTGTTTGGAGAGCTGGCCATCCTCTACAACTGCACCAGGACGGCCACAGTCAAGAGTGAGTACACTGAGTGAGGCCTGATAACCCTGTAGCCTGATTTACTTTTAAAGCTATAAGGAGCAGCTGAGAGAGATGAAGGAACCCTGGGTCCCCGTATACCTGTGCTGGGTTGTGGTCTTCATAAACCACCTGTGTGTGCAATAAATTAGCTGGTTAATTCAGGACACTTCCTTTGTGCGCTGCTGACACTGCCAATCAGAGAAGGTCAGCGCGCGGCCTGCAGCTACACGTGGCCCACGGTTGTCTAGGTTTTACGTGTGGGCGTGTGAAACACCATTAATTAGAGTAGCATGCACAGCCTCCCCCCACCTGGGGCAGCACATTATTGTTATATATATGACAGTTGTGTCAAGAGGTCAGCAGGTCGAACTGCCATCAGATTGAGGGCCAGGTCAGATTGTGTGATACAACAGCAGCCTGGGAAAGATGCCAACTATGGCACAGAGTAAACTAGGTCAAGTGCAGGGCAAAGGCGGCAAGGACGAAAACGGCAGGTGAGTGTGAGGCAGAACAGGTGCAAACAGAGAAGGTGAGTTTGTCTTTGGGAAAAACAACAGTGCCAGGAGACATATTTAAACAACAGCATTTGAAAACTATGAAGGTAAACACTACTGACAGACTCACAGCTGGCAGCCACTGCAGAAGGAATAGGAGGACTGATAACTGTGCTCTAATTAAAGAGCAACAGAACCTGGGGACTGGTCATTTTTGACTGGTTTATTATATAAATATCTTGTAGTTTACTCTGATCCTGCTGTAAAAATGAATGCCTACCCCACGGAAGAGCCTTGGTAGCATCAGAACAGTTAGTTATTATTAGTGTCTTTACTGTGGCTCCAAACACTGTTACTGACACCACAGAGCAGCTGGTGATGGACTGTGATGACGCTTACGGTCCCCTCACTATGAACTGGAATAATCTCTGAGGATTATCATACAAAGCGTCTCTAAGTACATCTCCTTTGTTGCTCTGGATGTTCAGGATAGATATTTTGCTTCTGCCTTTGAGCCTCAGACCATAAAACTTTAACAGGTTGAAATGTCACTTTTGGGCTCATCCTGTGAGGATCGTCTTTTGCTGAGAACCAGAGGTTGAACTGACAACTTCACTGTCTTGACTCAGACCAGCTCCACCCCAGCATCTGGAGGTTTTCCTCTGCCAAGATTTTCTCCAGTCAGAACTCCGCAGCAGCATTAACCATTCGGTGACTGCCCTGCTGCGGGAAACTGACCTGAGTTCAGGAGACAAGAAGAGTCGATAGGAGGTGTGGGAGTAATGAGGCTGCAGTCTGAACCAATAAAACATCAACTGCAACTCTGTGTGTGTGTGCGCGCGTGTGGCCCTCCAACTTTTTGTTAAGGCTTCCTGGTAGAGTGCTCGCTAAGAACCAGTTGCCAGGCAACACCATCCGGTCCAGCCAATGAGCTAAGTTTTTGGCAACAGTGTCTCTTGGCAACAGTGTTGGGTTCGAGGGATTCGTTTCCGTTTGTTGAAGCTCTTTGCTCGTTATCTTCACATTAACACACGGCTCCAGACAAGTTTATCTGCTGTATTCCTCTACTTTGACGCGGCCACTGTTGGCTTTTAAAATCACTTTATAGCTAAACAAAAACACTCCACTCACTCTGACACCAGATCTTCGGCTGAAAGGAGGGTTATTGCCTCTTACTAAATGAGGGAAAATTCCTTAAGGGTTTGGTTTGGAGTCATTAAAGCCAACTTGCTTTTTTAAAGTATGAAGTTTTAAGGTGTGTGTGTGTATGATTTAAAACAGGAGGGGCCGCAGTTTACCAGCCCACAGGAACAACCCAGCACCCACAGATGAATTATTAATACACACACAGACACAGAGGATGTTTGTTGTTGTCTGACCAACAAAATTACAGTGGCACTAAGCACCGGTCCAGCAGTCTGTGGCCGCTGCAGAATGTTAGCGGGCCTGGCAGCATCGTCTTGTACACAGCATCACCATTCCACACCCCTCCACCTCTAAACAAGTAGTGCATTCACTACAATACACGATGCGATATGTGCCATGTTTTGTTTGGTCTCTCTTAGCTGTCTACAGGCCTGTTGACCAGCTGAAGAAAGACAATCTACTAAATGTGGTTCCTTCCAAATATGCTGATTTTATGCTGCCATATTATTTCAGTGACACAACTTTATATGCTGCTGCCAAGATGTGATTTACTTTGTTGGAAGCTCATTATGAACAGCTTTCGCACAAAAGTGTAGCCTAGCTATAATTCTGTAGTTTTATTGGCTGAACACATTGAATGCATGAGTCAGAGACGGCACTTAAAATTATGGTTAAAGAAGTAGGTCTAGAATTAGCAGCATTAGCACTAATGTTTGTAGTAGTGACGGTATCAGCAGTAATATTTGCAGTAAAACTAGTATTAGATGTAGTAGTATCAGTAATGTTAGTAGTAGCAGTCATAGTACCTGTGTATTAGTAACATTAGAGGCAGCAGTGGCTGTAGTAGTACTAGGAGCAGAAGGAGTAATAGTAGTATTGTAATGTTTATTTCAGTTTAGGTAAAAGTCTTGTGTTCAAAGATGTTCAGCATCAGTGGACACATTAGTCAAGAAAGAAAACCCCAAGTCCCATAAAAGAAAGCATTAAATGTTCAGATGGAGACTGAGACTGACTTAAGTTAAAGTTAAATTAAGGTTAGTTAAAGGTTAAGTTAGATATAAGGTTTCAGTAATTCCCCGGGAAAGGGATGTAAATCAGGGTAATGTCTCCTAAAGTGATGAAAACACTGCTAGAGAGCAGCTGCATGTGAAACCATCAGTTGGTTTCATTTCTGGACTCTTTGACCTTTGACCTTTAACACACTCACTACATTGCCTAATGCTCACACACCAGTTAGTCGACAGTGATAGTAACCCACCTGACACACATACAAAACTCAGCTGAACACATTTGCTGCTGTGGACTGTCTCCTGTTGTTGCCATGGTTACAAAGACACTTGTTGTCTCCATAGCAACAGACAGCAGAAACAAGAAGTAAAAAGTGTCAATGTATTATTAGTAAAAAGCTATTTTTAGATACCGCAAAGTAACTCCTGCTGTCAGATAAATGTGGTGCAGTAAAAAGTACAAAAAGCACCTTTGAACTGTAGTGAAGTACTGAAGCAGCAGAAAATGGAAACACTATAGTAAAGTACAAGTACCTTGTACTGAAGTAAAAGCACTTTGTTCCGTGCCACAGTGAATCCAGCTTCTTCTCTGCTGCAGCTGCTCATTTCACTTCTTTCTTTATTGTTGTTTGTTTGTTTTGACTTCATCATGTGACTCCCGTTCTTACTCCGGAACAAAACAGTGCAGTACTTGAGAAAACAAATAATGAAGTAGAATTTAAAAAGCTCTGTCGCGTAACAACGTGCTCCTTCCTGTGTCTGAGCTGAGTGACTGCGCACCCCTCTGCTCATCATACCCAGGGAAGTTTGTACAGTCGGCTCATCTCTATGATAACTTGCATGAGCTGACACACATACGTAAAGCTGGGTGTCCTGTAACCATGGTGACCAGCTCTGTCTGAGCATCACTGGTGAGGTTTATGGGATGTCTGCTGCTGTGAGCTCGCTGCAGCTGCACATCTGGATGTTACAGAATCATACTTTGCTAGTAAACATGAAAACAATTTTATTTGTTTACATCTTTATTCAGCGCGCCCATTATTTATATTTACAGTATGCTCTATCCCAGCATCATCTTAAGAGAATAATCACAGGAATTAAATTTATTCATGAATTTTTTTACCTGAAAAATGTGCAGTGGAGTTTGACGATGTTTCCTCCCCTGAGCAATGGCTTTCTGTCTTTCATCCTTCCATAGCACTTCCTCTCTGTCACCCTTTCGTTCATTCTTTTGTTTTTCTTTTTTGCAGTTTCATTATTCCCTTTGTACCATCATCCTTTCTTTCTTCCATTCCTTACAGTTCCCAGCTGCTCTTGACTTTGCTCTCACCACCTGTGGCAGCATCCAGATCTGCACCAACCAACAAAATAAACCATGTGTCTTCTACAGCAGCACATCACATTCATGAAAGGAAAAACAATCAAGGCTTTATCTCATAATTATGACTTACAAGAAAAGATTACCGGAGAGAACAGATCTGGATCTCCTCATTACAAGATAATGTACAGTTAATGGTGCAGGGTGTGGAACAGAACCTGCCTGAGAATCATCAGGTTTTTAAGATTTCTAGTTGCCAGTGTGTCCACAGGCTCAGAGTGAACAGGAAATGTTTCAGTTCATACCTAATGTCCCCAGACATAAACAATTACAGGCTAAAAATGTGTCCCAGGTTGCAGCCTACAGTGAATCTCATGGTATCCATAGCAACATTGTCCTGTTTTTAAAAGGAGTACTGTGTGTTGATATTAAAGCTCCTGTAGATTGTGAGGTTAAATCAGGTAGCATCATACCGTCTGTCTTCTTAAATAGCAGAGACTGATAACCACTAGATCTGTTAGTGACCCTGATTTAATTATGAGAGAACATTAAAAGTCTTCACCTGTGGTGCAGTTTTGTGGCACTTTGTCAGCACAGTGTTAAAGTACATCACCGTAAGTAACCCAGTAAGTCGTTTTCAGTGTTGGAACAAACCACCAGTGCTACAGTTCTGATGAGGAGGATGGCCTTTGTCATGTTGCCTTCGTGGTTAGGTTCAGAGGCCTAAAAAGCCTCTGAGCTGGGGGAGCCACAGTCCAGCTTCACATGTTGGGTGCTTCCTCAGTTGAAAGATTAGGTTAAATGTCACTAAAGGGTCCTGAGTCACTTCCACTTAGATTGATGACCAGAACCTGCTCACAGCTGTTTATGATCAAGAGAAGAATTAACCTTTGTCTGAAAATGAACGAACGTTGGTTCCCTGACCGCAGTCTCTGGGATCACTCGGTTCCCGCCAGCCGCTACATTGTTAAACACTGGGATGCGTTTGATTTCTGTTTTCTCTCACACCTGCTGTGATTACCTGCTGATGGAGGGTAAAGAGTTTTCATCTAGTTTTTGTCTGGTTTCTGGACTGTGGGGAATCAAACCTGCGTCGTTGTGAAGGTGAGATATCTCCACGCTGAGACCAGAGGAACTGAAACCTTTCTGAGGCTCTCAGAGGTTTGTGGACATTTGGGCTCGTTTCAGAAATCGGCTTTGAATTCTGACCTGCTGCACAACGATCGGTCGGTTTGAAGAGGGAAACACTTCGCTCAGGTTTTCTTTACTGCACTCCGTTTGTTTTGCTGAGTGTACAAAGCCTTGTGGCGGCATCGTCTCATGTTTAACCCCGGCTGAGCATCGCCTTCCCCAGCCACAGTGACAGACGTGCAGCTCATATCAGATCATATCAGCAGCCACTAATGAATGTTAATGGAACTTATCTGTTGTTGATCTGTGTGTGTGCACCAGCCAAAGATCATCTATGAGGGAAGAGCCTTCACTCTGTAGCACCGCCATACAACCAGAGTAGTTTGTATAGTTCAGCGTCTTCTCTGCTAAACCATCAGCTGATCTCACATCACTTTCAGTCACGTTCTTCAGTTCAACTTTCACCTACGTCACATCTGGAATTTAGACTGGTCAGGTTTGTGTTTTTGAAGCAGGTCTTCAGTGTTTGGATCAAGTAGCTCATTCACAGTAACGTGTCTGATTTTGTGTGATTTCACCGTTTCAGATTGAATCGCGTCGTCTGCTGCTGTGTATATTCAACATCTCAGGTCGATGTGTGAGTGTGGGCTGAGCAGCTGTGTCATTCGCTGTATATATACGGACTATAGAATCAGCACTATATGTTTAATGTCCTCTGACTGTGCTTAGAGTCAAAGTAAGCTGACTGAAACATTTGGTATTTTAACAAGTGGAATTTTTGGGACAGCATGGTGTTGACCACCTCTGGTGGTGATCAGAGTGAACACTCAGCAGGTCCTGGTACTGCTGTAAGTGGACACGGTAACATCCAAACTGTCACCATGCTTCTGTTCTCTCCTGAGTGGCTTTACTCCTCCATAAGGAAAGATTCTGTCCCAAAAGTCTCGGTTACTGTTAATGAGCCTTTTAGTTCCTGTTACCAAACAACAATTTTACATGTGGCTTCTTTTTCATTCTAAATCCAAAACACTGAAGCGTTTGTACAAACACTGGTGAGTTCCAGCTTTATCCCAAACAAAACCAGACTTTACCTGCTCAAGACTGAAACTGTCTGGTTGTTTTTTTAACATGCTAAGGTCTGAGCTGCTGTTGGATGGAAGCAACATCTCTGGTTTAACATCACACACATTCATAGACATGTGTACTGTTGCCATGATGACACACACACACACACACACACACACACGCACACAACAGCAGCAGCAGTGCAACAATGTCATTTCATCTAATTTCCCATGCATATTAAAGACAGAAATACACACCAGCACATGCAAACAGACACATTAGTAACATTAACACCATTCTCTCACACACACACACACACACACACACACACCAGTACTGTTTGGTAATGACATCCAGATCCCCTTGTTTCCTCAGGAGCTGCAGCCACACATTATTTCCACATCTGATTAACAGGCAGCGATAGCGTAAATGCCATGTATAACATTAATACCTCTGACCTGTGTGAAGCTGTAGCAGTAGCACATGTGTTTACGTTGTTAAATGCTGTGTGTGTTTCAGCTCTGGCCCACGTGAAGCTGTGGGCGATTGACCGACAGTGTGTCCAGACCATCATGATGAGAACTGGACTCATCAAACACGCTGAGTACATGGACTTCCTCAAGAGGTGACTAATCAGATGCTCACAAGCCAGGCAGCGCGCTGTCAGGGTCCAGGGTCAGATCCCACACACACGCTCATGTGCCTTTAGCCCAGTTACTCGCTCTGTCTCTGCGGAGCTGAAGCTGAAACCCTGCAGAGGGATCTGGTGACACCCAGTGGCAGAAAGTCAATAAGTACATTTACTGTACAAGTACTAAGTACAAGTACTGTGTTTAGTACCCTTTTCAGGTACTTGCTATTTACTGCTACTTCATACTTAGAATTCACTACATGTCAGAGGCAGAGCTTGTACCTTTTACTGCCCTATATTTATCTGACAGCTGCAGTTACTTACAAATTACATTCTACAGGCTTGTAAAATGCATCATGTAATAAATAAATACTGTACATACATGTGTCTGAAAGAAAACAAAAGAAAACTCTGTGTCTCTGCAGCGTTCCCACCTTTCAAGGTCTTCCAGAGGAAACTCTCAGTAAACTGGCGGATGTCATGGAAGAGGTGAGACTTTAAACAACAACAGTCTCCATGTGGATTTGTTTGTTTGCATGGTGTCGCCTCATGTTTAAAGTACCAGGCCAGTGGTTTTTAGTTTCCCACCAACCCTGTCCAGAGACCAGCAGCACCAGTGGACGTTGTGTCCTCACCGTTGTAAACCTCCACTGTTATCCACCAGTTATTAAACTGCCCCAGTGCAGCGGTGTGGCAGGTTTCCTCCTCTGGAAACATGGGAGGTTGTCTGTTTCCAACACACAGCTCCACAGGCTGAGAACGGCGTCACTGTGCACAGAGTCTCTGGTCTCTGCTCTGTTTGGCCTCCACTGGCTCCTCACACTGCACATATTGGACTTTTCACTACACTGCATGTATTTACCAGCTTTAGTTACTTTCCAGATTCAGATTTTTGTTACAAAATATACTTAACTAATACATTATGGGAACAGAACAAGAAGAGAACTAGACAACGCAAATGGACACTGTGGGTTTTTGTTTGTCTGGTGTGGAGTCTCTCTGGGAATCCACTAATCAGACGCTGACTTCAGTGTTCTGTGTTCAGACTCATTATGAAGATGGCGAGTACATCATCCGCCAGGGCGCCAGAGGAGACACCTTCTTCATCATCAGCAAGGGAAAGGTAACTCACACTTCTCTTTGATTCCTTTATTGATTATAGACCTACTGACTCATCCAGATTGATCACTGTTAATCACAGGTGAACGTGACCAAGGGGGACTCAGCCAATCAGGAGCCAGTACACCTCAGAGAGCTCACCAGGGGCGACTGGTTTGGAGAGAGAGCGCTACAGGGGTAGGAGCAACTTGATTTGACCTGTGACCCCAAGCCCACAGCCCTTAACCTCTGAACTGGAGCCCTTAACCTCCAAATTTGACACAAACATCCACTTAGATTCAAGAATGAACTGATTAGATTTAGGTCAAAGGTCAAGGCCAGTGTATCATCACATTTGTCCCATTACGGTAAATTTGTCTGGTTGGCAGAGGCACAATCATGAAGCTGTGATTCTAGTTTGTTAAAGTATTACCAGTCTGCTGAGTGTGAGAGGTGGTGATCGAGTGTAAAACCCAATAATTTGATCCAGTCGTTCTAGTTTGGAGCCCAGTACTTGAAGATGTAACTGAGGGCGGTTAACTAACTGTGGTTTAGTTCAGGTTCAGATCATGTGAAAGCCAGAGGAAGCTCCACGGTCCTGAAGGTGGTGTAAATGAAACCTCTCCACCTCTTCAGTCTGTATCACCACCTCCTTCTCCACTGTCTTCTTCTGTTGCTCCCTTAACCGTTTGGCTTCTTTTTCAGCCCCTGTGACTTTTGGACAGAACTGTTCTTCTCACCTGACTACAGCAGACAGAGATAACCTGGGTCCTGACAGGAGGAGGGCGGAGTCAGACTTCTAGGCGGTCTGATAGACGGACTGTTCTGACACTGTTTTAAGACTGAGCACAGTAGAGAGAGGTTGTTAATTAGAAACGTCAAAAACACCCTTGTGCTGCCACCCCTGGTAAAAACTGCAGAGTTAGGAAGAGGCGACCCTCCCAGGGTCCTTCAGGTTGCATGCTGAAGAAAAGAGGTCGATACGTGCAGTCATCTCTGAGTCATGATTAGGATGGGCTTTGCTGCTGTTTTGTCCTGCCAGTGAGAGCACTCAGAGTTATTGTGGTGTGTCTTCACAGGGAGGATGTGAGAACAGCCAATGTCATTGCTGCAGAGGCCGTCACCTGCCTGGTCATTGACCGAGAGTAAGAACATGCCACAACGCCCGCATTTATGTTTGAGTGAAAAAAGGCCAGAGCATGACGAAAAGTGAGAAAGTGGCAGCAGTAAAAGTTTCGCAACAGGTTTAAGAGTGAATGTGACACTGGGTAAACTGAACAGAGTAGTAGAGATAAAAGAAAACGAATGAAATGTGGGTGTTCAAATACAAAACACTAAATTGAAAAATAAAAGTTGTGAAAAAACCAATGTAACTCAGTCTCATTGAGGCTGGAGGTTTGTTTTTTTTTTTTACCTTTGAGGCGGTAGTTTGACAAAGAGTAGATACAGAATTTGGCCCAGGCTCCGCTCACTGACTGCATCTGGCTCACGTGGCCTTCATGGACCACTGCTGGTCACGTGACACCAACGTTGTTTCCAGCTGAGAAAAGCTCCAGATAAAAAGGTAATAAGTGAACCTTGAGTTTTTTTTTTAGTTAAATTGTGACACAGACTGTGAGTTGTAAAATCAGTGTCCGATATGGAACTGTGTCGCATTAAATACCCGAGTGACTCACGTTTTAACTGATTTAATTGTAGGATTCATTTATTTTATTAAGAAAGTCAGTGAAACTTGCATCACTATTTTGTCACTGGTTCAGAAGGGAGAGACAGATTACTAAATAAAAATCATTCAAATAAGCACATTTTATGTGAAAATAATTTGACTCAGTGTTCCTTTGGTTTTTACACCTGGATTTACTGGAAATGTTTAAGAATGTCAATAAAAAAATATGCCAGTTATAATCTGGGTGCTGATTGGCTGCTGTCTCTTTCCTCCTCAGCTCATTCAAGATTCTGATTGGTGGACTAGACGATGTTTCGAATAAAGGCTATGAGGACGCCGAAGCCAAGGCCAAGTAGGTTTGACCTGAAGTCAGCAAACACTTTACAAGTTCACAAGTTACACGTGTTCTTTTGACACTTACAGGCTCCTAACTGTCTGTAAATTGGAGGTTATGAAGTCTTAACATCTGCTTTAACTCGTGCGCTTCACATTTGCTGGAACTAGTTCATGCCTGCAGTAGCAGTCATGAGTTTTTGTACAAGGCTGACTGTGAAGGTTAATGCAGCCAAGCTTTGTTTTATAGCTTCTTCATCACCACGGTGCAAGAAAGTAACAAAAACATTTGAGTAGTTGATACTGCTGATTAATAATTTGTCATTTTTCAAGCAAAAATGTCAGCTGCTCCCTCGTTTGAGCTTCTTCACCGTGAGGATTTGATGGTCGTCTTTCATGGACTGTGGGACATTTTGCCCTTTTCAACATTTTCTGAAATGTCTTTATCAAAACTGTTTGTTGATGAATCAAGAAAATAATCAGCAGATTAGATGATGATGAAATTTGTTGTTGAATGAGCTGAGGACTGTGGATGGACGGGAGTCTGAGGCAGCCATGTATCTCCTCGGTGTCTGTGTGTGTGGATGTTTACAGCGGTAACAGGAGCCTTGGTGCTGTTTATGTAAGAGCAGCTAATAACAGAGTGGCAGCTGCATGCAGGGCGCAGGTCACAGTGAAGGACGCGCTCAAAGCTGAGGATCGACTACTGCTCGCGCTGTCCCCACTTCATACATCAGTGGTTACATCAGAATAGTAAATCAAAGGATCAGTCAACTCTGCACTTCCTAAGCATGTTGGTTCCTACTACCTGCTGTAAAGCTAGTTTCTAATTTTCATTTGCAAGCAGGTGTCATAGACGGATGTGGCAGACAGCAGTGCTGCCTTCCGCTTAAAGAAGAAACCCACACATTTCTCTGTATTAATTTGAAACTGACCATTACAGTTCCTTAGTTAACAGACAGACACATGTCTGTGTCTGGGTCTGTGGGGCTGTGGAGGTGATCTGACTCCCACACTCAGCTCTAACAGTTAATCTCTTTTTCACTAACACCAACTATTTTTAGAGCATAAATGCATTGGTCTGTCCTGACTGAACAACAGCAGCTTCTGTTTCTGCAGAAATCTGATTCCATTGCATTGGCTTCTAGGAAATAGTGCAGTCCCTGTTTGGATAAACACACACACAGGTATCTGTTGGCTGGTATTGCTGTGCTGTGTTTGGCAAGAGACAGATTTTATTTTTAGTCTGAGATATTGGAGCTAGAAGTTTACAACTGTTCTCGCCTCAAAAGTCAACCTAAACCCGCTCAGCATCCTTCATTTCTACCAGATATGTTTAAAGACATAGACGGCACGAGACTAACTGTCCTAGCAAACTCCTGCTGCTCTCTAAAGTTGGAACCTCTGGTCTGAGGTCAGGACAGTTTATCCTGCAGCCTCCTGTCTCTCAATCAGTCAGTGAAAAGTCTTAGCTGTATTTATTGGCTGAACCTCGGAGCACTGTTTCCACACACTAAAAATACCAGCACAGCAGCGGGTCTCCCTCTCAGTTTGGCTTTAGACCCTGCAGGACTCAGCCGGGACAGACGTGGACACAGAGCTTCTTCTCAGTCACAGTTAGATCTCAGTTGGACTCTATCCACATAGCATCCAGACAGTTTCAGTCTTGATACTGAACTGGATTCAGTTGGTAAAAAGGGGTTTGATGTAGAATATAAAATCCATCTACCCCGAACAGAAGTTGGGATTGTCTTTATTTGTGACAGCATCGTACTAGGAGTCCATCTGCTCTGGGTCAGCCTCATTTGTAACTTTAATGTACAGAGAGCTGGAGGATCTGGCAGCCTCAGCGCACCGCCAGTACCACCAGACTGGAACCTTGGCCCTCCACCACCTCCCTCAGCCCTTCTATCACCATGTTAACTGGAGGTTGAGCTCTTCTTTTGAGACGGCTCTCTTACAGACGTTGTGTCGGACGTTTTCATGAGGACAGAAGACAAGTGTGCGCTTAGCATCGAGCAGAGGTTTTGCACTTTTATATGCTGGTTTTTAGAGACTGTTCCAAATTTTGAAGAAGATGATGACTTGATAGCTGTTGTGAGACCCTCAGCATCATCCATATAATTCCAGTTTATGTCATTTTGTTGTGAAAGACATTCCTGTTTCAGAATAAGTGTCAGCCAGTTCTTTGATGGTAGTTTGGAGTAAAGACAGACAAAGCTGCCCACCTGAAAAAGTTGTTTTTCTGATCCGTCTGGTCCTTCATTTGGGCATTAATACCCTTCAGAGATGAGGGATCTGCCCACCCCTCCAGCCAAGCTGCAGAGAGGGCATCTCACCAGCCTTCCTGCTGCTCCCTCTCCCTCGCACTCCTTTCCTATCACCTCCTTCTCCATCCAAACTTCCAAGAAGTTCCCATTCTTTCACGTGGTCAAATTCTGCAGGTAGGACAGGGTCTCGGTTTAAGAAGGTTGGCTGGGAAAAGTTTGAGATACCGAACTACTCCTGAGTAAACAAATGTGCAAAGTGGTTCATCTTTCAAAATGTCCCAGAAATGTTTTTTTTTTTTTTTTTTGTAAATGTCCAGATATGAGGCAGAGAACGCCTTCTTCTCTAGTCTGAAGCTGAATGACTTCAACATCATCGACACACTGGGAGTCGGCGGCTTTGGACGCGTCGAGCTGGTACGACCCGACCACACTGCAACTTCAGACACAGGAAATGAGACTGTATTGGTGATCTGCAAGAAATCAGATGCAGAACATATGTCTTTACTGTAGTGCGACACAGACTCACAGTGCAATATGTCCCGGACATCAGCAACAGAAACATCAAGGTTTGGCTGAAAAATTTGAACAGGCTGTGAGTAGCTTGACAACAGGCCTCAGCCTGGTAAACCAGCTTTGGATTAGTTTGAGGCCAGTTTTAGACCATTTGGCTGAGATCAGTTTAAATTCATAGAACTTTTAATGTGTTTGTGTTTGTGTGCATGTGTGGGTGCCCTCAGCTGTTTGCAGTAATTTTCCAGTAAAGTATCAGTGCTGGTATCTGGTAACCAGTCGTCACGTGAGTCAGAGTCTGGGCTCCGAAGCACAGACTGAGTAGGACTGTCCCAGGTTCCCTGTGGCGCTGTAAGGTCCACACCTGGCCCACAGAACCTGAGGAATCTCAGTGAAACTGTATATGTCTCTCTCTGTGCGCTCATCAGGCTGCTGCAGGTCGACAGTTTTCATTCCTACCAGGCTTTTATGGCTTAAATTCCTGCACCTTACTCTGTTGTGTCCTGCCAAGTTTCTCCAGTCATAACTTCTTCACCAGATTAATTGATCCTGCATTCAGTGAATTTGATTTACCAGATTGTATTTAAACCCACAGCAGCCATTAGGTGTGATGTAAAACAGAAGGAGCTGGGGTTGGGGGGTACTAAATGTTGAAGGGGAAGCCCTGTAGAGAGTCTGTCGTGGAGCTGGAAGGATCCCCGTTCAGGGTCTCCCATCATCCCCCTGGAGATATTATTAGTCAGTGCGTCAGAGAGTAACTGTGCTCCAAGGAAAAACCTGACCTCTGACCTTCACACTCCTCGTCACACCCTAAACATAACTCTGATTACTCACTCACATATTTTCCATCATATGATGGGACAGAGTGTGTCCCAGCATGGCTCCTCCTCTGGTTTACTTTGTACAGCTGCATATGGGACCAAATTAACTCGGGAACTCTATATTTCAACCAGAAACACCTGCATCACTTTGGGGCTTTTTATTGGGCAGGAAACTGTTGGCAGTGTTCGATACCGCTGACTGTTCACACACGAGTTTCACACCTCACCTGGTTGGTGGAGCTAAATTGAACAGCTACATTTGCCCTGTTAGTTCGGTTCAGTGGGGCCGTCAGTCAGACCATGATGCAGATCAAACATATCCGGATCAAAGTAACAGAGTAACGCAACACGGATATGCGACATCGTTTGAAGTATGAAACTAAGGTTTGGGCTTTTGATCTAGGCAGAAGTTAGGCGTCAAATGTGGGCTTAAGGGTCATAACAAATCCGGAGTTCACACTTTGAGTGACAGGAGCTGCATCCTATATCTCTCTCTAACAGTTTACCACCTGCCTCTTTGTTCCGAGTCACAGAGATCAGCTGAGTGTTTGTGACATAACCCATCCTCGAGCCTCCGAGAAAGACATGTAGACAGACACACACCTGTGCAGAACGTTGTCTGAGCTGTGTCTCATACAGTTTTTGGCCTTTAGACGTGACATTAAGCTGTGAATTTGTTTGAGCAGATGCTGACTGTAGCATACTGGTCTCTAACCACTTTGAAACTGTTTGTACACTAACCCACCAAGGGTGAAGGGGTGTCAAAGTGAAAATGTCCCCACCCCCTTGGTCCAAAACTGAACTGGTCCTCACACTGTAGAGCCGTACAAGTACACACACAGTCCTCATTACTGAGCCATGAGCGAATTATGACCTCTCCCCATGTCAAAGCTTATTTATCACAACACGAAGACTCTGTCCAGAAATAGAGGGTTGTGTCATGTCCTATATGTGTCACAGTGTGTGTGTCTGACGTTTACAGCCTGAACACTGGTTGGCTGACAGACTACACAAAGGTTTAACCACACAGTATTAGTACAGAGGAAACAGGCAGCGGAGGCTTTTATCAACCTAAAATGTTTGAAATAATTGACTCATTTAATATGCAGCTAATCAGACTCCAGCTTTGTTGCTCCCATTGTAAAACACATACTTTAAAACAGAATACATAACATGTACACTGTCCACAGTGACTGTCATATATTTCTCTATCACCTTTAATTATAGATTATATTTGCACTTAATTATAGATTATATTTGCACTCACATAAGGGCGTAGTGAAATACTAAAACCACAAGACTCCAGACACATTTGCCCTGTTTATACCTATTACTCTGGAAAACCTGGGACCTGCACCAGAATTAAAAAAAGGTTTTGTAGATTTGAACACGTGATGTCAAAATCTCCACATTATTTAAAGGATCGATTTGGTGTTAATCTATATTTTTGTTATCGTCAACAAACCTCCCATGCAGACTGAAAAGAAAACAGTGTGGGTCTCTGTCTCTACACTCGTGACTTCCTGTCTTTGGCTCTCAGGTCCAAACCTGCTGGTTCAGACTGAAGATGTAAATCTTTATAAACACCTCATAGATACATAGTTCAATTTTTATTTATTCATTTTTTTCTGAAACAGCTGCTCACTGTAGCTTTTATCAAACAAACAGGAGGAAGCAGTGCATTTGCTGGGGATGGGGTTAACAGTTTCTGGACATGGTTGACATATGTACACATACTGTATATAACATATCTCCTGAGATTAAGCTGAAGATGAATATTAAGGTTTGTTTTTGTTCAGGTGCAGCTGAAGAGTGAAGAAGCAAAAACCTTCGCTATGAAGATCCTGAAGAAACGCCACATTGTTGACACGAGACAGCAGGAGCACATCCGCTCTGAGAAGTACATCATGACTGAGGCGCACTCCAGCTTCATCGTCAGGTCAGCAGAATAATCACCATGATCAGAAGTGAAGTTATTTTGTAATGAACTGGCTGATTTTATGTTGTTGTCAGTAAACAATTCAGACATTTACACACCTACAGCAGCTTTAATAAATGAACATCACGTTATACAAGGTCATGTAAAGAAATCAGTAGGTGGTGTTTGCTCAGTCAGAGACGGTTGTTGTCATGTAAGTGTAATATACTGTAGAAATAACACACAGGTAGAATCTTTAGAACTGTTCACTACAATTTCTAATGTCAAACAAAATTCAGGTAGTTTATAACTAAAGTAAAGCATTACAAAAATTAAACAGAAACAACCCTGGTTTGCAAAAATAATGCATAGTGTAGCCCTGGTTTTGAAAACATGTTAACACAAAAGCCGCAGAAGGATATGAAGCATATAAAACGTGGGAACAGGATGCCATCGTTGTATTTTTACAGTGAACATGAGTAAAATATAACACAATGCATAAAGCAAAGAACTCTCTCAGATGGACTGATGGATGCTGTAATCTGTTTCTTTTGCATGTCGGATGTGTCGATGAATTGTTGTCATCTGTTTTTAGGTTGTACCGGACGTTTAAAGACAGTAAGTATCTGTACATGCTGATGGAGGCCTGTCTGGGAGGAGAGCTGTGGACCATCCTGAGAGACAGGTGCACGCTTCACACAGTCCATCAGTCCTCTGATCACATGTAGTATTACTATATACTCTTCTGATCTATGTCAAACATCAGCCTTTAGTTTCAAACAGAAAATATTTCACCATAAAAGCTCTGTGTAGTGCTAATGTGAGGCAGAAATAAACATGTCTCAGATATTCAAGAACTTCTTTTCTTTTTTTATTTTCCATAAGTTTTAATGGATGTGATTTTTTTTTTTTTTTTTGACCAGAAAAAATTTGTGAGTGCTGAAACTATTAATGAATCCATTAATTAAAAAATTTGGACAGAGAATATATTAACAATTAACAGCGGTTTTCTTCATTTCATTCCAAAACACTGGACGTTCTCTTGTGTCTGCTCCCCCAGTGTTTCTGATTTGCGTTTGAGGTTTTGGACTTTTGGTCAGACAAACGTGACATCTGAAGATTTCGCCTTTGACTTTAGGAAACTTTTTTACTATTTCATGACATTTGATTGACTAAAACTAAGCAAAGCAGATATTCATCCACAACATAATCAACAGATAAAAGTAATTGAAAAAAAACTGTTACGTGCAGCCTGAAAAGCAACACGCAGCAACAAACAGGCTGGTAACCAAGCAGAAAGTATGGGATGGCTGCTGAGTTCAAAAAACCTGAAAGTCTCTGTTTCTTTATTTAACTCTATGTGTTTCAGGGGTTCGTTTGAAGATTCAACCACCAGGTTCTATACGGCCTGTGTGGTTGAAGCCTTTGCCTACCTGCACGCCAAAGGCATCATATACAGAGACCTGAAACCCGAAAACCTCATACTGGACAGCCGGGGATATGCCAAGCTGGTACACACACAAGTTCATTCTCTTATCTGGACAGGCTGAAGCAGTTTGGTTTGTATGATCACCACTTTGCCTCTGAAACATCTGAAAACAAATCCTGACTGAGTGCCTTCCTCAGGCTGATATTACAGGGCTAGAAATAACGGTGACTGTTCTGCTGTGGAGGACAAACATTTGGACAGGTTACCAAAACTTTCTTCTGAATGAGCCGACACACACTTGGAACAGGAAATAAGGAAACAAGAATTAACCAAAAGCCTTGTGACCAATGAAGAAAAAGTGATTTCTGTTGTTAACTTGGACCTAGCCACATGGGACAAACGTTACTCCTGAAACGGCAGCCGGTCTGAGGGGAAACGCTACAAATGATAAACAATACAGCTGCAAATTATTTATGCAAAAACCTGTAATTGGGGAAAGGCTCAATTAGCCGTTGCATTGATGAAGTAAACTACTACATCTGTCCACGTGACATCCAGGAGAGCGTGAGTTTCAAACTAAAACTGAGCCCACTCTCAAAAAGGACTCGAGTTGTGCACAGTATCTGATGAGCAGTGAAGAAAATTGCGGTTTCTTGCAAAGCTGCATTTTCCTAGTTGTGCAAAATGTGTATGGTTGTGAGGACCATGACTTCTGCAGCACTCACAGAAATTCTTCAGTGCTTTTTAAATGCTTGCATCTGAAACATCTAGTCGTCTCTGTCTGACCTGCATCTCCTGCAACAGGTTCAGACTCCTCTACAGCTGGAATAAATACCAGCACAGGTAGAAATGGTTTCAGTTCTAGTCCAACAGTGTGCCAGCCTGAGGAGGTTTGCCCAGTTGGGATTGGTTTCCTGCTCTGAGATGCTTGATGAACATGAGCCCAGGTTGTAAAGATACCATGTCAAGAGTAAACTTTACCTTCAGGTTTATGTCAGATGTTGGAGGTGCTGCTGTGATATGAGTCCAAACTGATCAGGGAGCAACAGTGGCCAATGGGAATTTTGCTAGATGAAAATGAGAAAACTAAAAATAAAGTTAAGTCTGATGAGACAGTCGATTTTGTCTTTTCCAGGTGGATTTTGGTTTTGCCAAAAAAATTGGTTTCTGTAAGAAAACGTGGACATTTTGTGGGACGCCAGAATACGTCGCTCCAGAGATCATCCTCAACAAGGGTCATGACGTCTCGGCAGACTACTGGTCTCTGGGCATCCTGATGTATGAGCTGCTGACTGGCAGGTGAGGACAAATCAGAGGAGAATGAGCAGAGTTCAGTAGAGTCAAACTGCTGTGTCCTTCAGGATCCCTGTGTGTCTCCAGTCCTCCGTTCTCAGGTCCAGATCCAATGAAAACCTACAATGTCATCCTGAGAGGTATCGACATGATCGAGTTCCCCAAGAAGGTCACCAAGAATGCCGCCAACCTCATCAAGAAGCTCTGCAGGTAAGGGGTGCTGTGTGCCTGAGCTCAGACTTAGATGATCCCCAGATAAATCGCTGAACATGACTGTTTATGTCCACAGAGATAATCCCGCAGAGAGACTTGGAAACCTGAAAAACGGAGTCAAAGACATCCAGAAGCACAAGTGAGTGGGCTGAGAATAGAGCTGTCTGCATACTTTTGGCCGTGTTAGTCAAGGCTGTTAGCTCACCCCTTTATGTGAAGACCAGACTAACCTGTTTCTCTCTGTGTTCAGGTGGTTTGAAGGTTTTAACTGGGAGGGTCTAAGGAAAGGAACTCTGACTCCGCCCATTACACCCGATGTGAGTACACAGCAACTTTTTACAATGCTTGAGGCCTGAAATGGCCACAGAAACAGTTAGGACTGAGCTAGACTGAGCCTATCAAGTCTGAACATCAGCTTGACACTCTTAAAAATATTGGTGCACACTTTTTTAACATGCTGCGTTATACTGCAGTGTGATATGGTACAATTTCTGTTAAATCTACTGAGTAACTGTCTATCCCAAAAAGAAAAGGTGAGGTTTGAACAAAGACGGGGGTTATGATCCCACCTCTATATATGAGCACCTGCTGTACCATTAGGTTTTACATCACATGATGGCACCTGAGACAGCACTGTTCACTAAATAATGAATGTTTATAAAGCAGAATACAGCTAACAAAGTCAAAAAACACAAGATACTGTACATAGTTGAGGCAATTACAACAAATAGCCTTCAGATAAAGGTGAGTAGTCAGGGGTAACTTTGGTTCAGTGGGTAGATCGGTCATCTCCCAACTGAAGTGTTGGAGGTTCGAATCTTGGTGCCTGCAGTCCACATGTCAAAGTGTCCTTGGGCAAGACACTTGGTTAGATGGTTAGAGCCATTGGTTCACAAATTCCTTGTGTGTGTAACATGCTTGGCCAAATAAAGGTGATTATCCTAATTATTAAGAAGGATCTGGGAGAGGACGCTTTGCCTTCCACAGCTGTGGAGCCCAGACAGCAAAGGCCCAGTCACTGTTATAATAACGTGTATTATGGGCTGAATCAAGAGTTTGAGGTTCAGTTGAAAGCTGTGAAAGCTATGTTATGTACTTGAGAAACCATTTATATGTAAAATAGCCAGCGCAGAATGTGTGTTTCTGGCTAATCCAGCAAATGAAATCCTCAAAACAATCAAACATCCTGGTGCCCCAGTGATCAGTCTGGCTTGAGTCTGGCTTGAGTCTGGCTGAAGACTTTGTCTTTAAAAATCAGCATATTATATAGAATTGCAAAAATAATGGGAATTGTCATAACTCATCCCTAATCACATCATCCACAACAGTCTTATACAACCAAATATAAGTGACAGATACTCCAGTGGACACTATACAGACGATGGTACATATTATCACATCACAAAAGAATACTAGCAAGATATTAAACCTGCAGACCCTCTTTTGATGTGTCAAGAGTCTGACTGACCTGAGTCAGGTCTTTAAATCTAACACGCCCAGTCTGCGGGTCTTTGACTTTGTGTCCTTCTGTCCAGGTCTCCTCTCCAGTTGACACCGGTAACTTTGACAGTTTCCCTGAAGACACAGACGAGCCACCGCCAGATGACAACTCCGGATGGGACTATGACTTTTAAGATCCCGCTCAAGCCCAAAGCCTGGTATCCCACAGTGGGCAGCAAGGTCCAGATCTGGGTAGAAGACAACTCATGACTGGGTTGAACAAACTTCAATGGAAAAGGACTGGAGGCCTCTCGCTGATCAAACTGGATCCATCTAGGGCCTCTTACTGGGAAACCTGAGCTGCCATGACACCTGAGAGCTGGAAGATGACGTGGTTGAAGGATCAAACCTGTTCATGCCAGTCGTCTGTCCCTGTTTTCAAGACCATGGCAGTTTATCTCTCAGGGGAGAAAATAGATTGTAGAAATTTCAGAGTGACACCTGCCTGGTCCAATGGTCTAAAAGCATGTTTTTGGCTTTTCCAACCTGGGGAAGTCATGCTAGCTCCTCCAGATTTTAGAGAGCTGTCAGAGCTTTGTAGTGTTACTGCTCCATCCACAAAAAACTAAAAGACATCTTTGCAGTGATTACTTGTTCAGCAGCAGCTGAACCTTGGATGTGGTCATCCCTCAGCAGTTTCTCAACCCTCTGAGGGCAGAAAATCCTTCCTAAAAACTGCACAACACTTTGACAAAACAGCACCAGCGCGTTCTTTCACAACCTGGGAAAGACCTCCGCACTCCTTCATTTGAAAGAGCTGTCAGGACTTTGAAAAATAATTTACAAAAACATGCCACCACTGCAGAATAGATGTTCTGACTCAGAGAAGCATGAACCAGCTGGGTATCCTCACCTATCGGCAGTCAGTATCACAGTACAGGCCTTGTTTATGTCCCATATAATGCTGCAAAACTGCGAGGTAGCTGGGACGTTACTCTGTGATTTCATTCAGAAATCTGCTGTTTGAACCTGTCAGTGAAGCTTCCTGAGGCTGAAGCTGATACATCTGAAGGAGTTAAGCAGAATCAAGTTGTCTCAAAGTCCTTCCAAGAGCACTAGGCACTCCTGCATTTTTCCTCAGGCCAGAGACACAGTTTGTCTCCTATGTCCAAATCTGGTCTTGGTACAAACCTACATCAGAGGCTTTGAGTCGTCCCTTCACATACCTCGAGCACATCACAGAAACCATGGCCCTGTTTTATGCAGCATATGGAAATGCTCCTGTCAAGTGTCCTTGATTGCTGGCTGACACTTGACCTTTGACCCCTCACAGGGAGAGCGTTCTGCTACTAATGCTGTCTGTCCTCTGACATTTGGAGTTCTTCTTTTGTTGTCTGGATACAGTTTTCTGGACTCTCTAACCCCAGAGTTTGGCTTTCTGACACTGGGTGGGAAGAGCTCGAGGCCCCCCGCAGCAAGACAGTTTTCAGTGCTGACAGATAAACCTCTCGAGGAGAAATTTATTTAACACTGAACAGACTAACTCAAGGTCACCCGGATGCCTTCGCTTCGCTTTCCTAGAGCTTCATGAAGCTTCATATCCAAAGACAGAAACACTAAAGGTCTGGGTGTAGTAGCTGCTGACGGGCAGCTGATGGAAATATTTCTGCTTTTAAATTTTTCTCATTCTTTATGTTGTGAATCTTCTAATTGCAGCATGAGATATGATATTTTGTACATATTTCCAAGACTTCCTACATATTTTTCCACACACACATAAACACTCCACAGACACATCCATGACTTTGTTTCATTTCTTATCAGCTGTTTGCTCTGAGGCCGAGCAGGTTTCAGGATTTTTCAGAAGCCTTTTGTTTTAAGATGACGTGACGTACCTGCTTCATAATAACCTGGCTGCAGACCTTTGAATTTCAGAGATTCAGACTGGTCCCGGTTATGGGCACACTGATCACAGTTTCTCTAGTTGTAAAAGCAAATGGAAGTTCAGCTTTCTACCGATGCTTCTGTGTGGACAAGTGGCTAAAATGCAGTATAGTTTGTACCTGGTACTTTGGGTGTACCTGGAGGATTAAAAAGTCTATCCATGAAGGGGAAAGCTGACATTCAAATATCTTCTTTACTTCAGATTTTGCACTTAACATGGTGACAATGGGGTAACTGTATTTTTGAGATCACAGTGGAAAAATCAGTCGTGATGTTCACAATGTGCTGTAATGGTAACACAAACTGTGTTAAAGTATATCTGTGCTTTACAACAGCATGCTTACAGTAATTCTGTGACAGAGTGGACATTTACAAATGTGGAGTGGAAGTAGACATGCAGTATTTGACCTCTGTATTGTTTTCACAAACAAAAGGTTTTATATGTATTTATAAAGTATTTTGTGGCCTTTCGTAAATGCTGCTGATAGTTGTCTCTTTGGCACAAAGCCTTTGTATTAGCCGTCCGATTTTGCTGTGATATTTCAGCAATGTGACTTCTGTGAGTTCTGCATGAAATTTTTGGTAACAGTTGTGACCACCACAAGGCTGAAAACAGTCAGATGCTCAACGACAGACACCAACGAAGCAGGCAGCGCTCTGCTTTTAGAGGCAGACGTCAACATTTTGGACATGCTTTTCCTGAGAAGTTCAGATGATTTTCAGTCTGTGTGTTGAGTTGGACTCAGGTCAAAGTTAGCCTAGCTTAGCATAGAGGCCTGAAGCAGGGGAAACAGCTAGCCTGGCTCTGTCCACCTCAAAACCTTTCTCACTTGTTTGGTACATACACAAAAAATGTAAAAGAAAAAAAGTTTAGGAAGTACAGTTGTTCATAATTATGCAGAGCCATTTCTTGGTGGGAAGCCAGTGAGGGACTGAGCCATCATTTGTCGGGGTTTGGATCTCGGTGAATAAGCAGATTTTCAGACATTCTCTAAAATAAAAAATACACCTACCAGCACCTCTGAATCTCTCTAAGTAACACATTTTATATCATTTGTCTAACCTGGGAGAACCATTATCTTCAGCACCCAATGCTGGTTAAGCAGGCTGGATTAGCATCCCGGCTCCTGCCTGGTTAAACAGGCAGCGAAAAGGATAGATGCCCAGATCCGATGGCGAAAATCACAATCACAGGTACAAAGGTTTTTAAAAAGATGTTTGGACCAGAAGGAGAAATATTCATGTGCATATCAACTCTTAGTGATGATGTTTAGTGGTTATGAGTTTGTGTGATGAAGCTCGAGTGTCAGTGATTTATTTGTACATACTGGGAGTATAGTGCTTTACGAAGTTTCAGCTGTTTGTAGTTTATTATTATTAATATTATTATTGTAGCTGAAGAAACTCTGTGACTCTCTCATGCTGTCTCAGTTCAGTAAAGCTTTATGGGCATGACTGTTAACAAAACAAACACATATTTGCCAAAGCAGTTTAAAAAACCTGTAAAGAAAAACAAACTGTTTTGTTCCTGATTTCAAACAACATAATGCACATCACTGTATGTCAGCAGTCAGGTAAAAACAGATGTTTGGTTGTCTTATTCATAGGGTGAAACACTGCCTACTGATTAAACTTAAGTTATTAAATAAAGGTAACTAATAAAGATTCAAGATTCAATATTTTTATTTGCCATTTATGCATAAACAGACAGTCTAGGCATATAAGAATTCTTATGCGGGGCTTTCCTGGAGTCAAGTAAAGAGTTTAAAGCCAAAAGAACAAACACCTAGTCTAAAAGTAAGATCACCCAAGAATACAGAATAGTTGATAAAAATGTGGATACAGGAATAAGATAGTGGGTAAAATGGGGAGTTTCAGATATTGCACATGGTATTACACATAGTGTAATTGTATGGTCTTCTACTTAGTAGGGTAATGAGGGGTTATTGCACAGGTTTTTCACATTTTGTATTTGCCATCAGTCTTACTGCGGCAGGGAAAAAGCTCTTGTGTAACTTAATATAATAGCAGATGTTTATTCTGTTCAGCCTCTAATCTCAGCCTACTGTGTTTTTCAGGCGACTCACTGGAATCAACCCAGACAGAAGTACCAAGGCTAGTCAGGGTAAGATGATCTCCAAGAGGACAGGGAAAGTTGTTCAGAAGAAGTCTGTCACAGTCAAAACCTGTAGGAGAACAGTAAAATAAACATTAATATAATTAATCCTAAACCACCAAAGAAAGGCATTTGCAGGTTCTTTTCCAATGTGCACAAGTTAATCTGCAAACCCTTCCGAAAGTAGCTCCTCTTAGGAAAAAAAAAAATCAACCAGGTTTTCCCCACATTAAATCATCACCTTCATTTAACTGATTGATTAATAAAAGATCAAAATTTTGCTCATTTCTCATTGTTTTTATTTAGACATGAAGATATGTTTGATACGTTAAGCTCTAAATGTTTACAGTTGTTTCACCCAATTACTGTAACGTTAGCAGTATGCTGCTGTAGAATGATTTTACTTAGCTGTGACTTTACATTAAAATGTTCATTGGTTGACTGTGAAAAATATGTGCGTGGCATTCTTAAAAAACAAAAGATCAGAAAGGCACCAGGCTCAGAGAGCATGACCCCCCCTCCTCCTGCCTGAAAGCTTGTGCTGATCATCTGGTCCTCAGGGTTCTCAGATAGCACAGTCCATATCAAGATGCACCCCCACCCCCACCTCCACCCCCCATAATATAATTACTACTACAGAGTAACTTGGACAGCCATGACCATTTCGCTCTAGCTTTATCGATCTTACCTGCACTGACTGGGAGGGGAGGTCACTGCTTCCATATCTGACTATAAGACGGTATTTGGGTTGTTTCTGACGAGCACTTCCCATGCTGAATAATCTGTAGGGTTTAGTTGTATAGATATAGGCATAAATCTATGTGACATGAATGTAGCCTAGGCCTGAGATCTATTGAGGCCATGTCCCCAATATTTTCTTGTGAAATGTGGGGATTTACATTCCACTGTACAAAATTAACACATAGTGGATATTTTATCAACTGGCAATGTTTTCAGACTCATTATATTTAAAATAACAATTTTTAGGTCCAATAAACAACTGCAAAAAAAATCAGAGGCGGCTTTGAAATTGTATTTTGACTATGAAGTATAACTGGTTATATTCTACACTGTAAGCCTGGATAAGTTGAACTTACTTAAAAACTTTGAGGAAACTGGTTGCTTTAAAAAAATTAAGCAATGTGTAATGAAAACTTGAGTGAATTTAAATTTAAATGCAGATATTCAAAACTGTTTTAGTTCAAATTTGTTAGGCCATTAAAACAGAAGTCCAAGTCTGGGAAACACCAGATACTGATTAAATGATTCTGAAAGTTAGCAGTATGGTTTAAATTAGAAACAAAGGTTAATAACTATGCACCTACAACATTTACAACAAATTAAGTTTCTTACAGTGCAGGTCTTGAAGAAGGCAAAAGGATCATCCCCCAAGATGACTGGCAGTCCCCGAAGACAAAGGCACCTGATTGTCTGTTGGCTCAGTGGTCTGGAAGATAGTGGGCATAACTCTAAAGATATTCACATGTATTTATTGAATACATTCCAGAATTTCTCCACAGATTTTATGACTTTATTGCACAGCAAATGAGAAGACAAGAGGAGATGACAGGAGAGCAAAGGAAGACGACAGAAGGGTAAAGTATAGAATAGAGAGCGAAGCAGAGAGGACAGGAGATGAGGTAAGGAGGAGATTAACTAAAAGTAGAAATACTACAAGTAAGTCCTGCATTCAAAATGTTACTTAAGTAAAAGTATATGGCAAATAGGCTACTGTACGTTTTACTGCTCTACATGTATCTGATAACTTCAGTTCCTTTCCAGAATCAGATGAATCAATTCAAACCCAGTAGAATCATCAGATTCTGGTTGGAAATCCACCAGCTACCCAGCAGGATGTAAAGTACGCCAGTTCCACCTTTACCAGCTGCAGCATTAAAGTGATGAACACAGTAATGTGTCAGTCACTATGATCCAGTAGTATCAGAGACATTACTGTGACACGGGCTGTTCTACAGAATGAGTACTGGTACTACTTCATGTATATTTTGATGCTGATACTTGTACTTAAGGAACATTTTGAATGCATGACTTTTACTTGTAACAGAGTACTTTTACACTGTGGTATTCTATTTTTCGGATCTGAGTACTTCCACTGCTGCATAAATATAAAATACTGTGTGTGGCTACTGCAGCTCATTTTTACTCAGAACCCAGTGGATGTAATTCCTGTTGAACGCAACAGGAATTGGAGCTGCTTCCTTACAAACTGCTGGTTGATGTGTGCAACAGCATGTAGCTATGCCTCCTCGTAATCCTCCTGCTGCTCCACATCTTTTTATGAATGAGGTTTAAAAACACAGTGATGTCAGAAACAAGCCCATCCCCCACTGATGCGGGAAAAACCTCACGACCAGAAAGAGAGAAGTATCCTCATGCCTCCCATGTGTCTCTCTCCCTCCCTCCCTTTCCACAACATCTTAGAGAGGGAGGGAGTGAGACGAGCAAACAGCATCCTTCCATCCTCCCCCTCCTCTCTTCTCCACAAGCGTGAGGATGAGTAATCCAATGAGGGAGGGAGGATGAGAGAGATAGAGAACAAATGGGGGAGAGAGAGGAAGGATACCAACGCAGCATCAGTGAATGTGCAGAACGAGAAGATGAAAATTCAAAACCTTTCAGCTCCTCTTTCACTGCTAAGCACAGTCACACTGGAGATGGCTAATTCCTGGACCCTCACTAGGTGACAGAAGAAGGAAAAGAAATTATCCGAATTGTTCACTCACATGTGGGGTGTCACTGACTAATCTCTGGAAAAGCTGAACAAGATGGAGGCATCATGGCTTGTTTCACTGGATTGTACCTGAAAATTTCATTGCAGGCTGACTGACTCATTGTTTGGCTTGTGGTACAGACTATTTCCTGAACAAGCCTCCATTTAGATAGCTATCCTATGTCATTCTGACAAGTTAAATACATCTGTGCCGTATCTCCACGTGTGTTCGTCTAGAAGCTGGGACCTGACTAATATCTGGAATCAGTAACAGCACCTCACTGCTCTACATATCCGTGTAACTGGGTTTCTGTGTTAAAAGTCTACATACAGCCTTCTCCTGGGACCAGGATAATCTCTGGATCGGTGTGTCTGGCATGTTCTGTTTTTGCCTGCAGAGTTCCCTGCTGAAGCTCCAGACGCTGGATGTGGAGGGGGGCCCCTCACTGGGACCGTCCCCAGAGGAGAGCCCCCCTGCCCTGGGCAGCAAGGAGCAGAAGAGCCCCTGTGGCCCGCCCGAGCTTGGAGGAGTGAAGGAGGAGAAGACACTGGCTCTATGCCACGGTGTCACCATGGATGAGAACAGCCCACCAGGTACATACACCTGTCTGTGTGTCTATACCTGTCTGTCTCTGCCCAGACCTGTCTGTCTGTCTGCCTGTCCATCACCAGTATACTTGTGTTTTACTGCAGATTAGAAACATTTTGACATATTTTCATGTTTACATTCTTCCCTTCTGTTTCTGTCTGAGCTGTTCTCTGATGAAAATGTGTCTCCATGCATCAACTGTGTGATAATCTTCATCTCTGACGCACCACAGTATTTATACAGGTATCATCCAGCTCCACAATGTTGTTATGAGCCAGTGCAACGTTTTAGGCGGCTGGGGTTGAAAGAAGGGGGCCACATTTGTAAAATGACTAAAAATGTCTGGAAATTTAAATTTAAAGTCATGATTCTCTGCAATAGTAAACTGAACATTATTAATACTTATACTGTATTTTACATAAGATAAGATAAACCTTTATTAGTCCCATGATGAGGAAATTCACATTATTTCATTCTAATATGAAATAATATCAATAAATAGCAGACAGATTATGAGACAGTGGGCCCTGGACACATATGTAAAAGACCCCCACACTGTGGTGTAATGTGTATATATACATGTTTTATATGGTGGTGTTGAATATTAAGATATATTATCTTGCATCCTTCAACCACACAGGAAATATTATGCACACTGAATTTCAAAGTCTGAAGGAAGTTCACTGTGCTGACATGGAGACACCCCTTTCATTAGTAAACATATTAGTCTCCCTTTAGAAGTTGTGTCATCTGATATACAGCTACCCTGTTTTATTCCAGTTGCAGTACTGATTTCTCTGTTTGCTGTTTGTTCTCATTGATCTACACAGTTGTGACTGTGTCCACATGGTGCAGTAAGTGATTTCAGAAGCGCCAGTCTTTCTGGTGAGTCTGCTTATTCTGCACAGAATCCCGCCTTGTTGTTTCCCTGGGCGGTGCTGCTATTTATAGCAGAGCATGCAGACGTAAAACGCTGCAGCACGTGAGCCTGACTGTGGTACAGTGCACTGCTTCTGAATCTGCTCTTACACACTGTAGACCTCTGACCGCTTCACTGTGTTTCTGCAGCATGTTTTTATTAAAGCCGCTTGGTACAAGACATGTCCTGGAGATTAAAGCCAAGTATTTGTAATTATTTCGCCCATCAAAATGATTGAAATGATGCTGTTAATGGTGAGAGCTGAAATAAGCAGCCAGTTAACTAACTAGTTGATCAACAAAACAAACTAATATTTTTATAGTTAACCCCTTTTGCTTGAAAAATTACAAATGCTAAAAAACAGGTTCTCAGTGTGATTTGCTGCTTTCTCCTGTTATCATTATTTTGTTCTGGAGGTCCTTGAGGTACTGCAGGTGGTTCTAGTGGTCAGTGATGTGACACCTGAGGAGGTTCTTGACACGCTTAGTTAGTTCTGGTAGCCAGTGAGGAGGTTTTACTGGCTGCTCAGATGTTACTAATGGCACCAGAGGAGGTCCTCCAGCTGGTTGTAGTGGTCACTGAGTAGGTTCTTACAGTCCTTGAGATGGCTCAAGTGATCACTGGGGATCAGTGGGTTATTAAGATGCTTGTAGTTGTGACCAAGGAAGTTCTAAAGATGGGCGATATGGTTCTAGTGGTGTCTCAGGAGGTTCTTAAGATCCTTTATTTGGTCCTGGTACTCTCTGAGGAGGTTTTCCTGACTCTTCAGTTGATATTGTGGCAGCTGAGGAGGTTTAGAGGTTCTTTTAAATTTTTTACCCTCAAACACTGAGGATATTCTTGAGGTCCTTCGGGTGGTTCTAACAGTCATCAAGGATCAGTGGGTTCTTTAGGTGGTTGTAGATGTGAGTGAGGAGACTGACGAGGTTATAATGGTCATTTGGAAGGTTTTAGAGGAGGTTTCCAAGGTCCATTGGAAAATCACTGGAAGATTCTAGTTGACACTGAAGAGGTTGTAGGTCTTTTTGTTCTTGTGGTCTCTGGGGAGGTTCCAGAAAACTAATAGGTGGTACTCGTCACCTAAGAGGTTCTTGTGGTCATGGTGGTGGTTCAAGAGGTGCTTCAGGTGGTTCTTGATGTGGACGTAGTGGTCACTAGTTAAGTTCCAGAGGGTATGTAGGTGGTTGAACACCTAGGGTAGCTTTTGGAGCAGTGTGTTAGACAGTTCCCTTCAGGTAAAGACCAAATGAGAGGGAATCTTTCAGTAGAATATGTTTTTCCATGGGGGGCTCAGTAGAGACCAGCAGTAACACTTAAAGCATGTTTGAGGCAGCTGTTTAATTTCCCTCAAACAGAACTGCACTTTAATAGAAAACTCAGGGAGATATAAATATGTGTTTACCTTGTTTGTTTGGCTGTATGACAGATTCCCCTTGTTTCCAGCACTGTCTGATATATTCAGAGTTTTGACCCTCGCTGTTTCCTGTCCTCTCTGAATCATGGCTCTGAGCTGAAAACACAAAAACAAACGTATGTGATCGAAGATTCCGTTTCTGACGACACCCGCTTGATGCTGTAAAATGGGTTTAGTTCACCTAAATAAACCTAAACATATGAGTTTATGCTTACTGTGCATGCAGTTACACTTTCCCTGATTGATTACCTTGCAGTAATACATTACGTTGTTCTCATAGCGATGTTCCTCATTGTCTTTCACTTGTTAGCAAAACTTTCGACCACATCCCATGGCCTTCCTCTGCAGATGGAGTTGTTCATTGTCATCAGGGTAGTTTAGAGACAGGTCTATATGATTGTTTACAAATCATGTAATCTAATTAAGCTGTCTCCATAGCAAATGAAATACTGCATTTGTAGAGAAAAGCCATATGATGTGGTGGAATGCACTGGATACACTAAGTGAACGTTGTGTTGAGATTTGTTTTGTTACAGTTGTTTTCAAGGTCAAAAATGTTTGTGTGATATTTTAGATTTCATATTTTATGCCTTTGACTTTCTGTAGAAATGTTTCCATCCACTAGGTTTTATATGTATTTCTAATTTATGCATAAATTTGTAAAAATTAAGATTTCCTAAAAAAGATTGTGTGCTGAAGAGAAGATGCAATAAAAAGGGGACAAAACAAATTTTTACTTACAGAAAATGTTTATTAATTATTAGTATTTGTTCTGAGAATATTTTAGAATATTTTGGATATTAATTTAATTTATATTATAATGTAGGCTGGCTTGAGGAACGAGGTGCTATTTTATTCACACATACAGCAAACTGAACTCATGAACATGCTGAACAATCTCCGCCAAACCCGAACTAATTACATCCCGCCCAGAGGGGCATTATGGGGGACCCTGCCAAGTGTCCCTCCACCCCCAACACTACAATATTTAATTAGTTTATTATTGATTTCTTTAGCTTTGTTTTCTATTGGTTGTTTAGCTTGTTGTCTGTGTGAGGTTATTTTGCAATAATTATTCGTGCTGTCAGCACTGTGGGTTCCTCAGGTTCTATGGGCAGGTAGGTGGGTACAGGACCATCATGCACCGGGAGGGTCTGTAGCTGTGCACAAGAGAAGCAGCATGACACAGGATTTCTTTGTTCTTTTCTTTGCTTGCTTGCAGTGGATGAATAAACCTTAGGGAATGCAGTGACTTACTATATTTCCCCATACCATATTCGGTGGCCTGTTTGGTTTAAGTTAGATTGTTTTAAAGATTCTTTAACATTTTTGACAAACACAGTGACTTGAACCTAATGTAAAAAAGCACTGAGTTGCATCTTATTTTACAGATATTTACATAATGCTTCTTTAACATAAGCATTTCACCAAACCAGGGCTTGTGTTGTTACAGAGCTGCTGAGGGTCCTGAGCAGACCTCCACAGTCCCCCCGGCACCAGCCGTTAGCCACCATCCACCCCAGCCAGCAGCCCCTCACTCCCGATGGTGCGCTGCCCTCCAGCCCTCACCACTCGCCCTACTCCCCACAGAGAGGCAGCCCCGGAGGTGAGGGGTCAGGAGTAGAAGGAGGAGGTGGAGCTCTCCTCCAGCTGCTGGCGGGGGGGGCCCGCACCCGCCCCCGCCCCCCC
>NW_018128057.1:518841-524585 GCF_001952655.1 Monopterus albus | reverse complement strand
TCACTGTCTGGTATGGTAGCACTACTGCTATGGACCGCAAGTGCCTGCAGAGAGTGGTAAAGACTGCGGAGAAGATCACCAGGACTCCACTGCCCCCTCTGCAGAGCATTTACCACTGCAGGGTGTGTAGGAAAGCTGCCTCCATCGTCAAGGACCCCACCCACCCCCAGCATGGACTGTTCACAGCCCTCTCTTCCGACCGGAGGTTCAGAAGTGTGAAATGCAGGACCTCTAGACTGAAAAACTCTTTCAATCCTTCTGCCATCAGACTCCTAAACAGCTGACTCAGGAACTACCTCATATAATTCGACCGGTAGTGTTTTACACGCTTAGATCGCACATGCATAATTGCACACTCACTGTTGAATATTTGCCCACACAGCTCTCATGTAGCATGCATTCGCTCTTCATTGTATTGTGTTCTTGTTGTATTCTTCATTATGCTTCTTTCATCAGCTGTTTTACAGTGCCTTAGATTTCGAGATTTAGATTTTGTTACCTATGTATCTGCATTATATTTCACTTGTATTATGTGGCATTCGTGTGAACGGCAAAGTAAGAATTTCTTTGTACAGGGAAACGGGTTTCCTCATTGTGCATATGACAATCAACACTTGACCTTGACCTGTTGTTGTGTGAACAATCTACATTATCAGAGTATATCGCCAAAATAAAGTTATTATTTAAAGTTGAGATCATTTATAGAACCTCTACTTGGATCGTGGCTTGATTTTTAAACTTTTTATCCATCTGTGCTTGTGTCCAGGTCTCGAGGCCGGGGGGATAGGACTGAGGGGTCAGAAGATGAATGTCCGTCCTCCTTCCCGTTCCTCAGCAGACAGATTCAGAGCCTAAAGAAGAAGGTTCGCAAGTTTGAGGATCAGTTTGAGAAGGAGATGAGCTACAAGGTAAATACAGCAGGACTCTGGTCCACAGTCAGGTCTAGGGCCAGGTCTAAATCAGGTTCCAAATGATTCCTGGGCAAAACCAGAATGTTGACAGTCACCACTAACAAACTTCTGATATGTTGGCATGATGACACGCTAATCAATAAGTTTCAGTCTGTGAACTTCACTCGTTAACAGAGAAACTCACTTTGATGCAAGCTGGGGGGGTTAAAGGAAATGTATGTTCTAGGGAGGCTCAGCCTCCCCCACAAAAATACAGCAGCAATGTGCACTCTGTATTAGGTCTGCCTGTGCAATCCAATACAACAGTTGGATAAAGTATGATCAGATACTGAACACCATCAGAAATATGATTCTGTACCACTTCATTCACGCTGATGTAAATACCAGGATTTATTTTATTGTCAGCAAATATGATGTTGTTTTAATGTTAAAATGAGCCTTTTTGGTTGAAACTGACATATTTAAATTAACCAAATGTTGACCAGTGTGCGCTGTCTCTGTTTAAATAAATACATGAATGAAAATGACCTGGGATTGTTTGTTCTACTGTATATTTTTGTCTTTTATGTATCTTTATACTGGTGTGTTGTTTTTTTTTTTCCTTCATTGATAAATTTAGATTTTAGACATCTTTGGTTTAAGATGTTTGTTTTGTGACGTCTCTCTTTTTTAGGGCTGGTTAAAATGCAGTGGTTTGGAATTGACCGGATCAGTCAGTGGTTTAGTTCCTAACTTTTGTGGCATTGTGCAGAGGCAACGCTGATTATATCCTGGTGTGTTTGTGTCTTCCTGTTGCAGCCCTCCCACAATGATAAATACACCAACCCAGAGATGGTCCGAGTGATGAGCGAACTGGCAAAGGCTCGTAAACAGCTCAAAGGTGAAACATCAGCCTGATGGCACTGTCTGCCTCTACACACAGCTGCTTCTCCCAGACAGTCACATTCACTGTGACACAGCGCACGCCTGCAAAGTTAACATGTGCACCTGTACAGTTTCACATGTACTTTACTTGAGTCTGTTTTCTGCTGCTTAACACTGTCACTGCATTTCAGAGGAAAATATTTGACTTTCTCCTCCATTACATTTATTTAACAGCTGTCTTTGCACAGATTATTAACAGAAAACAGAGTAAATTAATAAATGGTGACATATTAAACTGCCCAGCAGTGTAGTTAAAATTAGCTCCACCTTCAACAGCTGCATTAGTGTTGTTCACACATTAAAGCATCAGTAATTATAAAGCAGTAATATAAAATACTTTATATGATTTTCAAGTACCAATTTACTATTAATACTTTAAAAATATTTGGATGTTGTAATTATGTAGGGGCAGCATGGTGGTGCAGTGGTTGCGCTGTCACCTTCTAACAAGGAGGTTCCGGGTTTGAGCCCCGGCAAAACCAGGGCCTTTTTGTGTGGAGTCTGCATGTTCTCCCTGTGCCTGCGTGGGTTCTCTCCGGGTACTCCGGCTTCCTCCCACAGTCCAAAGACATGCAGCTTAGGTTGACTGGTGACTCTAAATTGCCCGTAGGAGTGTGTGTGGTTGTGTGTCTACATGTCAGCCCTGTGACAGACTGGCGACCTGTCCAGGGTGGACCCAGCCTCTCACCCAGTGTCAGCTGGGATTCGCTCCAGCCCCCCCACAACCTTTGTTAGGATAAGCAGTACAGATAATGGATGGATATACTTATGTACTTAAGTAAATGACCTGAGTATTTTTGCTACCACTGGCAAACTGACAGGCCATTAATCCATTGACGCTTTTATTTTTTTCTTCACTTATTGCTAATTTGACAGTTTAAAGACAAAAACACATATAACACACGCTGAGGAAAGTGCAGCCTTGGCATGTACATGTGTCACCTGCATCACGTGTTAATGTCTGACTGTGTCTTTCACCAGAGCTGAGACTCAGACAGTCGGTGTTTGAGTCAAAGGAGCAGGACAGTCCACAGAACGCCGACACCTGCAGGTAACACGGAGACGAGGTTTCACACACTGTATCTACTCATACAGTCTCCTTTTATTTTGCCCAGCATGTCTTATCTGTTTTATTGTTTTTATTATTTATTGCCATTTTCTTTTGAGACAATATAATTCTTTAATTTTAT
Organism: Monopterus albus; assembly: GCF_001952655.1. Lineage (NCBI taxonomy): Eukaryota > Metazoa > Chordata > Actinopteri > Synbranchiformes > Synbranchidae > Monopterus > Monopterus albus. Next base: position 521,560 of record NW_018128057.1, on the reverse strand, counting down.
ATTACTGTTTGATTTTATTTGCCTCATTTCCTCAGAGATACTTTAATCCTGGTTCAAGTACGAAGAGCACTAATGAACTTTGTTTCAGAGGAGATGCTTTACTAAAGTATTGTTATTATTACTATGATCATCATCATTATTATTATTATTATTACTAGTACTACTACAGTGTGGTATGTTGCATTTGGTGAAGTTTCCCAGTTGTGTGGACATGTTAGGTCTATGGGTCACAGTAGATGTGTCCTGCAGGGTGGGTTCCAGGCAGCAGGGGGCGTCAGACCACAAACCAACCCTGGAGGAAACTGTGGAGTCTCTGTTTAGGCGCCTGAGAGAGAAGAGACAAGCTCTGGGCCTGCCCGACAACATCAAGGTGTGTTTATACATCACAGAACGTGACATCACACTGGTGTCAGACAAAGAAAAACTGTCACCACGTCTGTTTCTCTGGTATATTTCATGTCTTTTGTCTGGGGTTTTTTCTGTTGTGACCTCAACATTAATGGACAAAATCAGTGATTTTCTATCTTTATTTTCCACAAACAATTCAACACACACCTCCACGGGCTCAGAACGGCTGTCACTTTTTATAGTCTCGTAAGTAAGACAGAGAGTACGTCTCATGTCTCCTACAGGTATGTGCCAAAAAATTAGAATATACTGTAGGTTGGTGATTGGACTCTCCATATGAAGGATCTGAGGAAAGGACATCTCATGTCATTAATAACGTATTTTATCGGGTCCTCTCTCCTCATGTGTTTTCCTTGGATCTTATGTGGGTGGGACTAAGACACAAGAAAAAGGCGCCCGTGATGGTAAACGATGGTCCTTATAAGAGACATGTACGTACGTATGTTAATAGCTGGTGGACAACAGTGGAGGTTTACTGTACAGAGCGATAAGCAGGAACCAGGATCTGGACTCACACACATCATGGTGAGGACACCACATTCATTGAGTGGTGCTGCTGGTCTCTGGATGGGGTTTGTGGGAAGTAACATAGAGAAAATCACTGGCCTGGGGAGAGTCTCCTTGAAATAAATGTAAGTCAGTGTAAAGTTCCCTCTGACTGACAACAAACTGTGTGTGCAGGAGATGACTCAGTCTCAGATGGTCCTGGAGAAGATCACGCTACAGAAATGTCTTCTGTACTTTGAGAGTCTGCACGGCCGCCCGGTGAGTGACAGAGAGACAGTTCAGGAGGCCTGGAGAGTCTATAACTGTTAGCAAACAGGGATATGAAGATAATATCACATATCACATGTCTGCTGTGCAGAAGGATTGTTGAACCAAAGCCGTGACAAGCAGGAAAGTGTAAACAGCTGAGTGCAGGATGCAGATGCAGTGGCTCCTCATTTGTCAACCTGGGTTTGCACTGTAATTTGGAAGTCATTACAATTCCACCTTTGCCTGCTGTGAAATGATCAATCAGAAAGTCCAGTGATAAAATCTGTTATTCTGCATAACGAGCACTTTTACTACTGGTGTCTTAAGTATATGTCCATACTTGTGCCTTTACTTGTAAGGCAGTATTTTGACAATGTGATATGACTAGTTTTCCTGAGGTAACATCTTTTCCAAGTTCTCCTCTCACCACTGACAGATACTGAGACGCTTCTGTGTGTCAAGTTTGCCCGGCTGCACCTACTTTCTCACTCCCCTCGCTCTGTTTTCACTCCCTTACCCTGATTATGTTAGCCCTTACACCTGCTTCTTACCCCCGGATTACCACCAGCTGCACCTGATTAGTTTCTCCCTATTTAGCCCCTGCACTTCGTTCACTCTCCTGCCAGTTCTTTCTAGCATTTCTCAGGCCCGTTTGTTCCTCTGATCTGTGTTAGTTTTTTTTTTGGTCTCCTTCTCTCCAGCTGCTTTTTATTCATTCCCTCCTTGCCTCAGTCGCTCCTTCGGATCACGGACCTCCTCCGCTCTGCTTCACCACCACCCTGCAGGTCGATGCACAGTCTACTACTTACCGTATGTACAATTTCTATTCCTCTTCAGTACCATCCAACTCGACCAGTCCAGGAGTGAGTCCCAGTGTCCGCAGCCCGGTCCTCTTCTCATCATCTCCACCACTGACTGTGTTCCCATCCGAAGCGCGACACCCGGTCCCAGTGTTACTCGTCTGTTCATTTCTTGGTCACTTGTTGTACACTGTAAATAAACTTGCACTGCTTGCATCGAAGTTAGCCACCTGGGTCCGTCAATTTTTGTGACTCGCTCACTTCCGTGTTTGAGCCATCCTAACAGAAAGAACTGGCCAACATGGACCCTGCTGACTCCGGTGCAGGCAGACCACCGTCAAACGCACAACTAGCTCAGGCTCTGCAGCAGCAGCAACATGACCTGGCGGCACTCACACAACAGGTAACACAACTCACCTCCGTGATGTTGTCTCAACAGAATCGTTTATCCACCCATTCTACCAGTCCCCGCCCAGATCCTCCGATACCTGAACCAGACATTTTTGACGGCAATGTGGATAAATGTCGGGGTTTTCTGCTGCAGTGCCGCTGGGTGTTCGAGCACCAACCACGGACATACCTTACGGATAGAGAGAAAATCAGCTATGTCATAAACCGTCTCCGAGGTAAAGCACTGTCTTGGGCCGAGGCTGCGGACTCCAGTGGCCTACTCATCGGTACCACCATCACAGAGTTTTTGGACAACCTAAAGACTGTTTTTTGTCCTTCATCCCACCAGAGCCAAGCGTCTAAGG
>NW_018128057.1:515722-516230 GCF_001952655.1 Monopterus albus | reverse complement strand
TACCATCTCCCTCCTGAAACGTTACTTCTGGTGGCCCACCCTAGAAAAAGACGCCAGGGAGTACGTACCCGCCTGTTTCCCCTGTGCGCAATCCAAACCACTCCACCAGTCCCCTGCGGGTCTTCTTCGGCCGCTGACTGTGCCTAGTCGGCCCTGGTTTCATATTGCCCTCGACTTTGTCACCGGCCTGCCTCCCTCCCAGGGCAACACTGTCATTTTCACCATCGTCGACCGTTTCTCCAAAGCCGCCCATTTCCTTGCCCTTCCACAACTCCCCTCTGCTCTAGAAACCGCCCAGCTCCTGGTTCAGCATGTTTTTCGTATTCACGGCACCCCCATCACTATCGTTTCTGACCACGGTCCCCAATTCACCTCTCACGGCTGGTCTGCTTTTTGCACTGCCCTCGGAGCACGTCCCTGTCTTTCCTCCGGTTATCACCCCCAGACTAATGGGCAAGCTGAACGGCTGAACCAGGAGCTGGAAAACGCCCTCTGCTGTGTCGCCAGT
>NW_018128057.1:515219-515635 GCF_001952655.1 Monopterus albus | reverse complement strand
TCCGCCACTGGTATCTCTCCCTTTCAGGCATCCCTCGGTTACCAACCTCCCCTGCTGTCCTCTGCTGAAACTGATATTGCTGTCCCCTCTGTCCAAGCCCACATCACTCGCTGTCAAGCCGTCTGGGATGAGACTAGGGCCGCTTTATTGCGTACGGCAGACCAGAACAAGAGACTGGCTGATCGCACCTACCAGGTTGGGCAACAAGGTTGGCTCTCCCCTCCCCTAGTCCTCATCAAAGGAGCCTGCCCCAAACTCTCGCCCCGGTTCCTAGGGCCGTTTACTATCCAGGAAATCATACACCCCACTGCCATCAAACTCAAGCTCCCTGATTCCCTCCGTATTCACCCTATATTCCATGTTTCACAGGTCAAACCAGTCTCCTCCAGTCCCCTCTGTCTGCAACGGGCTCCACC
>NW_018128057.1:499628-515181 GCF_001952655.1 Monopterus albus | reverse complement strand
TCCCGGGCCACCCCGCCACCCTCCCTGTGGTGGTGGATTGGCTGTCTGTCTGGGATCCATCCTTTGGGGGGGGTTCCGCCACTGGTCAGGTTTGCCTGGCTGCACCTACTTTCTCACTCCCCTCGCTCTGTTTTCACTCCCTTACCCTGATTACGTTATCCCTTACACCTGCTTCTTACCCCCGGATTACCACCAGCTGCACCTGATTAGTTTCTCCCTATTTAGCCCCTGCACTTCGTTCACTCCCCTGCCAGTTCTTTCTAGCATTTCTCAGGCTCGTTTGTTCCTCGTTGTTCCTCTGATCTGTGTTAGTTTTTTTTTGTCTCCTTCTCTCCAGCTGCTTTTTATTCATTCCCTCCTCGCCTCAGTCACTCCTTCGGACCACGGACCTCCTCTGCTCTGCTTCATCACCACCCTGCAGGTTGATGCACAGTCTACTACTTACCGTATGTACAATTTCTGTTCCTCTTCAGTACCATCCAACTCGACCAGTCCAGGAGTGAGTCCCAGTGTCCGCAGCCCGGTCCTCTTCTCATCATCTCCACCACTGACTGTGTTCCCATCCGAAGCGCGACACCCGGTCCCAGTGTTACTCGTCTGTTCATTTCTTGGTCACTTGTTGTACACTGTAAATAAACTTGCACTGCTTGCATCGAAGTCAGCCACCTGGGTCCGTCAATTTTTGTGACTCTCTCACTTCCGTGTTCGAGCCATCCTAACACTGGCTGCATTCATCGTTCCTGTTTGTCTGTGTCTCAGGGAACTAACCAGGAGAAGACCCTGGTGAAGCCTCTGTATGACAGGTACCAGATGATCAAACGGCTTCTGTGTGCCAGCCCGACGATCACCACCATAGTGAGCAACACTTTCTTTGTTTGATCCAGATTATCACATGGGCAGTGTGCTAACATTAACACCGAGCTTGTGTCCAGAGTGTGAGACGTGCTACCATGGAGACCCAGGGGTGTCATTTCACAGAAATAAAAGATTAAAAGGAAGCACCAAAAATGCAGTGCTGAAGAACTTCCATTTTTCTGTATTCTAGTGTTGTACTGGAACTTGAGATTTTGTGTACCTCTTACCCCACTGCTGGTCACAACATGTAACTTATTATTCTAATGAAGAGATGCCACTGTTGGCAGCAAAGGGCAGTGAAACTGACTGAAGCTGTGTGAAAGTTTCCCACTTCCCCTAACTGGAAGGTCCGCGGTTCGATTCCTATTCTTCCATCCACATGTCGAAGTGTTCTTGGTGAAGGCACTGAACTCCAAGTCGCCCCCGATGGCCAGAGCAGCACTGCCATCAGCATGTGTGTGTGAGCTGGTGTCTGCCTCGGTGGCTGCGTCGGCTCTGCACCAGACACAAATTCCTTGTGTGTGTAACGTAGTTGGGCAATAAAAGTGATTATCATTCTGTCAGTCAAACTAAATGTAATGTTGCAGATCGGGGTGTTAGCTCACGACATGGAGGCAGTGTCTTTACACCTTATGGAAGACATAATGCCATAGCATGTTTTTATATGACTGCACATAGAGTTCACATTTTTGAAGAGATTTAACGAGGAAAATGAAATCAAAAATAAAAATCAGCCCACACTATTGACTCCTAGAAAGAGTGGGAGAATAAGAACAGGTTGTGTTGTTGTGTGACTGTCTCTCAGGAGGAAGAGGATGGTTCTGATGAAGACTTGATGAGCTCGATGACAGCTGAGGAGCTTCCTGCCCCACCTCCTCACAGAGAGACCCAGCCAGCAGCCAGCGAGGAGGAGAGCGACCGGGACAGTGACCCAGCCTCTGTGTCACCGTTAGACGAAGTGAAATCTGTCCGTCAACAATCTGCTCTGACTGTGTCCAATCTGCATGAAGCCTCCAGGTCTGCATGAGGTCGCTTCACACCACATCTCTCCCGAGACGCGGTTTAGCTTCATTTAGAGCCGAAACAGCTAAAATGACAGACTACAAATTTAAATGTATCTGGCTTCTGAAACACACTGTATGAATACACAAAGTTTATGTTGTCATAGTGTCAGAAACAGTCGAGGGTTGGTAAGTAAGTAAATTATCTTGGAATTTGTTCTCCTGCTGTGGAGAATGGCTGCAGGTTCAATGAAGATGTCACAGAATATGGCAGTTCTACAGTGTTTTCTCCCAAACATCTGGCACCTCCATATGGACACATGGTCACCAGACCATGTTCAGTGTGCCTTCTTATCACAGCAGTGAACATCATGAAACATGAAGGAATGATGTGGAGAAATGCTTTTTCTTGCACTGGTGTTGATTTAAAGAAGCTGAGAACTCAGTTGCTCTTGGTGCAGCTGCTTCACGGTGTAACCCTGCCCACATGGTGCCTCCTTGCATCTCAGTTTTCTTTAGAGTTTGATGACCAATTCCAGGTTAAAACAGGGTCACTCTGTACAGTCTGTCCATGACCTCTAGACTGAAAAACCTTCTTTCCGACTGCCATCAGACTCCTAAACAGCTGACTCAGGATCTACCTCATGTAATTCCATCTGTACTGTTTACATACGTACTCATTTTGCACATGCATAATTGCACACTCACTGCTGAGTATTTACACTCCATGGCTCCCATGTAGCATATATTCTGTCTGCATTATATTGTGTTCTTATTGTATTTTTATTTGCTTCCTTCACTTGCTGCTTTAAAGTGCCTTAGATTTGTGATTTTACTGCCTATTTAGATTTGTGTTATTGCTCATCTACTTTATATTTCACTTGTATTATGTGGCATTCATGTGTCACTGCTGAGTATTTGCACTCCACGGCTCCCACATAGCATATATTCTCTCTGCATTATATTGTGTTCTTGTATTTTTATTTGCTTCCTTCACTTGCTGCTTTAAAGTGCCTTAGATTTGTGATTTTACTGCCTATTTAGATTTGTGTTATTGCTCATCTACTTTATATTTCACTTGTATTGTGCTCCATTCATGTGGACGGCAAAGTAAGAATTTCATTGTACACGTTTCCTAACTGTGCATATGACAAATAAACACTTTGACCTTGACCTTGTTAATTCCCTCCATGACCTGTCCTCTCTGTCCTCCAACCGAACCAGGTCTCAGCTGCTCCAGTGTCTGCGGGAGACGAGAGCAGAGAAGAAGATGAGGCGTAAAGCTCTGAGGGCATTTGAGGACGAGTTTTACCGTCAGACTGGAAGGTGAATGAATCCACACGGTTCTTATTGATTTATAAAGTTACATCGTTGTGTTAGTGGTCACAGCAAACTTACACTGACACATCCACCTGGGTTTTGTGACAGAATCTGCCAGAAAGAGGATCGCACTCCCATGAAAGAAGAATACCAAGAATACAAACAGCTGAAAGCTAAACTGCGGCTGCTGGAAGTCCTCCTCAGCAAACAGGACACCGCCAAAACCAAGTGAGAGGCTTTCATCGTCCAGCTACAGCATACTGTTGTACCAGGTGTTACACTGTAACATGGTCCCTCCGCATGTTAGAACGCAGTCAGTAGACCCCAGAAGCTTCTTTCTGACAATGACGGTCTTCTCTCTCCTTCCTCTCTACACTCAACATATGTGAAAAACTAAATAATCCCATGAAGTTTTATAAAATTGACCAGACACCAGACTTTGCTCTGTACTGTGTGATCTGCCAGTGTACACCAGCATCCCCCGGTGTTTGTCCACCTGCATCTTCAAGTCTGCACCATGTTGTACAACAGACTGGAGGGAAAGCTGTAAAACTCCAGAGGTACTGTAAACCTGTGTTCCTGCCCGGTCTGGGATGTCGGACCAAATGTGTTTCATACTTGACTAAGTATTTATGCGTGTCAACCTGAAAGCACTTTAACCTGTCAGTGTGGTTGTGGAGGATGAAGTGGAGAGCTGCGTTGTGACTTCCTGTCAAAGGGTGGCCACAGGTTTTATGTTGCTCTCAGTCACAGGTTGAAGGAACGAGACACTGAACCTTCTTTCCAAAGTAAATTTAACCTTGAGACTAAGACGTGCAGTTGGGTTTCTCAAGGCTGTTGATGCATCAGCAGTGTTCATTGACCAGAGGCAACAAACTAAACATGTAGGTGAAATTACATCCTCGGTCCAATAACTGGCTTGTTCTGGAGCTTTCGACAACATTACATGTTTGCTCAGATCCCATGAAGCTAGAGGCGATAGAAGAATTCATGCGTCACGACCTCCATGTTCACGTCGTAAAGATAGCTGTACAGCTGCACAGCTGAGTTTGTTCCCTGTTTTGTTCTCATACTTGAACACGTTTAGCTTGTGTTTATTGAATTTGATTATTTAACTGGCTTTTTTGTCTTATAGTTACTGTGAAACCCTTTGTAGCTCTGGTTCTCTTGTTGCCTGAGCAAGCTCTGCTGAAGAAAGCACTGTGGTATGATCGAAGGCTCGAGAACACGCCTGTAGCCTCAGCATGCGTAACCCTCGTGCTCTGCCCTCAGAATTGAAAAAAACCACAGAGGTCTCAGTTCACCTGTGGAACAGCTGATGAGGTTCAGTGTTTTGTTCACTCCTCCACTAAAATGTGTGTATATATGGAAACATTTGGGACAAAGATGCAATGTTCAGATTATTAGTGTAGGGTGCGCCAAGATGTTCAACATGAAATAATGTAGAGAGTTGCATCTGTACTTAGAGCACTTTATGTTGAGAAAGGGGCTCAGGTTTTATCAAATATTAGTATGCAGTGTGGCCTGTACTTACTCTGAGCTTCACAGACTGCACATCTGATCTGGACAAATTAGTATTAATATGGTCCAAGAAAAACACCTCAGTGAGCTGCACTCTACTGTGTCTCTACTGACTGTCAGTTGTAGTACAGGGCTTCAGGCTGCAGGGCTCAACCACCAAACAGAAAAGTCTCCAGCAGATGAAAATGGATGTGGTCTCAGTTTTTGTAAAGTCTTAAATATCAGATGAAAATAGTAGGCTAACAAAACCAAATCACCTGTGTGCGTCTGTACTATCGTGTCAGAAAAAAAGAGCTGATGCAACATATCTTTAAAGTAAAAGATGGCTCCTAATGTGATGTGCAGCAGTTCACCAGTTACAAAACTGCCACCTCCTGATTCAGAGCATGTGTTGGAGACTCGTCTAGGTCGTCACTCAGTGTTACGTGAATGCACACTCCAGCCAGTAACGGTAGTTTCATCACAATATGAAAGGCAGAACAGCTGGTTTTTAGGAAGTGTCACCCAAAGCAGGTGGTCATGTGAGAGAGGCGAAACGTTTCATGTCTTCCTGGCGTTTGTGTCGTCGTGTCCCATAAGACTAAACCTGTGGGTACCTCTGAGGCTCAGTCTGACGGTTTCCCGCTGTGAGCTGCTGAATGCTGCGTCTCAGTGCACGTCAGTGTTTTAAACGTGTTTGTGCTTGACAGTTAAACATGAACTGAATTAAAAAATATCCCTGTGTTGTGTTATTCTGGTTTGCTCGACAAATTTCTATATATAGAAGTATAAAATAAATATTTTTGCTATTTACACAATGTTGTCATTTTTATTATGTTAGAATCAGAGACCCTGTGGCTGTTGGCATCTCCTAAACAAAGCCACTATACAGAGATATTTGTAGTTGTTTATCTGGCATTAATTTATGAATAAAATTGTACAGATGTGTGCCCCATCTTCCCCACAGAGGCACAAAACCCTGGAGAGATCAATAACTTTTGGACTTCTGTTCCTTGGGGACCATGATCTGTGAAGTCACTGATAGTAAAAGCTGGCAGCGACTCTGAAAACATCAGATGTCCCTTGGTATGGTTTAATGTCGGGTCGTAGGCCCATCATCTGTTTGTAGTGCCCGAAGTGTCTGATCCTGTAGAAGCCGCTGTGGGCTGACGGGGGAATGTGCCACTCGATTGTGGCATTACTCTGCCGGTTTGAACCTTTCAGCCAGTGAAACCTGGAGCAAGAGACATCATTAAAAAAGGCTGGAGATAAAGATGGGTCCTAGCAGGGTTGTTTCTGAGTTTATCTGGTTCTAGCCTGAAGGCCCATCACACACATGCACGCAGTTTGTTGATTTTGTATCTGAATTTGTATCATGGCCTCCTAAATGTGTGTACACCATCTGGGAACGTTCTGAGGTACACACTAGCCTACCTGGTATCCCACGATGCATCAGTGTGGACAACCTCCCAGGTTCCTGTTCTGTTGTCATAAATTTCCACAGTAAGAAAAGTTTTATCTCTCTGCAATGGATGGCCACAGTGAGGAGGTTAGAGATGAACTAAAGTAAAAATAGATCATTCAAAACAAAAAATGCAAAGAATCAGTTTTTGGGTCTTACAATGTCACCAGAATGTCTGGGGTTTCCCGCTATGAACGTGATGGAGACAACATCACCCTGGAAAACAAATTAAAATACTTTATATGTGTCCACATAACAGTGGGGCATCATCAGCATAGGGACGGATCTTGAAGTATGACATGCGTGCATAGAAGAACTTTGGGTTTCCAGAGTGTGAATATCCTACCTGTCTATAGACAGGGAAAACCTGCTGCAGCACATCACCAAAGCTGGTGTTCTCTGGTTTCCTGTCAGCAGGAGCTGGAAGCATCAGAGTGAAGAGATTCTTGTTAAAGAAGGGAGGCTGAGGGCCGACCGGCAGCTCTGACACTCGGTCCTGAAAACACAAAAACAGTGAAACAGTACCATCACTGGAAGTGTTGCAGTTACAAATTAATCATGATAATGAGAGATTCTGAGCTTTAATACTCTCAACAACCATATTAGCAGTGCACAACAAAGTATGTATTAATGGGTTTCGCCAGTCTTATCATTCCTGACCTTACTTTTATTTGGGCACACTCAGTTTCCTCTGGTGGATATAAACAAAGTGAGTTGCAACACGCCCCATTTCACTGTTTCCATCCAAATGTCCCCATTAACAGTATTTGGATTCGCTGTGATCAACTCCTGTTTGTAGTGCACCTGTGGATTTACTGGTGTTTATTTGTGATGGATATAACGAAATCTTAAAAACAGGTTTACCGTATTTCTCTTTTCAGATTTATTTGAGTTAATCTGATGCATATTGCAGCAGTCTAGTGTTTTCTTCTTCTTTCTTGACCACCTGCTGATGGTACCGTACTTTGTTTAGGCATCTACCTAAACTGTATTATTTTTTAAATTTAGCTCATAACTTCACATTTTATTTCATTTAGTAATGCTGGCTAAAACCTTCTTGATGTTGGCTAATGGGCTTTTCCAATTAACTTCCAAGCTGTGGAGAAATTGTACATATGCGTGTGTTTTTACATGTTTAAGTGCAATGTTTTTGTGTGGTAATTTACAACATGTACAAATATTATTAACATTAATTATATGTTTTTCATAGTTTCACTTCCAGCTCCTCATTAAACTAGGAGAGGTTACTAGTTGAACATCTGCCGCATGGTGAGTTGTCTGTCACCAGCAGAATAGGATCCTTTCTGTTTTCGCTGGTTATTGTTTCATATTAAGCAAATTACTTAAGTTTACTGACATGACAGATAGGATTAAAGGTGTAATCCACCCAGTCTCACCTGTGCAATGGCTCTGGCCAAACCTCGGTACTTGTGCAGGTAGGCACTGAGCGTGTGCGGCCCGTATATGGTGGAGGCTCCTTCGTATCGCTGCACCTGAAAAGCAAAGGCAGTGGACCTGTGTAATTAAAGAATCTGTTTACAGCTGCTTTCTGTAAAAAGTCACTCTCCTCAAGAATTTCAGGATAAAATAAGCTTATGTACACTTGTGTTTTCATTGTAGTAGATGGATCTAAATACTACAATACCCATGTGCCTTAGCTGCTGTGTACCTGATACTCCTCATAGGTGGTGATGTAGTGAGTGTACACGTTACTCAGGCCAGCGATCACCACCTCAGTGTCCCTGAATGTCCCTTCAGACTCCAGCTCCTAACACACACACATAAATACAGTAACGTTACGCGACACCGCAGGTGTTTAGGTGTGCTGGGCTTTGTGTTCATGTTGTTTCTCACCTGTTTGACAGCGTCTCGTAACCTCCTCCCTGACATGGTGCTGCTCAAACACACACAGGCAGTACAGTATACACAGGGCAACAAGGTCGGGATCGAGCAGTGGTCAACAGTATCCTCAGAAGTATTGTCAATAATGTCCCAGATGTATTAGCATTATTATTAACTGCCATACTATTAGTATTAACTCTATAGCATTATCAGCTGTATTAACAACAGTATTGTCAACAGTACTCTCAACACCATTAACAGTAGTATTAGAAGTGGTACTAACCATAGCAATATCAGCAGTGTTGTCATTGTTAGCATTATTATCATTAGTAATACTAGTAAAACTCTTACGTCATCTCTCCAGGAACAGCTACTACAGCCACAGGTCCGATGGTGATGATCTGAACATCGACGATCTGAGGGTGCCAGGGCAGAGGAAAATTCATCTGCGTTCACACACACACACACACACACACACACACACACACAAACCTATAAATAAACAACAATAGCACCGCTGAATATTCATATGTTTCTGTTGTTCAAAAGATGTTTTTAGCCAGCATGGTGCCGCCCCTTCACCTCCCCCGTGCTGAACAGGATGGGTTTGGGATGATGACATTTCTGCGTCTGATTGGATGGAGGCCCCAGGATGGCGTCCCTGATCCCGTCCCAGAATGGGTCGCCTTCCACAGCACCTTGACACAGAAAGACAGTTTTATCTGAACTGAATCAACAGCAGAGATGATCGACGTCAGTATAGTGACGTAGAATCACCCTGAGTGAAGTTGAGGTCTCCTCCTCCATCTGTTGTTCCTGCTGCAAAGCTGTGACCCAGAGCTGGTTTACATGTGCTCACCTAACGTACACACAGTAAAAACATTAAACACCGATGTGTGGAGGAAACAAACCAACAAACAAACATGGAGCTAGTAAACAACGGGATTATGTGACTGTAGCTGCTTCTTGTGTGAAAACAATTTTTCAGAGGGTGGAGCATTTTTCCCAACACTTTGTCAGGTGCCTTTATTTATGTTTACATAGGAAAGGTACTTCAGAAAAAAATCATATCTGTTTGCACTTCTGTTAGCGAACATCACTTCCCATCAGCCCTGTGTGTGTCTGCTGCTGACCATGTGTGTGTCGTTGATCTGAATGGTGACATCTGTCATGTTGACCCATTGATGAGCAGAGTGAAGGAACCCCGTCACCTCCTCAACTGCATTTGTATACAGCTCCTGCAGGGGGCCAGTAGCACATGCACACACAGTTATACCTACTGCCCGTCTGTACTGCACTGGGCTGTTTTTTTACTGTGCTCCACTGTGTTTCACAGGTACCTTGGCCTTCCTGTAGATGCTGTGTCCAATGATCCTTGTGCTTTCGAACATGTCGTCTCCAGGTCCGGAGGCCAGACACGCCTTAAGCTGACACACACACACTTCCTGTTTACTGTCTGCTGATGACTATGAATGTGTGCCTGTGTGTGTTTGTCAGTGTGTGTTTACCCCTCCTACAGGACAGGAGCTGTTCAGATAGTTGCAGGGCAGACCAGTGTTCACACAGTGAGGTCCTCTGGTGTTTGGGCTCACGTCGCCAAGGTTACTGGAGGAGAAACCAGCGACAAAACCTCCCTGAGACAAAACACACACAGGAAATAGCACACATGAACACAGCACTATATAGTGGACAGATTTCAGATCCCCTGTCGTCAGGCCTGGCCTTTTACACACGTGTTGACTACAGTGGTCTTTCCAAAGTCACAGTCTAGCTGCTCCACAATAGTCTTGGTACAGGTCTGAAGCAGGCTGTAATCTCCATCTTGTTTCACTGACTTTGAACCAAAATGCAAATTTAGAGTGAGGTTCTGGCCGGGTTCATCCGCTGGTATATTGCCCTGTTCTTACAGGTTCTGCTGTAGCAACAGCATGACTGACCTGAGTTGGTGCACCTGCAGAACATTCAGTTTTCATATGTTAGTTCTTAAGCCCTAATTGTTCTCTCTCACTGCAGTGTTTCTTGTTTTATTGACATTTAGGCCCCAGGCCCCCAGGGCTCCACCTGCATGTGGTGGAAGCCCATGTGGGTGGGGGCACCTGTAGAGATTGACCTCAGTATGACACACAGGGTCCTGTCACCTGTCCAGGTAGCTCGCCGGGGTTCTTGTCCTGCTCCAGCAGGTAAGAGGCGTAGCCCATGTTGTCGCTGCTCACCATCCTGTTGGTGTAGTTCATGCTGACAGCATGGACGGCAAACCAGCTGTCCAAAGGGACAGAGACAGTTTTACTGCCCAGTACTGATACTAAAAATAAAATGTATTTGTACAAATCCTGCAGACAGATTTTTTTGTTCTTGATCAGATTTTTCCTGATGTAAAATAAAAGTTTCTACAGGAAAGTTTTACCTGAGCATACCGATGCCATCTCCATCCAGATCAGTGAACTTCAGCACCAACACCTGTTTATCCGTGTTCCACTTATACCTGAAGAGATTGATGCTACTGATCAATAATGTTTTAGAGGAATGTACAGAAATAACCTTTGTCTCCCTCAAGTACAAGTAATGACTATATTTATAAAATAGACTGTATTTAATGCGAATTTGTCATAGTTGAAAAAGTGAAAATGTTTATTCATATTTTCCATTTGAAAAATAGATCTACATTCATATATTATCATTAATAATTCTCTCTGCCATAGTGTACCTGTGTCGCTCGCTCTCAGGATTGTTCAGGTAGGAGTGGGGACTTCGGTTGCGGCTGCTGTTGTCCAGCTCTCCTCTGTTCCTGTAAATCCTGCCTGGCCTCATGTTACGGTGGGCTAGGTCTATACTCTGTAAACAAGATTGAAATCATTAAAACATGTCCCCTCTGTATTACATGATTACATTACATGCAGATGTGTTTAAAGGAGTTTCTTATAGAATGTAAAGTAAGGATCAGACATGTCAAGAGATAACTGATTACTAATTCAGTCCATATCTATACACACATACGTATAATGATATAATGTTCAGGTTCTCCAGCACAACTGAAACAACCACGCGCTTGAGTCTATCTGGTCTCCAACATGTGACTACAGTAGCACTAACGAAGCCTGGACATGTTGGATTGTCCAGTGAGATTCTTCGCTGTCCTTCATCTTGTTGTTCTCCTCCTCCTCCTCACAGAGTAACACAGTGCCTACTGTTGTTTTGGTTTTCTGCCGCTGTTGTAATATGAGGTCACATCTGCCTGGCCAGTCATGACACACAGGGCTGAGACCAACACCTGACAGGGCATGAACTTTTATTTGGTATCGGAGCCCAAATTTAATTCCATGAAACTAAAACAGATCCAGTGACAGTGGATGCATGTTAGATTACACTTTCTTAACCCCATTAAATAGAAGCATTATATTTTCAGTCCCCCCAAATGCATGGTTCATGATGTAAAGTTGAATAACACCAGGCAGGCCGCAGGCTCCTCAAACCGATCAACAAATCACGCACACACCTTGACGATGCCGTTGACCAGCGGCTCAATGGACGCCTTGATGTAACCTTTACTGGGGATCATGAGCAAGGTGTACTGGAAATACCCGCCCGGTGCACAATGGGTGTGAGTCCCACTCAGAACCACGTTATCCTGCCGGTACAGATCCCCATACTTCGTCTGCAGCGCCTGCAGTACCTGCACACACACAGCAGACTCAGCAGACTAGTGGTTGATTGACACTCTGCTGCCATAGCCTGGATGACTTTGTCTCTTACAGAAACAAGTTAAGATGGAAGTAATGCCAACAGTTCACACCTTTTATTGTTTCCATCTTCAAAGTATAAATGCAATAAGTATAGAAAGAATATCTAAAATGAGTCAAATAAATAATTACATACAGTTACGTATATACTCCTACCTAGATACAGCACCTACAGACCATACACCTTCCAGAAATCTTAGTCGGCAATAACCTTAAAATTCTTCTTACATGTTATGTCATTTACAATAATAATAATATACTGCAAAATAGAAATTAAGACAACAGCCTGAAAGAGAATTTTACTACTGATACCTAAGTACTTTTGCTGTAAAATTTGAATACAGGCCTTTGGATTACTTTGCATTGTGGTAAAGTACTTTTACTATACAGTATATAAAGGATCTAATTATTGTACAAGTATAAATATGAACTCTGTGTGTGTGTGTGTGTGTGTGTGTGTCCACCTCCAGTCGCAGCCTCTGTGAAATCATTCCTATGTCAGCAGTGACAAACAGGACTCTCCGTCTGCCGTCATCAATGATGAAGGCTCGGCTGTACAGGCGAGTGTGTATGCCTGCAGCCATCTGCTGAGGGTTTGCATAGCCCATCTAAATGCACACAGAGATACACAACCTGGTGTTATCATTTACGAAGATAAAGTCATGTCAGTCAAATAAGCATAAAGTTGCAGTGGAGTCACTAAATTAACTGTGGACCTGAGCCTGTGTTTATATCCTGTATCAGTCCACGTGGAGTCACAGTGTCCCCATTAACAGTAGCAGAATGAGCAGCGAGCAGCTCCTGTGTGCAATGTCCCAATGGACGTCCACACAACTGTCAGTGGATCACTGTGACACTGAGGGAAACTTAGAAACAGGAGGATTTTCAGGCAGGCTCTGCAGCCTCTGCTCCCCTGGTTTCTTTGTTGGTTTATGGAGGTTTGGTCTGGAGGGACATCAGAGATGATGGGATCCTCAGATGTGGATGTCACACTGAGTCAGATCGACATGGGATTCATGTCTGTGCACACATCTCATTGACGAAGGACTCGGAGGAGTGCACTGTTTGATGCAGATTTGCTGTAATGAGGTGCATCGTGTACCGTGACCACTGCTGCTGCTCCAGCTGCTCTAATAACTGACTTTGTCATTTTCACAGAAGAAGGAGGTAATCCAGATTCACAACAGATTCAAATCAAAAATTATATTAACTTGACTCAGATATCCAAGCTTGGAACAAGCCTCTGTGTCTGTTAGCATCTGTGTGCTAGCTGTTGTTAGAAACAAAGGTGAATACTGTTGGGCAGATTGTGTTCCTCCCTCAGCACGGATTGACCTGATGGTTTATGGTTCTCTGACTGCATACTGAGAATGTGACAGCTTGATATCAGCAGAGAAAACAAAGATTATCAGTCCAAACACACTCAGTCAGCCAGGAACCACCCAACCTTCACTGGCAGACTTTGGAGTTTGATTCCCTGCAGGACGTGTTTTTTCTTAAAGTTCTCAGTAAGGTGCCTTTTAGGTCTAGGCTGGGAAAATATGAGAAACCAAACTCATTGCTCAGCAGCACCTCTCTTCAGAAATATACAGTATTCACTAACAGGTATTAAATATTTTAAGGGATAGGTTCAGGTCAGGTTCTGGAGGTGCAGCGCTTGTCTGATTCAGTGCTGAGAACCAGGTCCAGGTAGGTCCACTTCTGGAAGAGTGTCTGCACTCAGGACTGGATTACAGTGCCTAGTGCTGTGGGGGCTCATTCAGTTCCAAGTCCAACAACACTTTTTTTATATATTATCATTCAAGAATAATTTTAACAGAAAAGATCTACCTGTTGCTGCTGACACCAGTCATGTACTGGACAGCATTTCACTCATTTCTGCTCATAAACTATGACCTGAGGCAGTGCTTCGGGTCTACTCTTGGCTGAAGGGGAGATCATACTTCTCCAGACTGCACATAGGTGAACAGTCGAGAGGTTCAGATGACACTTCTTTATACCTGTACTGATTCTGTGGACACCGGGAGCTCATTATTGTCTGTACGTGGCCACCTAGGGGTTCTCGTCATCTCATTGTGCCTGGCTTAGCAGCATGCAGAAAGCTTTGAAGGTAGCACCTGTGTCTGCTGTGTGTTTCTGTACTGACCAGAGGGATATCGGCTGGCGGCCCAGTGATGTCAGCTCGGCCCACTCCGATCAGGTAAGGTTTGTGCGGACTGGGAGAAGTGATTGGCTCTGGATCTGACAGGAAGGCAGAAACAGCTAACAGTTAAATCTGGAGCAGTATTTAGCTGCTGTTTTAAGCAACTTACAGGTTCAAAATAATCTGATACTTTCCTAAAAGTGTACATAAGAATAAGGATGGGTTCATTTGATGTCTTTGCTACAGGAACAGTCTCAGTCCAACAGTGTTTGTGCATCTCAACACTTTCTGAATTCCTGAATTTGCATTTGTCCTTTTAAAATTTCTTTTCAAACCTATGTGAACAAAACCAAGTAAACATTGTTACACTGCTCGTGGATCTCAACACTTTCTGAATTCCTGTTTGTGGCTCTCAGCTCCAAGCCTGCTGGCTCCTGCTGATTTTTTTAAACCTTTAAAACACAAATATATAATTTCATTTGTAAACTAACTAGAAGGCAAATAAATATACTGGGGTCAAGGCCAGGAGAGAAGCTGGGAGTGGTTGGGCCAGCACATTTTTATAGGTTGTCTCGTTATTGCTACTTTAAATAATTACTGAAATTAAGCTGGGAGTCAATTTTAAGGTGTAAATTTGTTCTTTGTTATTCTATAGTTTCTTATTTTCAATTAATCTCATGTGTAATGCAAAGCAATAGATGGTAGCCAAAGATGACCTAATTAAAACATTTTACAAATATATAGTTTCATTTTGAAAACAATCATTTCCCAGTATTTTGAGGAACAATTTTAAGCCTCAGATAAATCAACATTTGCTGCTTTAATGAATATTTTGAGTTTTTATTTAACAAAACCTGCAAGTCTCTGTTTTATGTTTCCGGTTGTGGTTGTCAGTGTGTTTATCTACTGTTACTATGTGTCCTCACCTGCGTGCGTTTTCCAGGTAGCCATCAGTGCGATCAGCGTCACACACACAGCCGTCATGAGGATGAACAGGACGCTCAGTGTGACTTCCAGAGCAGAACCACCGCAACACACCGACTTCCTTCTCGCCATACTGTCATTGAGTACACGGCAGAAAATAGTGAGTTAGCCCCAGTGAATGTGGCCATAATGAGTCCAGACCCTGGTCCAGCTTATCGCTCTGTGCCGTAGATCTCCACTGTTCCCCACCAACTATTAAACCCCCTCCCCCTCAGTGGGCCACACCGCTGCACTGGGGGGCTGGTTTCCTCCTCAGGAAACACAGGAAGCTATCTGTTTCCAACAAACAGCTCCAACAGGTTGTTATGTGCAGCGAGGAGCTGGCAGAGCAGCAGGACCACAACAGAGATGAGGGATTCCTCCTTTCTTCAGATAGTGTACAAAGTGATGGCAGTTCTTAGCCCTTGGAGCTGTGTGTTGAAAACAGATGGGTCTCACGTGTTTCACTATTTCCCTTTAACAGCTTGGTGCCGTGTTGGAAATAATGTGAGTTTGTTGTTTGTGATGCTCCTGATATTCACACAACGGCAGCAAATAGAAACATTAAGCCACTTTTTTTTAACCACTTCCTGGAAATTCAGTAAAATTTTGTACAAAAGTGTGAATGGAAACGTGACCAGTTCATGACAAACTACTTCCAACACCTCAAAAACCTAGTTCGAGGTTTGAATCTGAGTCCCGGCATTAATATCTAAATAGACCTGAATAA
>NW_018128057.1:480889-487300 GCF_001952655.1 Monopterus albus | reverse complement strand
GCTGAAAACTTAAACCTTTAAAACACAAATATATAATTTCATTTGTAAACTAACTAGAAGGCAAATAAATATACTGGGGTCAAGGCCAGGAGAGAAGCTGGGAGTGGTTGGGCCAGCACATTTTTATAGGTTGTCTCGTTATTGCTACTTTAAATAATTACTGAAATTAAGCTGGGAGTCAATTTTAAGGTGTAAATTTGTTCTTTGTTATTCTATAGTTTCTTATTTTCAATTAATCTCATGTGTAATGCAAAGCAATAGATGGTAGCCAAAGATGACCTAATTAAAACATTTTACAAATATATAGTTTCATTTTGAAAACAATCATTTCCCAGTATTTTGAGGAACAATTTTAAGCCTCAGATAAATCAACATTTGCTGCTTTAATGAATATTTTGAGTTTTTATTTAACAAAACCTGCAAGTCTCTGTTTTATGTTTCCGGTTCTGGTTGTCAGTGTGTTTATCTACTGTTACTATGTGTCCTCACCTGCGTGCGTTTTCCAGGTAGCCATCAGTGCGATCAGCGTCACACACACAGCCGTCATGAGGATGAACAGGACGCTCAGTGTGACTTCCAGAGCAGAACCACCGCAACACACCGACTTCCTTCTCGCCATACTGTCATTGAGTACACGGCAGAAAATAGTGAGTTAGCCCCAGTGAATGTGGCCATAATGAGTCCGGACCCTGGTCCAGCTTATCGCTCTGTGCCGTAGATCTCCACTGTTCCCCACCAACTATTAAACCCCCTCCCCCTCAGTGGGCCACACCGCTGCACTGGGGGGCTGGTTTCCTCCTCAGGAAACACAGGAAGCTATCTGTTTCCAACAAACAGCTCCAACAGGTTGTTCTGTGCAGCGAGGAGCTGGCAGAGCAGCAGGACCACAACAGAGATGAGGGATTCCTCCTTTCTTCAGACAGTGTACAAAGTGATGGCAGTTCTTAGCCCTTGGAGCTGTGTGTTGAAAACAGATGGGTCTCACGTGTTTCACTATTTCCCTTTAACATCTTGGTGCCGTGTTGGAAATAATGTGAGTTTGTTGTTTGTGATGCTCCTGATATTCACACAACGGCAGCAAATAGAAACATTAAGCCACTTTTTTTTAACCACTTCCTGGAAATTCAGTAAAATTTTGTACAAAAGTGTGAATGGAAACGTGACCAGTTCATGGCAAACTACTTCCAACACCTCAAAAACCTAGTCCGAGGTTTGAATCTGAGTCCCGGCATTAATATCTAAACAGACCTGAATCAGAATCTACATGAAAACAACACGATGCTACTGAACTTCAGCTGGCTGGGTTGGAGAAAGTGTGAAACCCCGGAGAGAAAACGTGTGTTGACTGATCCGAGGAGCGTTTTACAGCTCAGGGCCAGTTCAGCTGTTATCTAACTGATAAGCAGTCCAGTTTGACGACAGGCTGTTTCACACACCGCCCACGGGTACACGGAAGTCACTGCCTGAGCCTCATGTTACAGATGTCAGATTCTGATCAGTGGCTATGGATAAAACACAGTTTATAAGTGATAAAGGCAATAAATTCATTCCAACTGTTGTCAGACTGCTTGGTTTGCTGGCACAGCGGCAGATACAGGAGTCTCAGCTAAAGATCCACTGTCAGGCTTGTATCGGAGCTTTTGACCATGGCTATGTCTCTCTGTGAGGTTTTGAGACTGTTTGTGCTAGTTTAGCATCTCTTTGTAGTCCCTCCTTGTCTCTTAATTGACTTTCCAGCAACAAATGTTGGCATTCAGTTCATACACATAGAGTCCATGTGTCCTTTGTGCCAGCAGATTATTATGACCGACAGGTACATGGAGCAGCCTCTGCTCACCTTGGCAGTTGTTATGAGCCAAGGAGGATGTTAGGTGATCAGCATATGGAGGGACAAAGTCTGCGTTAGAAGGACAAGAAAGTGGATGCATGGATCAGAAAACATGTGAAACCTACTGTTTTTTAACCATGATTGTTTCACAACCGCATCTGTGTGCTGATCATTGTTTCCATAATGATGAAGGTCCTGTAACCTTAGGGAAGTGAAACCACAACCTAACTAGGCTGTTCTTATGCCTAAACCTGACCGAGCTGTGATGGGTCAGTAACGGGAACTGTGTTCATGATTGTTTCTATGGTGACAGAGGTCTTGCAACCGTCCCGTTCTGTGGGTTATATTCAGAAGCAGAGACAAGCAGAGTATGATGTTGTGGTTTAGCTATGGGGACTTGTTGCTTCCTGATCAGCTGGAACATTAACCAAGTACCGCGTTATGTACGTGTGGATAGAATGCTACGCTGACAGTTTCTGTGCGTTTTGGCTTGACTCTATCACACCACTTAGGCGGTTAGCAACAACCTATATACGTGCCTTTGTTTTCCACGCTGACAGTTCCTGTGCTGTGGATTGGATTGTGTACACTGGTCTTTTTGTTCTTTCACCTGTCCGTCTTCATCTTCCTGCCCTTTTGGTTTTTGCCGTCAGTCCCTGGATTCACCTGTTTGTTTCCCTCCACCATCTCTACTCTACCCGGACTTTTATATACTTGGACTTGGTTATGTTCTTTTGATACTTTGTGTTCTTTTGTAACCAGCAACCAACATGTTTTCCCCCCTAGCACCTGGGTCTGCAAACTTGAGTCCAACCTCAGTCCTCCCTCACCCTCCTGGTGAGGGGGGCTACCATAACAATCTGTGTTTCTCATCTAAACTGAAACCCACTGACCATTTTACTGCAGAGTCTGCAAGCATTAAACGGCATGAGAAGGCACTAAATTAATGAAGTGGTTATTGTGTTTAGTCACATTGTCGAAACGTGTTCTCGTATATTGAAAACAAAAGACTAAATATTAAGATATTTCAGTGTGAAATTTATTATGCATTAACGTATCAAAATAAGCATGTGCACATGGATCTTGACTGCTTAGGAAAAACAGAAAAAACTAACTCCAACTTGGCGGTATACAATATATGTATGAAAAGATGTTACTATCTGATTGGTCCATAACTGTTGGGGAGCAGTTGTGGTTTAAACTTAACTCTCCCGTTATTGGTCCTTCAGTCCATCCATCCTCCAATCATCCTCTCTGCTCCAATGGTCATGGACAGCGCCCTAAAAAGGGAGGAATACCTATACTGTCTTAATTCCTACATAAACACTTATGTCTTCCTTTGTTTCCAAGGAACTGCTCTGCCTGTGTGTGTATATTGCTTCCTCTTATCTAGTCTCTGTTTCAACTATTCAAGGAATTCCAATAAACTATAGCTCCCCTGGCCCATTAGCCAGGTGGTGGTAATAAAGTATCTGTGGACCCTCTTTGCTAAAGCTGTAAATCTAATGAGATTTCAGTGTTTTAGTGAAGCAGTATGGTAATAAAGTATCTGTGGACCCTCTTTGCTAAAGCTGTAAATCTAATGAGATTTCAGTGTTTTAGTGAACCAGATATATAGATATGTAACTACATAAACATAAACACAACTGTGAGATTAAAATATATAAACGTATGTATGCTATATAATAAAAACACCAACTAATTATATTCATCTCTATCTAAAAATGAAAATCACCCTAACAACATATCTGGCCTTGGTTGGATTTAGATGATGCCTTTTAAAGCTCAGTACATTAGATATAAACAGTCTGTAGCTTACATCAGCTGACTGCTGACCTGTTTGCATACACACTCAGTGACAATATCTTTTAAGTAGGAGTAATAACATGGACATTTACTTGTCAGGTATACATACAAAAGGCCTGTGCATATGACTGGCACTGTGTTTGTGTTGTTGCAAAGTTATTGAAAAACCACAGGAAAACTCCACTTTAGATGCTTTTAGTTTATTACAGCAGTTTGCAGACCAGCAGGAAATGTGGATGTCCTGTGAGGCGATCAGAAGTACCGGGTGGGGTTGCTCCTGTCGCACATCTGGACGTGGACGTGTGAGGTGATCCCTGGGTAAACGCTCTGCATGGGCAGCATGGTGCCGATCCTCTGCCCCTTCCTCACTGACCCGGAGGTTCGGTCTGGACTCACATAGAACAACTTGAAGCACAGACCTGCAGGCCACAGCATCAATTAATCAATCATTTAACTAATAACAGGATCAGGATTCTGCTGGTGTGATGGACCCACCCTTTCCTCTCAGGTTGATGCCGTTGTCGATGGCAGCCTTGTTGGGGTCGCCGTAGGGGATGGCCCTTCCATTGAGAGTTACGTCAAACGGTGCATAGACGGCAGATCCATCACTGCACTTGATGTCCAGACCTTTGTGCTCCCTGTTTCCTCTGAAACACGGGGGATATCCGGCTGTTAACAGTTGCGTCACAGGCACACATGCTGCAGCTTATGATTGGTCTCATGGTCAGTTCATCTGGTTTTAATTTTCTAATGAATCTATTCATTTTATAGTGTTTAAAATGTAGAGATTTAGTGGAGAACAGAGAGCAACAAATCAGTTGTTTACTGCTAGACTATCTGTGGAATGTTGGAGCAGCTGTAGTAGATGATGATTTGTATTTTCATGTCTGACGTCATATCCAATATGTGTCAGCTGACTGAGTTGTATCAGTGGCAACCAGCTGGGTTGGTGTACTCGGCTGACTGCTGGCACCAACTTTGTTCGAAATCTGACTGCTGGATTTAGGTCATTTTAGTGGCTTAGGGCTTAGAATCAGCTCCAGTAGCAGCTTTGTGTTTAAAAGCATCAACACCTTGAGCTGCTCTCAGAACAGCTGGGAGCAGAAAAATTGAAAGTCTCAAAGACTCAGAGACTCAAAGTCAGACTATGAAGTGCTTTAGAAACCAAGACTTTTACGTGTTGAGACTCAGTGTTGTGGTGTCATATTGTTGTGTTACCGTCTGGCTCCGTAGTGTCCCTGTCCCCAGCGGTCACTCGTCCTCCTGCTGTTGGTAGGGTTTCCATTGCAGAGCTGGCCAAACTTAACGCCATCACACAGACACACCACAGCTGGAAACACATACATTATTAGCTGGAGACAAACTCCGGCCTTCTCCCACAACCACAACTGAGTCCTGGCATTTACTGGTTAACCAGTGTTCATGTAATGTGGGTCAGCGAACAGCCCTTTGTCTCCAGAAAACAATCAGTAAACATGACAAGCCAACACACATTCAGAGCTCAGAGCACCAGCAGGCAAACACACCTACATCTGAACACGACTTTATTCTGAGTCTATCGTTTCTACTGCAGAGAAAGCATCATGTAAAGCTGACGACCACAGGATGTCTGACTGCAGCTAAAGCTTCATATTAATGAATTTTCCAGGTGTTCAGAGTGAACGTTTGACCTTTTACAGCTTTGAAACAACTAAAGTGTCTGAAACAAACTGTGAAAGAATGGCTGGAAGAGATCAAGTCAAAGATGTTTTGCTACTTTAAATAATTACTGAAATTAAGCTGGGAGTCAATTTTAAGGTGTAAATTTGTTCTTTGTTATTCTATAGTTTCTTATTTTCAATTAATCTCATGTGTAATGCAAAGCAATAGATGGTAGCCAAAGATGACCTAATTAAAACATTTTACAAATATATAGTTTCATTTTGAAAACAATCATTTCCCAGTATTTTGAGGAACAATTTTAAGCCTCAGATAAATCAACATTTGCTGCTTTAATGAATATTTTGAGTTTTTATTTAACAAAACCTGCAAGTCTCTGTTTTATGTTTCCGGTTCTGGTTGTCAGTGTGTTTATCTACTGTTACTATGTGTCCTCACCTGCGTGCGTTTTCCAGGTAGCCATCAGTGCGATCAGCGTCACACACACAGCCGTCATGAGGATGAACAGGACGCTCAGTGTGACTTCCAGAGCAGAACCACCGCAACACACCGACTTCCTTCTCGCCATACTGTCATTGAGTACACGGCAGAAAATAGTGAGTTAGCCCCAGTGAATGTGGCCATAATGAGTCCAGACCCTGGTCCAGCTTATCGCTCTGTGCCGTAGATCTCCACTGTTCCCCACCAACTATTAAACCCCCTCCCCCTCAGTGGGCCACACCACTGCACTGGGGGGCTGGTTTCCTCCTAGGAAAAGATCTACCTGTTGCTGCTGACACCAGTCATGTACTGGACAGCATTTCACTCATTTCTGCTCATAAACTATGACCTGAGGCAGTGCTTCGGGTCTACTCTTGGCTGAAGGGGAGATCATACTTCTCCAGACTGCACATAGGTGAACAGTCGAGAGGTTCAGATGACACTTCTTTATACCTGTACTGATTCTGTGGACACCGGGAGCTCATTATCGTCTGTACGTGGCCACCTAGGGATTGTCGTCGTCTAATTTTGCCTGGCTTGGCAGCATGCAGGAAGCATTGAAGGTAGCACCTGTGTCTGCTGTGTGTTTCTGTACTGACCAGAGGGATATCGGCTGGGGGGCCCGGGAAGTTCTGTTC
>NW_018128057.1:469644-475616 GCF_001952655.1 Monopterus albus | reverse complement strand
GCTGGAACATTAACCAAGTACCGCGTTATGTACGTGTGGATAGAATGCTACGCTGACAGTTTCTGTGCGTTTTGGCTTGACTCTATCACACCACTTAGGCGGTTAGCAACAACCTATATACGTGCCTTTGTTTTCCACGCTGACAGTTCCTGTGCTGTGGATTGGATTGTGTACACTGGTCTTTTTGTTCTTTCACCTGTCCGTCTTCATCTTCCTGCCCTTTTGGTTTTTGCCGTCAGTCCCTGGATTCACCTGTTTGTTTCCCTCCACCATCTCTACTCTACCCGGACTTTTATATACTTGGACTTGGTTATGTTCTTTTGATACTTTGTGTTCTTTTGTAACCAGCAACCAACATGTTTTCCCCCCTAGCACCTGGGTCTGCAAACTTGAGTCCAACCTCAGTCCTCCCTCACCCTCCTGGTGAGGGGGGCTACCATAACAATCTGTGTTTCTCATCTAAACTGAAACCCACTGACCATTTTACTGCAGAGTCTGCAAGCATTAAACGGCATGAGAAGGCACTAAATTAATGAAGTGGTTATTGTGTTTAGTCACATTGTCGAAACGTGTTCTCGTATATTGAAAACAAAAGACTAAATATTAAGATATTTCAGTGTGAAATTTATTATGCATTAACGTATCAAAATAAGCATGTGCACATGGATCTTGACTGCTTAGGAAAAACAGAAAAAACTAACTCCAACTTGGCGGTATACAATATATGTATGAAAAGATGTTACTCTCTGATTGGTCCAAAACTGTTGGGGAGCAGTTGTGGTTTAAACTTAACTCTCCCAAGATTGGTCCTTCAGTCTGTCCATCCTCCAATCATCCTCTCTGCTCCAATGGTCATGGACAGCGCCCTAAAAAGGGAGGAATACCTATACTGTCTTAATTCCTACATAAACACTTATGTCTTCCTTTGTTTCCAAGGAACTGCTCTGCCTGTGTGTGTATATTGCTTCCTCTTATCTAGTCTCTGTTTCAACTATTCAAGGAATTCCAATAAACTATAGCTCCCCTGGCCCATTAGCCAGGTGGTGGTAATAAAGTATCTGTGGACCCTCTTTGCTAAAGCTGTAAATCTAATGAGATTTCAGTGTTTTAGTGAACCAGATATATAGATATGTAACTACATAAACATAAACACAACTGTGAGATTAAAATATATAAACGTATGTATGCTATATAATAAAAACACCAACTAATTATATTCATCTCTATCTAAAAATGAAAATCACCCTAACAACATATCTGGCCTTGGTTGGATTTAGATGATGCCTTTTAAAGCTCAGTACGTTAGATATAAACAGTCTGTAGCTTACATCAGCTGACTGCTGACCTGTTTGCATACACACTCAGTGACAATATCTTTTAAGTAGGAGTAATAACATGGACATTTACTTGTCAGGTATACATACAAAAGGCCTGTGCATATGACTGGCACTGTGTTTGTGTTGTTGCAAAGTTATTGAAAAACCACAGGAAAACTCCACTTTAGATGCTTTTAGTTTATTACAGCAGTTTGCAGACCAGCAGGAAATGTGGATGTCCTGTGAGGCGATCAGAAGTACCGGGTGGGGTCACTCCTGTCGCACATCTGGACGTGGACGTGTGAGGTGATCCCTGGGTAAACGCTCTGCATGGGCAGCATGGTGCCGATCCTCTGCCCCTTCCTCACTGACCCGGAGGTTCGGTCTGGACTCACATAGAACAACTTGAAGCACAGACCTGCAGGCCACAGCATCAATTAATCAATCATTTAACTAATAACAGGATCAGGATTCTGCTGGTGTGATGGACCCACCCTCTCCTGTCAGGCTGATGCCGTTGTCGATGGCAGCCTTGTTGGGGTCGCCGTAGGGGATGGCCCTTCCATTGAGAGTTACGTCAAACGGTGCATAGACGGCAGATCCATCACTGCACTTGATGTCCAGACCTTTGTGCACCCTGTTTCCTCTGAAACACGGGGGATATCCGGCTGTTAACAGTTGCGTCACAGGCACACATGCTGCAGCTTATGATTGGTCTCATGGTCAGTTCATCTGGTTTTAATTTTCTAATGAATCTATTCATTTTATAGTGTTTAAAATGTAGAGATTTAGTGGAGAACAGAGAGCAACAAATCAGTTGTTTACTGCTAGACTATCTGTGGAATGTTGGAGCAGCTGTAGTAGATGATGATTTGTATTTTCATGTCTGACGTCATATCCAATATGTGTCAGCTGACTGAGTTGTATCAGTGGCAACCAGCTGGGTTGGTGTACTCGGCTGACTGCTGGCACCAACTTTGTTCGAAATCTGACTGCTGGATTTAGGTCATTTTAGTGGCTTAGGGCTTAGAATCAGCTCCAGTAGCAGCTTTGTGTTTAAAAGCATCAACACCTTGAGCTGCTCTCAGAACAGCTGGGAGCAGAAAAATTGAAAGTCTCAAAGACTCAGAGACTCAAAGTCAGACTATGAAGTGCTTTAGAAACCAAGACTTTTACGTGTTGAGACTCAGTGTTGTGGTGTCATATTGTTGTGTTACCGTCTGGCTCCGTAGTGTCCCTGTCCCCAGCGGTCACTCGTCCTCCTGCTGTTGGTAGGGTTTCCATTGCAGAGCTGGCCAAACTTAACGCCATCACACAGACACACCACAGCTGGAAACACATACATTATTAGCTGGAGACAAACTCCGGCCTTCTCCCACAACCACAACTGAGTCCTGGCATTTACTGGTTAACCAGTGTTCATGTAATGTGGGTCAGCGAACAGCCCTTTGTCTCCAGAAAACAATCAGTAAACATGACAAGCCAACACACATTCAGAGCTCAGAGCACCAGCAGGCAAACACACCTACATCTGAACACGACTTTATTCTGAGTCTATCGTTTCTACTGCAGAGAAAGCATCATGTAAAGCTGACGACCACAGGATGTCTGACTGCAGCTAAAGCTTCATATTAATGAATTTTCCAGGTGTTCAGAGTGAACGTTTGACCTTTTACAGCTTTGAAACAACTAAAGTGTCTGAAACAAACTGTGAAAGAATGGCTGGAAGACTCTCAGTTTAAGTTTTTCTGTTGATCACAAGTTAAGTATGAACATGATCTGACATCTTTCAGTTTCTCACCCAGCAAAACGATGACGACAACCAGTCTCATCCTCAGATCTCAGTTTCTTCTGTTCACACTGACGCTTCATCAGGAGTCACTCAGGATATATGGATGCTGGATATAAGGAGGTGTTACCACAGTGGAAAATCCACAGGATGTTTGCTTGGAAGGAAAATCCAGGTTTTCAGATGAACAGGCTGTGTCTCTGTTCAGGAGTTTTTATTCTTTCACAATGAACAGTGGACTCTGCATTGTTTATCTTTAGGGGCACAGGAGCAAACAAACATTGGACCCGGACACTGGGCACGAATGCAACATTGTAGTCTAGTACCTTGTGTGTTCAGTTTATGAAGCTCATGAACACCGGTCAGTCAGACAAACAGGGCACACAATGATAAACTGTACAGTCGAACCACATTTCCAAACCAACACATTTGCTTGTGCATACAACATGCGGCACTGCCGATACATATGAATATTTCCATCATCAGACAAGCAATCATTTATAACATGACCCAAGTACTTAACTTCATTACACACAGTTAAAATGTTACCAGATAACTTAAAAGAAGGGAATGCAAGGGACCTGTCCTCTTTTGTGCGGCATATCATAGTAACACTTTTATCAGAACTGTACTTAACATCGTGAAGCTCCCCAAACAGAGAACACACATTCAAGAGCTGCTGGAGACCTGCCGAGCTGGGACTAAAGATCACCAGATCATCTCCCTACATTAAATGATTCACTATTGTACTGCCAACCATACATCCTGTTCTACACATATTTAACTCCTTAGAGAGACCATTCATATAAAAATTAAACAAAATCGGGGACAACAGACTGCCTTGCCTTACCCCATTACAGGTCTGAAAGGGTGCAGATATACAATTATCCCATCTGATACACATAGTCTGGTGGGCATACCAATATGACAAGCATCTTACTATATATTTAGGCACTGGAGCGTCACACAATTTCTGGAATAACTTCCTGTGATTCACACAATCAAAAGCTTTAGAACTATCTAAAAAACACATAAATATGGTCAAATATTTACTTTTATATTTACTAACTAGTTCTTTCAAAGCAAAAATACACATACCAGTGCCATGATTGGCTTTAAACCCAAATTGATTATCAGTAGAGCCAATAAGATTATGAAACCTACTCAAGAGAATTTCTTCAACAACTTTAGAAAGTATGTTAGCAAGTGCAATGGGTCTATAATTATCTGAGCTGCCCACCTTTCCTGCTTTATCCTTCACCACCAGGACTAAAAAAAGCACTGACATCAAAGAGGCAGGCATAAACCCATGCATAACAAAAGAAGTAAAGCATATAGCTAAAAGAGTTGCCAACCTCAAACTAGTATACTTAAGATGTTCTACAGAAATGCAGCCCATCCCAGTAGACTTATTTGCTGACAGATTGCTTATTGCTTGAGAAACCTCATATGTTTTAATAGAATCAACAAAGTGAACCCTACCTATAGAGAAAGTTTCACTAGGGACACAATTAAATAGATCGCAGTAGCGGTGTCGCCAAAGCTCAAATATCTTATCCGGGCCAGAAACTCCATCAGTAGTATTGGGTAGAGAAAATCTACTGCTGTTAATAAGACACAAGCACAAAGAAAAATAGAAGCATGAGTTTGGTTGGATATGAAACACAAGAAATGTGCCACATGAAGAGTGTGTGGTGTGTGTGTGGATTCTCCAGCCCAGGCATGTCTGGGCTGGACGTGACTCAGCACTCAGAGAGAACCTGACTGAGTGTGGCAGGAAGCATATGCCCTATAATGTTGTTTGTCAGCAGAACCAAACTCCCACTCGCTGTGGGCATGTGTTCCTCTTACAGAGGCCTTTTCTGACATTCTGTATCTATATGTTGATCATTTTGTATGTTTCCCCTTAATTAGACAGTTTTAACAGTATTAAACATTTGTATTATATTGCGTACTAGTACTGTCTGGTCATGTGGTTGACTAAATAAAAACACTGATAGTTCTGCAGGTTTTACTTGTGGATCATGTCTGAGACACTAGAACTTTCTGTTGTTTTTGTTGTCTCTTGATGTTTTGTATAAAAAGTGCAAATACAGTGACATGTTGTACTTTCTTTACTTTCACTTATATTAATTCGGTTCTGATAACTTTAGTTCCTTCTCAAAATCAGATGAACCAAACCAAACACAATCATCAGACTTTATTGACCCTGGTGGGAAATTCACCATCTACCCAGCAGGATGGAAAGTACTTCAGCTTGTAACAGATTATTTATACACTGTGGTATATTAGTACTTAGATGCAGGACCTGAGTACTTCTTCCACAGCTATTGATGAAACTGATTATTGATCATGGCACTTGGTGCGATGTGTGTGTTTGACACTTGCATTTAAGTTGCCTTGACAAAAACCAGGTGTGTTTGAAGTGTTGATTATGCAAAGTATTTTATGCAACACGCTGCCAGGTCTCTTGCGCTGTCACATTCTGCATCCTCTGCATTGTGTTGTTTTGTTTACCTTTGCCACAGATTTCCTATTCGACCATACTGACGAAGAAATCCGGAGACGGAACCAGAGGCGGACACTGTGGACTGACACCGGCAGGTCCTGCCCGTGGCATAGGCAGTATAGGCAAATGCTAAGGGCGCCGTACATCCAGGGGGCGCCAGAAATGGAGGCAGAAAAAAAGTGTCACTTCCACTATTCTTAAAACTAGACTTCAGAAAACAATAAGCCCACCACATTAATTTAACTGCATAGCAGCAAAGCCTACTAAGTAGTAGTAGTAGTAGTAATAATAATAATATAGCCTACTTGCCTAAGACGCCTCCCCTCTCTTCCAAATAATCCGACTTTACCTGCTACAC
>NW_018128057.1:444726-466750 GCF_001952655.1 Monopterus albus | reverse complement strand
TGCTGCTGAAAGAAGCTTCTCTAAGCTCAAACTGATTAAAACTTACCTGAGATCTACTATGATGCAAGAACGTCTCAGTGGACTTGCCATTATAAGCATAAACCATGTGGTCTCAAATCAGTTGTCATATGATGATGTTGTAGATGACTTTGCTGCAAGAAAAACCAGGAGAGTAAAGCTGTAGCAGGTTATGTGAGATTGAGGAGGTGATGGTGTAGTTTTTAAGTTACGGCAGTACCAAAAACACCACTAGAGGTCTTTGTAAGATCATCTTTTTATTTTTATTTAAATCCTTGTATTTTTTTGTGCCTACTCGTTTCTTTAATATCTTATTTTGCACAGTGCCGTATTTATATTGTATTTTTAAGTTAATGTCACTTGTTTACACTTTTTATTTTGGGAGTATTAATAGGTACTTTATGTAAGCTATTTATATTGTATTTCATATGTTCAGTTCATTTTTTTGTATTTGTTTCTTTAATTCTTTCTAAGTATTTTGAATGTGCAATTGCTTTATTTAAATAAAAGAATGTCCAAGACAAAGCTATTACGTTTCTTATGAGTATATACACTAGCAGTGGAATTTACTGCGATGCAACGGGGCGCCACCTGAAATCTTGCCTAGGGCGCCAAATTGGTTAGGGCCAGGCCTGGACACCGGAGCCGTTTACCTGTTCTCACCTTTACCTGAGTTCTCAGGCCAGAGACTGTGCAGACGATGAGTGTGTTGAAGCCAAATGTTTGTTCTTAGAAACTCTGGAGAAACCACAGGCGTTAAAACAAAGTGCAGCCTTTATTTTTACATTCATGATATCAGTTCCAACTTGTTTCTTATGCACAGTTTTAATTTTCTTCATACAACATTACATTTATAAAATACAGAATATTTGCATTTGTCCTTTTAAAATTTCTTTTAAAATCTTGGTGAACAAAACCAAAAGTCTGCAGTGATTTTGATCCCTGAGAAGAACCCAAAGTATTTCACTACTGTTTTAAACAAGCACACAGCTGCACTTCTGCAGGTACCTTGTGAACCCACAGACTAAAATCTAACTCTGCTGACTGTCAGCGTGGTGTATTCAGTTCGGTCCTGTGACATCCGCAGTCTGTACTGAGTGAAGCTGAAGTGTGGTGTTTTCAGCTGAGCATCAGCCCCTCGCTGACAGGCATGTTGATGTGGGCAGTTAGCAGTGGGGAGCTTTGCCCTTCGTGCAGGATGAACACCTTGATGATGTCAGAGATGCCCTTGTCACTGGTGCACTCCACAAAGGTCTCAACAGGGTAGATTAGTCCGGGCACCAGCAGGGGGATCCTCATATATGGGTTCCTCATCCTGTACAGGCTCTCATCATAGAGAAAGCTGATGGCCAGGTTCATGATGGGCCGACATGCTGCTGTGTTCTGGATGTTCAGGGTCAGTTTGAAGGACGGACCCAGACCCTGGACCACTGCATTCATCTTGATCGGCTCGCTAAGGCTGGAGGACATTGGCGTCAGGCTGGACTCCAAGGCCTTGACGTAAGCTTTGGCGGTGGCCAGTCTCAGGCGGCTCAGGTCCATCTGGAAAGCGCGGTGCATAGTCAGGCCATTCTCCCGCTCCCTCAGTGTCTGGTCCACATACAGCTTCGTCTTCTTGGGAACATTAAGGCGGACACTCTGGGCTAGCGGCGGCCCAGGTGCGCTGTCTCTGTCGTCGAACACTGCTGTCCTCTTCAGGATCTTCATCATCAGGCCACCTCCCTTAGTGGTCATGATGAGGGTCCCATCCTCGCGGCCGTACCGACCAAAGCAGATACTGGTGACCACATTGGGTGTCTTGAAGGTGCTCAGCAGGTTCTTGTCCCGGTACAGCTGGACCTCACAGTTAGCCAGGCCTACCAGAACCCCCTGAAAGCCCCTTGTCGGGAGGTCCATGGCAGCCATAGTGATGACTGGAGCAGGAAGGATGATCCTCCACAGCTTCTTCCCCTGAAGATACAAGAGTTAAGGGACTGTGTCTGAAATCAGTGACTGCTGCACTATTTTCACAGTCCACCATTTTGTTTGTGTCTGACTGCTGAGTGTAATTTTATCCTGTATTATATTTGCTAGTTTCTGCTAATAATCAGCTGGGATTGGCTCCCGACCCCCCACAACCCTATTCAGGAATAAGAGGTATGGATAATGGATGGATATTGTGTGTGACAGTGATGACACGAAACAATTAGGAAGTGTCTGAAATCTAAATGTACTGCTCGCTCTGAACTACTGACTGTCTGTTATACCCAAAGTAGCAAAGAAGGAGAGGCACTTCAGGTTTCTACTTTTATAGTTCTCATTTAGAGCTGAAACAATTAGTCAGCCAGTACCTGATATAATATTAATTAACAACTAGTTTGATCATTTTTGAATAATTCATTAAATGAACAGGATTTTTCATTTCTGATAAAGTTCCTGAGACAAGTTCAAGTTCCTGGAACTATCTGGCTTCACTTGTCCCAGCTGAGCACCTGCCACAGTAACTTAAGCTCCATCCTACGGATCATTCCTCTGGAGTCGACAGTGTTCTGCTCAGACCTCCACAAACCTACAGTCCACCATCATGTAGTCCCAGAAACAGAGTTTACCTTCTGTGTAAAGCCCTGCAGGCTCTCGTCAGTGCAGCCGACCACCACGTTCTTCCCAACTCTGACCAGACCCACTGGGTGAGACGACAGCTCGATGCAGTACTTCGGTTTGTCTGACTCTCTGAAGAGCAGCAGCAACACAAACATCTGTCAGCTCTCAGTCCTCAAATCAATCCGGTATCTCCTGGTTCAGCCCTTTTCTATAATCAGGTCTGTGGAATCAGCAAGATCCTCAACTTGATATCTGACAGGAGGAGAACAGCTGAGTTCCCCTGCAACAACACAAAAGGTGTGTGTCTCACCTGCGCAGGACGTAGATGTTTCCGTTGCGACACGCCACTGTGATGCGAAACTCCACGTCAAACTGACCCGTCACATCCATCGTGATAGGAGCAGCCGGCAGCAACATCTTCAACAGACCCACAGAAAAAAAATCAGCACAAGGTGCGTTTACTTCAGTTGTCATAGAGATGGTTTAGTTTGTCATCACATGACCTGTGATGATACACATTTTATTTTCTGTTTCCCAGATAGAAGTTACCACATGAGCAAAACTGCAAAATTTAATGTAGGTAGAAAAATGTACTGTAAACTATTTGACAATTTCCAGTAGATTAGTTGGAAAGGGGCAGAGTTTTGACCCCTATGGTGCTCAGGCTGAATAAGTGGCAGCGTGGGACGAGGTTTACCTTGGAGAGGATGATGAAAGCTTCGGGGTCAAGGACATAGACATCACAGCTCTCTGTGCCAATCACCAGACAGCTGACACCGTCCTCATCGGCTGTGCTCTTCTTCAGGGTCCCGATGCAGGTTATGACCGTCTGAAGGAACAAGAGGATGAACTGATGTGTGTGTGTGTGTGTATACTGCAGGGTACTTATGCAATAAGGACTTGATTTAAGACAACATGGAAAAATACTGAAATTACTTGAACTGCAGCCAGACAAAATCAGTAAAAAGTCATGAGGTAAATATATAACACATCATGATATCATGACAGATTTAATCACGTAAAACTAGATTTTGATGTATTAAATGCGATGGTGTGGAGTCACCTGGCGTCTGATTGGCTGCTGATTATGCAGCTGGACAAACGCGTCCATGTCACTGGTCTCTAGAGAGAGGAACCTGGTCGAGCGGACGGACAGTGGGATATTGGCCTTCTTCCTTATACCCTCCAACATCTCCTTCAGGGTCAAAGGGTCGATCTGACCCTCCTTCACCTGCTGCCACACATCCTGACCAATCAGATCAGTACAGTGAGAAATATTTACAGCACAAGAGAGCGACAGCTGCAGTACTGACTGAGCATATGGCAGATATCAAAGGACCATCCTGCTCTTTCTAAATGTTGCAGAAGTCCTGTGTGAAGTGCTTGATGCTGCTTCACTCAAATTGTATGCTCTTAACTTTCTGAACTTGGAATTTGTGGATTTCTAAAGTATTATTTCTCATCAGAATCAGAATCTGCTTTACTGGCCAGGTGTGTCAGACACACGAGGAATTTGACTCTGGTACATCGGCTCTCAATGTACATGTATAGTATATCCCCATGCAAGGGGAAAGTAAACAGTATACCGACAAAAGGCTAGTATAACATAATAAGCAGTATTAACAGCAACAAACAGTGCAAACAATGCAAAATAAGCAGTATAAACAGGTAGTAAACAATGCAGACAGACAAAGGAATGCTCATTGTGAAATGACATAAATAGGAATAAACTGAGTACTTAAAAACTAGCAACCTGTATTTGTATAATCTGTACAATGTATATTTACAGGTATTGCACTGAGGAGAGGTACTGCGCTCATTTTGCTGTTAGTCACCTGAGATTCTATTCTTTCAATTTGTTGATTTAACTAAACCTCTCTAGGTTTTGGGGATCTAATAAAATCCTGGTCCTGAGACAAACCACCGTGAATCAGCCAGTGTGATGTGTGTGTGACAGAATTACACACACACAGACCTGCTCCAGTGTGTTGACCTCTAGACCGGGCAGGGTGAACTTGAAGTACGGTCTCAGGTTTTTGTAGACATAGATGCAGGGTCCAGATGCTACGGCCACGGCGGGGATGCGTGGCTCATGAAGGTCCATGAAAAAGGCAACAAGGCCGGCGGGCAGGTCCAGCAGGGTGCTCTCACTCATCAGCACAGTGCCCCGGTACACTTTAAGCTTCATACTGTACGAGCCACAGCCCAGGTCTCCCACCACCAGCCGGCTCTCCCCGTCCCCACTCAGGTCTGCAAGGTCCACACAGGATGAGAAGGTGTACAGTCCAGCCACCGGGTCATAGTGGGCATCCAGCCACTTCCCTCCATCACTGCCCGATTCAGACATGATGAGGAGGGGGGGCGAACGGGTAATTTTTCAGGAACTGCGGACAGCAACACCTGCTGATCAGGTGGGCCCTGGAGAAAGACAGAAGCTAGAACTTCAGAATGACATTAGCATCAGGACTGCAAACATTTTGTCTTATGGGTTATACTGACAACACCATCAACATTATGTTTTAAGATATTATCTATCTGATGTATATTGAATCAAAATTTACTCTATTGTATATCTGATTCTACATTCTTTGAAATGTGTATGGACTGCTCATTTTATCTTTTTTTAACATCTGCTCATGGTCTGTGTTTTTGCTTTCTGTAACTTATGTGTTTTATGATGTATGTGTTGCTGCCGTCTTGGCGAGGAAACTCCTGTAAAAGAGATTTTTAATTTCAGTGAGGCACACAAATTTGAATAAAATGTTAGTACTACATTTTATCATAGACTTCCCAACAAGATAAATGACTGGAGGTCTCCCTGATAACTTCAAGAGATAAAAAGTATTGTGCAAGAAGAGGACTTTTTTTCACAACCTGGCAACCCAAAGGCTGTTCTTGTTATTGCCTTATAACTGATCTATAAAGCATTAGTAAATTAGCAGAGAAAAGTTAGAGCTGCAGCAATTAATTTGCCAAATACAGTGATAACTAATCAGTCATTTGTGTATTTTTTTAAACATTTTATAGAGCAATTGGTTAATTAGTAACTGGTAGATTAATCGCTAGCTGTAGGCCTAATGAACAGCCAGTAAACATCTTATAAAGCTTTTCTAAATGCGGCCTTTTCTTTGTGTCAGTTTCATGCATTAGTGTAACGTTAACGTTACAGCAGTATTAATTACGAATGAGCCTGGATGTTAGCTGATCTGCTACTTGAGTGCAAGCATCAGTCATCATTGACAGGTGGCGTAGGTGATCAATACAGCTGGTCATTAATAGTTACCATTACCCCTTTCTCACCGTTGTCAAGGCAACCGCGTTGTTGTGTGTCGTTAATCCTGACGTCCTCTGTTTTTTATTGGCTTTATGGCGAAGCCGTGTGGCCTCTCTTCAAACAAGAAAATGTTAGAACCCGCTTCACGGATTCAGACTTGATCCAGACAAAGGATTAAAGTAGAAGCTAGCTGCTGTGACTAAAACGTAAACCCACTAATCCGCTTCAAATCCTCCTACCTCTCTCGGTTAGTACCGCTGTCGCACTCTGATGACGTCAATCACAGGGGCCCATGTTTACTGTTTTGTTTAGATTAGTTTTATTTTGTTTATGAGCTGGAATCATGGATGTAGCATTATAAATCAATGAACATTGGTGGAAGATTTACTCGTGTCCTTTATTTTAATAAAAGTGGAACTACCACTTTCTTAGTGGTACTCCATTACAATTAAAACACTGCATTCCAGATGTTAGACAAGCCTCATCTTGTGACTCATGTATTACATACACTCAAATCACCGAGATAATCTTTCGTTAATCTGCGAAACTGAGAGTTACTGACTGTTTTAACCCAATATCGTAGTTTCACTTACCCAAATTCTGAAGATATTTCCTGAATCCTCTCTTCTAACGATGCGGAATCAAAAGTAATCTGACACTATACATCGGTTGAGTTTTTTCTCTTTTTTTTATGTTTCAGGTGTTTATAGGAATGACTAACATCGCATCAAACTAATCCAGTAAAAAATCCTCTAGTGACATATTCTTGAAGGGCAGATAAATTAAAGTATGGATGCCACACCAAATAAGGCATTCACAAGTTGCGCACAACACCACTGCTGAAAGAATTAAACGTGTTTTTTTTTTTATTTAGGCTCTGATTCATCACTGATGTATAGCACAGTCAATGCATTCATTTCGTAAAACAAGACAAAGCAATATTCATCAATACTAGAACCTCTGCTTGTCCACTGACCACAAGTTTCTTTGATCTTTTTCTATAATAAATGTATACAATATATCATTCGGAGCCAGGGAGCGTGTTTTTTCTAAGGAGAAGTATCATCAGCATATACATCGGTTGAGTTGGCGCCGCAGATGGCTGCCTCGGTTCTGTACCGGAAACAAATTCCTTGTGTGTAACATACTTGGCCAATAAAGGTGATTATCCTTATCCTTAATTCATAATGAATAGAGATTTTCACCATGTCAGTTAAACCCACTAGATGGTGCTGTTGTCTGACTGCTGTGCTGTCTATGCGCATGATGTGCAGGTAAACTGATCAATATTAGGCCTATGAAAACTGTATTTAGCATTTGTGAGTCACATAAAAGCGTGTTATTTTTATCCTACAAATTTTCATGATGCATTTGTCCAAAACAAGTTTACTCCCCTCACCCTACAGCAAAAAAGTGTGCCACTTTATTGTAAATTCTCATTTTTACATCTAGTCTGCCCCTCCCCACCTCCAGTAAACTTTCAAAACGGCCAGTTGCCAAAATTCAGGCGTTCAGAAAAGAAAAGACAAAATAAACAGAGAAAATCACTGCATAGATGCAATGACTTCACGGCCAGGTACAGTATTTAAAAAGATATTGAACTGGAAGATGAAGCTTCAAGTACAAGGCCTTCAGCGCCTCCAGGCTGGGCTTTTGAGATCACATGACGAGCGTGAACATTAGAATATTATGTTCAGAGTGTTTCATTTCTGCGTTGTCTAAATCTTTGTAGAGAGCTGGTTTCTGTGTATGTTTGACTCTATGTTCAGTGTTTTAACTTGGGGATTCATTCATCATATGTTCTCTCTTAATACATCTATCGTGTATCCTCGCTCATGGCTCCTTCAGCAGCCTCCTCGCAAAAAGTTTTCAAATAATTGGTTATGTCATAATGACTTCTTTATTTTTATTAATTCATTTACGTACTTTCGAAAACTTGTATACTTCGCAATATCTTTTCAACGACACGGTAGCATATTGGTGGGAGGGTCGTGGTTTTGTAATTTCGCGAGAACATAACCGAGCATGCAAACGAGATCTGTAATTGTTGCCGTTGTGTGATTGGTCCTCTGGTCCGAGTTTAAAAAGTAGACCGCGGATAGCAAAGACGCTACAGGAGCTAACGTTTGCTACTACTTTTCGATGTTTCCCGGTTTAATTCAGAGACCGGTGAATAAAAGATATCCAGAGTGAGTTAAAGTTTGATAAAATATTCGTATAAGTTGTACAGCTGTTATTTACTGTGATGCTGTGTATTGTTAGGTATTTTTAGTCAGATAGATATTGGTTAGATACATGTTACTAGAGGTCGTGTGAGAATGTTTTTAGCTACACACCACTTAATCAACAGACACACACATTGATTTACTTCATGTTTTGACTACTGCTATGACCAGCTGCAAAGCTGGCAACAGAGACGTCTCGGTTGACGTTTCTGTGTAGTATGGGGCTAGCCCAACCGAAGGGATATAATGTATAGGCCTGGTGGGTTCAGGGTCTTTCATCTTACATCTGCCTGAGAGCAGTTTGGAGGTGCAAGATGCCTGAGCGTGTAATGTTAATTTTACCTGTGATCCTTTGAATAAATCAGCACTATTTACTTAGTTACTGGGACTGTCTCGTCTCTGAGTTAGCATGGTAACAAGAACTGGAGACCTACAGTATTTCAGACAACGTTTAAACAAAACGTACACGTGTAGCGGTATGTATCTAGCGTTATAGCTCTGTTGTGGCTAATGTAAACAGCGAGGTTAATAGCTGGTTAGCACAGTTTACTTATTATTCACTTATTATCTGATCCGAATTCTTATTTGTCTTACTACATACTGCCCCTGTGGCTGACCCTGGGTGAATGTTTGCACCTAACTAGCTTACATATGTTTATTTCTCATATCTGTAGTAATTGTGCTGGACTCCAAATTTAAAGCTCTCTAACCAGACGATTAGTTTAATTACCAAGTAGATGGTGAGTGAAGACATTTGTAATATCGCTAGTGTCCAGTATTAGATCGGCATATATGTAATTTCAGCTGACAAGCCCATTGAAGGATATCAACAGGCAAATTTGGATTGTTATTTTCATAATTCAAAAATTTTTGGAAAAGATCAATCAGAAACAGCAGGCCTTAATGGGCAGGTTGGTCAGAGTGATGTTGTAGTTCTTATTTACACTCACTGGGTTGATGAGGGTCGCGTTGTGAAGATTTCAAATTTGCAGTTGATATTTTTTATGTGGTGTGTTTGCTAGCAGAGATGATGGAGTCTTGTTTAGCCGGGAAGCCGGAGAGAGTCGGGCCGGTGGAGGTGGACGACTTAAAGAGAGATCTGCTTGGTGATTTCTCTGCTCTACAAGCACAGGTGAGTATACCTGTCAGTGCAGTGTTGGTGTCCGGATGGAGCTGTTCTGGAGGGTTAATGATCTGTTTCTCTCATCAGGATAGTGTTCAGTCACAGTCGGAGAACCTGCAGGTCTACCTGAGGGTTCGACCTTTGACTGCTGCTGAGAGTAACAGTGGAGAGTCACAGGTAACACGCACAGCCCAAAAGGCAATTTCAAATGTCTTGTTTATCTGAAAACGGCCCCAACCCAAAAGCTTTCAGTTTACAGCCATGTACCTCAAAGAAAAACATTAAATTCCCATGTTTATGAAGCTGGAACCAACAGATGTTTCAATTTGTTGCTTAAAACGTATTAAAACAAATTGATTAGCAAAATAGATGATTAATTTTTTATGCACTAATCAACAAATTGACTAATTGTCATAACACTATTCATACAAAACAATTTAAAGGGCAAGTTTTTAATATGGCCCCAAACAATTATTCTGATGAAATGGTATGTGTGGTTTACACAGGTCTTTTTCTGCTTCTCTTAAATATGAGTTGCATTCGGTCATTATTTAGTCCTTTGTCATAAGTTATTTTAAACTGAATGTATTTGGCTGTGAAAAAATTATAAATGGCATTTTCACTGTGTACTGATATTTTCTAGACAAACCATTTGAGCTGGAAAGTTGTTTTTATTTGTTATGTTTATCATCAGTGTTTTTGGTGTCCTGAATATCTTTTATAATTTAGGGAGTTTGTCTGTCACTAAGGCTTCCTGGTGTCAGTCCAAGTTTGCACTTTATCTGCTTTAATTTTTTGCTTTTCTTTCCTTAACACAGTGATTTGCTGCATTTGTTTTAATCTAATTTACATTATATTTTTATATATGTATTTAATTTATCTATCTGTGTGCATTGTGTCAAGTACTTTGATTTGCCTTTGTGCATGAAAATGTCCTAAATAAATTAACTTGCCTTACCTTTTTATAAAAATGTATCCATCTGTACAAAATGAATCTGGTGGGCTTTCCCTTCAGGATTGTGTTAGTATCGAGGGCCCGGACACAGTGGTCCTGAAGGCTCCCAGGAGCTATCAATCAAACAGACAGAGTGAGCGGTCCCTCCCCCAGATGGCACAGAGGTTCACCTTCACACAGGTGAGTCTGACACCACCATTTTGTCCAAACTGGTCCACTGTGGAGTTACCCTCAGAAGCTTCCACGTGTATACAGAGGCACCAAAGTGGAGAAGAAGCTGCTTCATGTTGTTCTCTGGTTGTCAGGTGTTTAGTCCAGAGGCCAGTCAGAGGAAGGTGTTCGAGGGTTCAGTCCGAAGTCTGGTCCGCGGCGTTCTGGACGGAGGAAACTGTTTGGTGTTCACCTATGGAGTCACCAACGCTGGAAAAACCTTCACATTCCTCGGTGAGAAATGCAATTCATATGTTCCAGAATTGCAATGATTATTTGATCAATCAATTAGTTGTTTGACAGAAAATATATCTGCAGCTGTTTTGATGAGCAGTTGTCCTTTTTTTTTTTTCTTGGTTTCTAAAGTCTTGTCTGATAAATGTAATATCTTTGGGTTTTGGACTAGTCTGGTCAAAACAAGACATTTAAAGGGCCACGTCATGGCCACCATTTTCCCAGACATGTGGCGCTTCAGCTGTTTTCTGATGCTTCAGCTTAACTTGATTTAATTGTTCAGTGAGTTTATAATGTATCAGCTGATTTTCTCTTTTTTTCAGTCTTAAAAAAACCTTTACTGTGATATGAAATAAGTAAAAACAGAGAATTATTGCCTTTAAGAAGCTGGACAAAAAGTGTTTGTTTTTGCCGAATAAATGACTGAAATAAATTGATTATCAAAATTACAGTCACACTTTTGAAGTGTTGCCTTTTTCATCCTGCCGGAGTTTGCAGTCCTGGACTAACCGTCTGTCTCTCCAGGTCCCGATCATGACTCCGGTCTGCTGCCCAGGTCTCTGTCAGTCATCTTCAACAGCATTGAGGGTCGTCTGTACAGTCGCATGGACCTGAAGCCTCAGCGCTGCAGAGACTTCAGCAGGCTGACTCCAGACCAGCAGGCAGCAGAGAGCAGCGGCAAGAAGAACCTGCTGCGGCTGCTCAAAGAGGTCAGATAGAAAACACAAATCAAACTACAGCATATTGCACAGTGGGAGGGTGTAGTGTGTACTAGTGTGTGTGTGTCTGTCTCTCTGCAGAGCGACAAAACTCTGACATCCGGAAGAGTAACCTTCCTTGAAGGTCAGTGACTGAGATTTTATCACAACAAGGCATAGTTTCTGCAGTGGGATGTTAGTCTGCCAAAACATGGAATCTTTTTTTTTTAAAGTTTTTTATTTGTGTGAAATCTGATCTAAACTGTTTAATGTATGTATGAAATTAAAATTGAGAGAAGCCAGATATTCTGCCTTAGGTTTATGAGGTACATCAGAAAGGGGAAAAACGAGGCTCTTGCACTGCACCTTCCATGCTGGTTGGCACTGAAGCTCAAGTAGAACCCCCGGGGGCGCTGAACAAAATGGTAGTTGTTTTTTTTGGCTACGTTGCTAATGTTGATAGCACTAGATCACTGTGCCTCACAGGCTCAAACTTTTTTTTTCTTTTTTTTTTTCTTTTTTTAACGGAATTGGTAGCAGCACTTTAGTGTTGATATTTTGCAGGCTAAATAGGATGTCTGTCTTTATCTGGTCTTAATACCAGGATCATATGTTTTTGTACTGTTTGGGAAATGGTGGTTACGCACTGTGACCTCAGGTTCTGTGAGTGTAGGCGCAGCCAGAGCGAAATAGAACACAAAAGGTTAACTAGTTTCACATCACTTAAAGCAGTGGTCAACAGTAATTGGCTGCGCGCACAAAGGTCAGCGCTAACGAGGTTACAACTGTGGTGCACAGCCGTTCAGTCTAGACAGTCCAACACATACACATCAATGGCGAGATGCACACAAAAGCATTTTATGCAATAATGTGATCACACCATGACAAATACAGATGGTGAAGATTATTCTTCTGTTTGTTTGTAGCCCTGAATAGATGGAGAATGTCATTTTGTATCACATGTTCAGATATTTGACTAAACTTTGTTTTTTGAGCTCCTTAAAATGTTGTTGTTTCCCTTAACGTTATGCTTACAATTGCAGTACATACACAAAAGCTGTCAGTGGGCTACACAACATGTTGATGCAACTTAGTGTCCCATACTTTGTATGAAGGTTTGAGTAGTGTCTTTGTGATGGGCTTTATAAGCAGTGTATTTTTCATGATGTCTTGATTGTTGAATTTTGTTGGCGTAGCCCGGGCTGGTCCTAAGTAGCCTCATATCACTCAGCTCGCTCCAGACATCATTCCAGTACTTTCTCAGTTTCAGACACATTTTTTACTCTCTGTCTCCAGCAGGGCAGTTGTATAGTTGTTCTTTTGTTCCTAGGAGCAACGAAGAGACTGCTCTGCTTCAGTTAATATGTTAGCATTAATATTAATCGTGGGTGTGTGTGCTCGGCTCTGTGCTTGTCCTGCAGTCATCTGGATGATCTGCTGTGAACCTCGGCTCTGTGCTTGTCCTGCAGTCATGGATGATCTGCTGTGAACCAGCTTCAGAGACTCTGCAGCTCTCAGATGTTTTATAGACTTGACAATCAGGACCAGTTTGATAAATAGGGTTTTTACTTTTCTCTTTCCATTCTGTCCAAAATTAGACTTTTAGTAGTTTGGTGAGTGCAGGAGCAGGACTGCTTTGTTAAAGAAATGAAGATTGAACCCACAGTACTGAATGTGTGTGTGTGTGTTGTGTTCAGGCTCGTCTCTCAGCACTGACAGCAGTGTCTCTGAAGCTGACAGTTTCTGCCTGGACGTTGATTCAAACGTCCGTTTCTCTGTCTGGGTGTCCTTCTGTGAAATATACAATGATAATATCCACGACCTGCTGGA
Source organism: Monopterus albus (assembly GCF_001952655.1). Classification (NCBI taxonomy): domain Eukaryota; kingdom Metazoa; phylum Chordata; class Actinopteri; order Synbranchiformes; family Synbranchidae; genus Monopterus; species Monopterus albus. The sequence continues at coordinate 453,603 of NW_018128057.1, read as the reverse complement.
CCAGGTGACACACACATGCACACATTTTACATCTATGTTTATGAGGACATCCAGTGACTTAATCTGTGTTCAAAGTCCAGTGGGACAAAAATGTGTGTTCTAGCAGCACAATGTCTTTAGTTCCATTTTGTTACTGCACTGTTTTGGTACATAAACAAGACAGTCTTTACTTTTTAACTACATTTTAATGTTTTTTTTTTTACTATAAATATGACAACTAGTATTATCAGTAAATATGAAACTGTTAATAATGATATTAATTCCTTTATACTGCATTAAAGTTCAGTTGGAATTGTGTGGTGGGCTTGACAAACCACTGCTCCTCTACCTTCACCTAAACTGTCTTAATTATGGAATCAGTCCCCACGCTGTGAATGATTGTGAGTGATGTGTGACATTCAGGTTCCCAGTGGACACCACAAGAGGACGGTGCTGCGTTTGTCTCAGGATGTCAAAGGAAACTCCTTCATCAAAGGTAACACTCGGAGAGGCCGGAGACATTTCTCCTGACAAACTGATGCTGAGTGTTATTCACAGGACTGATGGATCACACTGGCTGTAGCCGAGCGCCAGTTTAGCTGCGTGTTCATGTGTGTTGATGTTTCAGACCTGCGCTGGGTCCAGGTGAACAGCTCTGAGGAGGCCTACAGAGTGATGAAGATTGGAAAGAGGAACCAGAGTTTCTCCTCCACCAGACTGAACCAGCTCTCCAGCAGGAGGTCAGCTGCTCACAAACACTGTTCACTCATCTAAACTGTAATTTTTACACACTATAGTTTTCCATCTTTACCTTTAGAGCTGGTTTTGAAACTTGGCTCAGAGGACAGGTTGTGGACGTAGCACGGCATTAAAACAGTGGAGGTAGCTGCGTTGGCTGAGATTGTTTCAGGTGAAGTCTGATCCTGTTTGAGTAAAGGTTTGTCTAATACCAAGCCTGCACAGAGGATTGCATCACTCACAGAGAGGGTTTCACAACAGAGATGGCTATTTTATCTTGTGTCACAACCATTATGAAGGAAAGAAGGGAAAAGTAACCTACCAGCAGCAAACGTTGACCCTGGTTCAGGTTTGTGAGTGTTGGCTCCCCGACACTGTGTGGATCAACCAGTGAGAGTGATGTCTTCCAACGGCATCATAGAGCATCCACATTGAAGTGGGCCGTCGCAGGGACATGTGAGATGTGATCTGGTTTAAATATGGTGATAATGTCTCCCTTTGTCAGACAGTCTCTCCTGAACACATATGGTTGATCTCAGTTGTTCACATGTAAGGGAATAAGAGAGAAGTTCAGCCCTGCCCAGCTTTCTGGGTTTCACACCACTGACCAGTCACTGAGTGAGGTGACTGTGATGTCAGTCTTTTAGGAAATAACAGACCCTTCTATTCTACAGCTGTTAGACTGTCTCCTGGCCTCAGTGTCAGCTGTGTGTGTTTATGTGGATGTGTCGTCTCTGCAGCCACAGCATCTTCTCCATCAGGATCCTCAGAGTGGATGATGTCGGTGTTCCCAGAGTCCTCAGCATCAGCGAGTAAGACTGAGCGCCACATTTTATTCACACTGTTTATAATCTGCATCTTCTGAGTTTATATTTAAATGACCATTTGCTGTGTGTTCAGGCTGGTTCTGTGTGACCTGGCCGGCTCTGAGCGATGTTCTCGGACTCACAACACTGGGGAGAGACTGAAGGAGGCAGGAAATATCAACAGTTCTCTGCTGACACTGGGGAAGTGCATCAACGCTATGAGACTCAACCAGAATGCAAAGTAAGCTTACATTGACTCTGTGGTCAAACACAAACCCCACAGCTGCTACAGCTTATCACAGCCTCAGTCACGAGTGTTGTTTAGCTCCTGCATCAAACTTAGGAGGGCTGGACATTTCACGTGGTTTTGTTTAGTAGGGTGGTTTGTCATCTGTATTTTTGCCTCACCAAGCTGCATGTCTGTTATAATACATTGCTCTGCAGGTTCCAGCACCACATTCCCTTCAGGGAATCCAAGCTGACCCACTTCCTGCAGTTCTTCTTCTGTGGTGCTGGTCGTGTCTCCATGGTGGTCAACATCAACCAGAACTCATCCTGCTTTGAAGAGACGCTCAATGTCCTCAAATTCTCTGCCCTCGCACAAAAGGTCAGCACACACATCCGGTTTTTGACCCTTTGTTGAACAGGGAAGTTTGAAAGGCTGATGTTTGTAGAAGTGACAGACACAGATCAGGTTTCTGTGAGTTTTCCTCACATTTAATCAATGCTGTTTTTTACTTGTTGGCACATAAAAAATTTCACCTGTTATGTAGTTTAAGATGGTGTATGTCAGTGAAGCGCAGGGAGACACGTAGACAACTTAATGTCTAAATTCCGACACTGTAACTGATAAAGAGAGGTTTATCTGTCCAGGTGGTGGTGGTGAACTCGAGGCCGGTGGTCCCGGACAGCTCCCTCCACAGGTCAGCCATGGAGCTGTCGATGATCATCGACGAGGCCGAACAACGCAGGAATGTGTTGAGGCGGGGCAGGAAGAGCTCGATGGTTGCCTGGGAGACGACCCTGGAGGATGTGTTGGAGGATGAAGACGGTGAAGAGGAGGAGGAGGTGGAGAGTATGATAGAGGGAACGGTGCTGAAGGCAGGAGATGAGGAAACGACCATGGAGGAAGAGGATACGGTATCAGTCTACTTTCTATAGGATTACATTTAAAGTGATATGAGGGGCTGCAACTATCGATAATTTTCATTATCTGCTTGTTAAGTGTGACATAACGTTCCACTTCCAGGTTCAAACTCCCCCAGACCCAAATTGCAGAGCCTGTCATTCGCTACACAATAACTTTGTTTTTGTGCAGCATCATTGAGAATAAGAAGGAAAAAAAAAGACTACATTCTTTCAATTCAGAGTAGTCAGTGTTGCCGTTCCTCCTGGTGGCTTAATAATGATAATCACTTTTATCGGTGAACTATGTTACACACGCACACAAGGAATTTTTGACTGGCACAGAATCAAGGCAGCAATCTGTGTCACCAACTCTCACACAAACACCAGTGGCAGTGCTGCCCCTGCAATACGCTGCTCTGGCCATTGGGAACAATTTTAGACATTTGTGTGAAGAATCAGTCATCAAAATAGTCTGGTTAATTTTCTTCCAGTTGATTAATGGACTGGTTGTTGTAGCTCAACTTCCAAGAGCAAAGATTCATCATTTCTTTCACAATGTTTCTGAAATCTGGTGCTGAAGAAGCGCTGAATACGTGTGTGTGTGTGTGTGTGTGTGCGTGCAGTCGGACAGAGAGGCAGCGCTGCGCCTGGTTCTGGAGGCTCAGATCAGAGAAGAAGTCAGCACTGAGTTCATGGAGCTTTTCAGCAAGATGGAGAAAGACTACAGGTAACAGTCCTGGTTTAACTAACTGCACATCCGGTTCATCTATTTATTTATTTATTTTGTCCATAAAATGCTGGAGCACGCCTCTAATAATTTTATTTTATTTTTTTTACTGTCTTCAGTTTGATGAACACTTTGAGGTAAAACTGAGTGGCCACATGATGTTTGTTAATTTTAGAGCTGAAAAGACAAACTGTGGCAAAATAGTCTTCTGCAGACACGTGTGCTTAGTGCTGTTAATGAGCTGATTAATCGATTAGTCAGCTGATAAATATTTAGCTGCTGCTCTATTAATTAGTGTAATTTCAAGACATTCAAAACATTTGGTCAGACAAAACGACGTTTGAAGATGCCACTGTGGCTCTCAGTCAGTCTAGAAAGTATTTGTTAGATACTGAAAGTAATCATAACATTTCACTCACCAAGGTAACATCTGAGATCTGTAAGAAGAGAAGACAAACAAGCAGCCAGGTGATCGGCTGGGTTGGAAACAGTTTATCCAGATTAACTAACTTCTTTATCAGGAGGTCAAACACTGTACTGTGATAAATGTCCTTCATTGCCCTGAATGGCAGTAGGTCGGTGTGTAAACTGACGGATGTTTGAGGAACAGTCATGTCTGTGTGTGTCAGTGATCGTCTGGAGAGAGAGAGGGAGATCCTGGAGGAGCGAGCTGACAAAAGACTAGAGATCCTGAAGAACCTCTTCAGCAAGACCGTCGACTTCTCGGCTGCCAAGACAAACACCGGCAAGGTATTTGAAAACATTTGTCTGTGTTACATTAAGACTCTGATTTCAGTCTGCTTGTTATTTTTCTTGAAGGCAAGATTTGATTTTGCTCTGACCAACCTGTAGTACCTGAGTCCAGGTTGACCAGCACTTCTGTTTGCTGGAGATGTGAGTGAACACTGAGGCTCCATGTTGTTGGTTTGGGGCTTTTCTTTCACCTGTCAGAGAAACTGCTGTCGAAGCTAAACTAGACAAACCTGTCCTGCACATAGGACATAGAATGTGTTGTGAGTTTTTGGGTGCTGTGAGAAGGGTGGAAATGAGGACTGATGCTCAGCAACAAGCCTGCTGGACATGTAGAGAAAGAAGAGAAGCACGTTATCATTTGGAGACGCAACTTTTGTAAACAGAACTGGGATCCAGAAGTCTTCAGCAGCATCAGTAAGTACCGCTATAGTTCACATACTGCAATAGATCTGTGTTGTCAGACATGAAAACACACATGAGAAGGTTATGTAGTGGTTGGAGAACTTCATACTTCAGTTGTCCTCAGGGAGAGATAGTGATTACTAACAGTATTGATGATGATCAATAGGAGCAGCAGGCGGGCCTGTTGGAGGAAATCATCAGTTCAGTGACTGAAGACCTGGAGAAGATCAGAGAGGATGCTAAGAGTGTTCACCGCTGTCTGACCGACGACGCGCTCACTGCAGGTACACACACACACGCTTGTTTTCATTACTTACCGGGGCCCTACTTAGATTCATTTCCGGGAGACTAACCCTAACCTTAACCAGAACCGCTACTTGCCTAACACCCAACTTTAACCAGAGCCGACACTGGCTCTAACCTTACACCCCACTGTTTTTGTTTCACTGAACTACGTCGTGGGGACCGGCCTCCAGTCCCCATGAAGAGATTAACTCACTGATTTAGGTCTGCACAAGTATAGAGAAAGAAGATCACACACACCCACTGCTACACAAGGTGACGGAGGAGAGGAAACTCCGGAATAACTGAGTGGAAATACAAACTGCTGAGTCACAGATTAATCAGCTGATCATTGTTTTGATGATTTGATTAATCTTCCTATTCACAAAATGTGAAACACTGAAAAATGCCCATTGTGACCTTCCCGAGTCAAAGGCGGTGACAGGTCGCTAACAAGTCCTCACTTCCAATGTCCAGAGCTCCATGACATACATACCAGTGCACACGCAGTTTTGTGCTTCAGTTGACATTACGCTGCTCTTTGACTTTTGTCCGTGTTGCTCTGCATTTGCAGAGCTGGAGGCGCTGCGACTGGAGAAGCAGCAGTCACATGACCAACTGCAGGAAACCAAGGAGGTACTGAAATTTAGTTTCTTCTCTGTGGTATCTCCTTTGTTGTTGTTGTTGTCGTCCTCCTCTTTATTGTGGTTTTGGTGCCTCTGATGTAATTGTTTATGCATTAGTGTTCCTTTGATTTAAATGCAGGTAGCACAGAGAGAAATGGTCCGCTTTGAGCCATTTCACACATTCAAGAAAATACTTTAGAAGTATTTACTGCAGAACTGGACTTGGTACACATTGCATGGTATAAATAAAGAGAGATTCTTTGTGCTTCTGTAACATCTGCTTCCTCAGAGTCTGGAGCTACAGCGACAGAAGTTGTCTGAGCTGACACAGATGTGTCAGCAGAAAGATGACGTCATCAGCAAGCTCCAGGCGACCATGGACAGCACCGTGGACAACGCCACCCAAGATGTAAACACACTCCTCTACAGATCAGAGCTGAAGCAATTGGTCCATTAATCAGTTAGCAACAAGTCTTATCAGTTAATTATTTTTTGAGTAAAGGGGGACAAATAATTGCCAGTTCCACCTCCTTTATTTTGAGGATTTGCTGTTTCTCTTCAGTATGTGTAACAGACAATCAAATATTTCAGGGATTGTGGAGCATTAACTGGACAAAACAAGACATTTACAGACATGTTGGCTTTAGGAAACTTTAACAGGTGTTGTGATCACTTTATCGTAACAGTCTGTCCCATGTCAGTGTTGAGTGAAGTGCCGGTCCTGCCTGTGTCTTTCAGAAAGCTCTGGTGGAGTCGATCAGGTCGGAGCTGCTGGCGCTTCAACAGACCTGCTGCTGTCAGAGGAGGTCAGGAGGAGAGGAGGAGAGCAGGAAACGCCAGCATGACCCTGTAGAGGACGAGGAGGAAAAAGGGAGACCAGCCAAGAGGAGAAGTGAGAGCAGGATGAGATGGGAAGGATTCAGTTTTATACTGTAAAAGCCTTTATTCCATTTTTTTTATTGTCCTTGTCCTCAGTGGTTCTGGAGGAGGAGATCTGGAGGCTCCAGGAAGAAAATGACAAGAAGGAGGAGATGATCCGTCAGCTGAGAGAGAGGGAGGAGAGCTGGAAAACACTGGAGGAGGAGCTGAAAGAGAGGGAGGAGAGCCGGGGAGCACTGGAGGAGGAGCTGAAGAGGAGGGGGGAGGAGGTGGAGAAGCTAAAGAAGGAGCAGGTTTTGCTGCAGCAGAAGGTGCAGGCACTGACAGGTAGGAGCCGTCACCTCAATGACTCTTACGGTCTGAGTCAAGTCTAGAGTGAATTAGGAACAGGTTATAGAAGATAGAAGTCTATTTATGAGCTCACTATGAACACACGACAGTGGATAATGTGGAGAGCACATTATTGTATCGGGCAGTGGTGTCAACATATTTTTTTGGGCCACATAGTGTACATATCAGGATGTAAAATACAGTGTCGTAACAAGGAAATTAAGCTGTAGTAGTTGCCCATCACCCCCCATTTCTCCCCTCCCCCTGTAGACCTGGACCAGTGTCCAAACTGCGAGCCTGTGTTTTTGTCTCTGGAGTCGGAGCAGAGGGAAACATCCAGACTGATGAAGGAGAACAAATCTCTGGTTAACGGCATCTTCCAGCTGCAGACAGAGGTACTGCTCTGTATACACTCACTGTCCACCTGCACAGTCTGTAATGGCCCTGCCATAACATGGTTAGAATGTTAAGTTTATGTCAAACTGTTAGTTGGGGTGCTGCATTGTAATGAGAGCTGTTTCTGTTCACACACAGGAGGTGGTCAGAATATTAGAAACACCTCTGAACATAATGGGATCCAGTACAGCAGCGTCACTGTAGCATCAATGTATGAGCTCAACACTGAAAAGTTAAGGAACAACAAAAGACAAACATTTTAGATTTTCATTTAACTGTTGCACTGGGCTGAGGCAACTTCAGTTTGTAAACGAGTGAGCAAATAACATGAGCTGTTGGTTTGACTAAAATGTTGTTTGGGGATATTTTAGTCTGGAAATGTCAAAAAACAAGACGGCTCATTGTAAAGTGTGTAAAGCCAGCGTGCCGATTGGTGGAAGTGTTGTATGATACAACCTATTTAATTAGGCACCTGCAAACGTGATAACCTTCCAGCAGACAACCCAAAGGCTAACAGGGTTACACAGCAACTGCAAACGTGATAACCTTCCAGCAGACGACCCAAAGGCTAACGGGGTTACAGAGCAGCTGCTCATCATTCTCAGTGACCAGCCAGTGTCTGTAGTGGGAAATGATTTCACAGCCTCTTGGAGCACTAAAGCCCAGGTATAATCTGTCATCCAGAAAATACATTTCAGAGACTGCTGTACCCAAACTATACCACCGAGTGTCATCACTGTTAGCAGCACAGTTAGAAGATGTCCAAGCCTTGAGCTTCACAACTTGGACTGTTTGGAGCTCAGATGTGAACAGCATCAAAGGTGACCCCCTCTGTTCAGCTGCCACTTTACTTGGACCCTCAATACAAAGATGGGGAGACAGATTTGTTGTTAGTACTAAATCATTTAGGCCCCAATGTTGGCTACATTCTAAATGGTAAATGTGAAATCTTGCAAAGCTACGTGTTTATTTCTCACCCAAGAGTGGAGATTTGCAAGTGTGCAATAATTTGGACAAGTGTGTTTTTGGCGTCTGACTATCTAGTGGTTGCACTTGTCCATCATTACTCTTATTTAATATTTTGTTTATTAGTGTTGATTGTTTCACTGTATTGAAAGAGCTCTTGTATTAGAATTGGATTAAACTGAAAAAATGCGGATCGGCCCATTGCTAATCAAAATGAAAGTATTTCTGTGTTTGTTGCTTTGTGTTACTGCCACCTTATGTGTACTGAATAGCAGATACTGTTGTTGGTGTTTTGCCAGTGTTATGTGTGTTATGGATTAGTTCTGCACATTCTCAGATGATTGCGTTGCTCCTGTTGGTTTCTGTCCACTGCACATGGAAAAAATCAGAATGCACAACGGGGTGTGTGTGTATGTGTGTGTGTGTGAATGGAAACAGTCACTGAATTAAATAAAGACAAGTGAAAATGTCAAATGATGTACAGTGCATTAAGGAACGTACAGGTACTTGTTTTCAAAATTACATTCACTGTGTCCAGTTTATTAGGAACACAAATCCAGCCATCCTGCAGTAAAACCTCATTTAGGTGTTGATGTTCAGACTGATTCACAGAGGTGTTGGTTCACTTGTATGATTACTGTAATGCTGCTGGACCGTGCTGTTGTTGCTAATATGTCCTCACAGTTATGGTGAGCATTTATTACAGGGGTGTTGGATTAGACCCGTGGTTCTCAAGGTGTGGGGTGCGCCCCACTAGTGGGGAATACAGCCATGACAGGTGGGGCGCAATGAACGGAGAAAATTGGAAATGGGTCATTAATACAAGTAAATTAAAATAACATCAGTTTGGGGCCCGGGAGAAAAA
>NW_018128057.1:430326-444596 GCF_001952655.1 Monopterus albus | reverse complement strand
TTTGTACAGGGACCCAAAAAAAAGTAGGCGATTCATGGCAAGCAGACAAAGAAACGACAGGCAGTAGCCTTATCAACCAAAAAGCCAACTGAAAAGAAAATATGATGGATTCACGGTGGGAATGGTGGGGGCAGAGGACAGACCCATGTGTGTCTTGTGTCTTAAACCGCTGGCAACAGACGGCATGAGACCCAACAAATTAAGAAGACTTTCAGAGACGTTAATAAGCCACTCGACTTTAAAAGAAAGCTGGCAGAAAACCGTCGGCAGAAAAATTGCATGGTAAAATCTGCATCAGTGGACAGCAAAGCAAAAATGGCTTCATTCAAAGTTGCATACAGAATTGCACAGTGCAAAAATCACACACAATTGCTGAGCAGCTCATTCTCCCTGTAACTGTAGACATGGTGTCGATTTATGATACAGTTGCACTTATATTTTATCTGTTTTGAACTTTGTGTTATTTAATATTAAAATAAATTTGAAATTTTAAAATTGGCTGATTTCGTTATTGACAAGTGGGGCTTGAAAATTCGCCCACCCTCTTAAGTGGGGAATGACAGAAAATGTTTGAGAACCATTGGCTTAGACTGAGACAAATGTTCCTAATAAACTGGCTGTATAAGCAGTGGGAAAAAACATCTTATTGATCAATAAGAATAACTCAAAAATAATGAAAACAGTTCAACTGTTCTGTTAAATGTTGATTTCAGATAACCGACCTCCAGCAGCAGCTCAAAGACCAGACTGACAGGTCTGGTAACCTATCAGAGCAGCTCAACACCATGAAGTCCCGCCTCCAGGACCTGGAGGGCCAATCAGAAGAGAAGAGCAAAACTGTCAATAGTCTAACACAAGAAGTGGAGCGTCTCAGACAGGATGTCAAGGTTCTTTGCTTTTTTTTTTCTCATTGGTTGACTGAGGTTGTAGTAGGCTGATCACTTTGACTTATGTTATTAATCAGGCTGAGTGTCCAGATATCTTTGAGATCAGTTATGTTTAAAGCATGTCATCAGAGCTGAGTTTAATTCAGATATGATGAAGAAGCTTTATTTATTGTCATTGTAACACAACGAAATCATGCTTGCAGCAGAGGGCCACGGGCCGCCATCACGGGCCCAAGGACACTTCGACATGCTCTACCCACCCCACCACTGTCCCCTCCCCTAAATCATGACTATGATTTAGTCATAAGCAAGTGTTAACCATTAAACTCACAATATGATACAGTGATTGATGGACTGATTGATTGTTTCAGGAGGAGGAGGGCTGCAGCAGCAGTACTTTCCATGCTGCCATGGAGGAGCTGAGGAAGGAGAGTCATGCAGCGCTGCAGAGATCAGCTCAGAAATCAAAACAGATCCAGGATCTGCAGAGAGAAAAACACCAGCTGGAGGAAGCTCTGACTCACAGGTAGACAGCACGTGGCTGATCTGTTACTGTACTGTTTGTAATCAGGGTCTATTGATCAGTATACAGAACCATCAGGTGACAAATAACTGCTGATTCAGAATATCCTCTGTCCTTGTCTCATCCCTTTTATCCTTTGTTCTTGTCCACTATTCTTTTCCACAAATAACTGCTGATTCAGAATATCCTTTGTCCTTGTCTCAACCCTTTTATCCTTTGTTCTTTTCCACTATTCTTTTCTCCTCGTCTTCTCTTCCTCACTTGTCCTTCCATTGCATCTTTGTCCCGCCCATGAAAAATGCAAGGAAGACATGTTGGGAGAGGGGACTACTAGAAGAAACGCGTTAACATCCCCTTATTAGAAATCAGTTTATGATTGGATGCTTCACATGGAGGAAAGAACGTCTCATGTCAATTTAAAGACCTTTCCTCGGTTCCTCTCTCCTTGCAGTTTCTTCTCACATCTTACTTGGTGGAACTATGACACAAGGAGAAGGCACAAGTGAGGGAAGCATGGATACAATTAGGGGAACTGGAATTCATATATTGTTTCATCACCTCTCCTTCCCCCTGCAGTGAGAGCAAATGTGTTCAGCTCATGGAGGAGTTAGCCAATCAGAAAGCAGAATTCTCCCATCAGCTGCAGAGCCTGAGGGCGGAGCTTGAGTTGGAGCATGGAGCTCTGCGAGGGAGACTGGAGGAGATGGCGAGAACAGAGGAGGAGCAGAGGCGAGAGGAGCAGAGAGAGAAACAAGGTGAGAGGAGGAATAAAATCAGTCCTCGGTGCAGCAAGTGATGTTTTGCACCAAGTTGAATGCAGCGTCATACAGGTTTTGCACTGGTACCAGACCTCCAGACAGCTCGGATCAACAATAACATTAAAACGAAGGTGCTGCCCACTCTACGCACTGTAACCAAACAAAAGTCCAAGAATTACTTGTAAATTTGTTCATATTCAACATGAAACTTAACGGGTGTTTCTTCACGTCCTTACCACTAGTGTTTTAACAGTCTGGATGTAACACAGGTCTTAAATAACTTTCAATAGGGTTTAAAATGGGTCTTAAATTGAACTTGGTGAAACCCTGTGAGGCGGTGACTCCAGGACGGGCAGCTAACCAAACTACAGATGTAAAGTAGACCTGAAGCTCACACACACACATGAACAATAGCAGAGTCTGCTACATCACAGGAACTCAACATGGTGTCTGGGTTGGACACAGACTGATCACTGACCAGCTGCACGTAGATGCAGCTTTTTCTGTAGGAATGATGTATTTCCTCTAAATACTGAATGCAGATACGCCACTGAAGCGCTAATACAGAAATGTCTATGTATGACTTGGAGCTGAAAGCAGCACCAGCTCCAATCAGTTTCTGCTCTTGTGTAATCTGTCTCTTTTTGTGTCAGAGCTGCATGATGTCCTGATGGAGAAGGAGCGACTTCTACAAGAAAGTCACAAACAGGTGGAGGCTCTGAAACAAGGTAACCAGGTCAGGTGCAACAGGAGAGGATGCCTTGTTGATGATTTGAGATGAATCTCAACTCTGTTTCCTGTGTCAGAGCTGGAGCATCTGAAGAAGGACCTGCAAAGAAGGAAGGAGGAGGAAGAGAAGGAGAACAGGGTGGAGGAGAAGAAGGTGTCAGTGGTGGAGGAGCTGAAGAAGGAACTCCAGAGATTCCAGGAGAGGAGGGGGAGAGCACAGGAAGAGGAGGAGGGAGAGTTTGAGGCGGTGCGGAGAGAAGTGGAGAGACTCCAGAGGCTGAAGGAGGAGAGGGAAAACAGCACTCAGGTCAGTCTGCAGCACAGCCACTCACATTGTGGAGGGTTTCAGTCATTTTGTGCCTGTGTTCAGAGTCTGGACGTTTGCACAGGCTTTATGTGACATCATGTTTGGTTTCCTCCAAAACAGACCTTATTAAAATGTGTTAAACTGAAGGAACAACAGATGAATCAACTGACAGGAAGTTAATCACCCAAACTTGATTGTTTACTGTACTGATCAATTAACTGAGAAAATCTTCCTAACCTCAGGCAGAATCACATGATGCAGAGATGTCAGCTGGAGGTTGTTTTCACTCGGACTAATAACCTCAGCTGTAAAACAGAAGTATGCGTTATTGAAACGGTTTAAAACAAGTAGCCTGGATGTGAGCAGTCTTTCAGGAGCTGTGACCGCTTTGACCTCTACACTCTTGGTTGTTTGTACTCCGCAGAGGTGTGGTGGACATGTCCTTCATCCAGAAGAGGAGGTGCACGGTTCTGTTCTGAGGTCCAACATGGCCAACAGGAAGAGAATCACCGGCCGGAAGAGTTTCAGCTGCGAGGTGGAGGTGTGAGTCCTTGTGTTATTAGTGGAGGTGTGTGTGTGTGTGTGTGTGTGTGAGTGAGAGGCCTGTATTGTTTTGTACTGCATGAGCAGCTAGCTGAGTAGTGTGAACAGAGGCGAGATCAGTGACTTGTCTTCCTTCAGACTCTGTGCACAGTGTGTTCTCAGCCTGTGGAGCTGTATGTTGAAAACAGACGGGCTCACGGGTTTTCTGAGGAGGAAACCTGCCACCCAGTGCAGTGGTGTGGCTTGTTAATTATTAAACCATCACTTTTACATTCAGTGATTTTAGTTTATTTGGATGAAGATTATTTGGTGTGTCTTCATGTCTTTGTTGTCCAGTCTTCACACCTTCAATGAGCTGCGGAGTGTTCAAACATGGCTTTAGGGTTCCGGTTTAGGCTATGGGATGCATGCATTACGTCAGTGAATGTCCTCACAGCTCTAGCAAAAATGTGTGTGTGTGTGTTGCAGGACCTGGTGTTCAATGAGAACAAGAGAAGTAAAGTGAGAAGAAACAAAAAACAGGTGAGAGATAAAAGAAAAGATGCACACAGAGGCTGTAAGCTGGTCAGACATCTGATTACATTTCCTCTGGTGAAGGACAAGAAAGACGGGACTCTTCAGAAGATCGGAGAACTGATCCACAGCTCGCCGTCCATCCTCAGCACCAAAGGTCGGTGTGTGTGTGTGTGTTTGTCCTGAGTCAGGGCACATGTTGCCATTGGGAGCATCACCTCCATGTTTCCAGTGACAGTGAAACTGAAGTGAAGGTCCTCAGCCTCTAAAGACTTGTCTGAAAAGAATGATGAACAGTAACATGTTCTCTGTAGTCTGGATGTCAACTTCATCAAACGCCATCATTTCTGTCAGTGTCATCAGAAACCTGAACATGTGATGCTGTAGCAGCTCAGGCTGGACTGACACAGACGTTTGTCCTAGGTTAAAACATCACAAGATGGCTGTGCTGGTCAGGGGGTGCGGGGTTGCTGAGACAGTGAGATACGATCCAGGAAGTTGAGCTGGATGAGCAGATTATACTTGAGATAAACAGCAGAAATAAAGTTCACGTTACACACTAACCCACCAGGAATGTGACTGGCCAGCACAGCCCCTTGTCGTGTTTCATCATCGCGTTGCAGATAAAACTGAGCTGGACAGCTAAAATGAACTGAAGAGTTTTTAGTTTAATGATGTATGACAGTATTTTCTGCAAGAAGGGCCGAGCTTTTTCAGTCAGTGTGAATGAGGCTTAACAGGTCATCAAGATGGAGGCCCACTATCCAGCCCGTGTAGGTGGGGTGTTGTCCCTCTGTCGGTACACAGCTCAGACTGTGAACAGGAGGATTTAATGGAGCTTTTTTTAAAAATACAGTGTAATGAAGTATAGATCTGTTTTTTCAAAACAGTTTGTTTCTAAGAAGCCAGCTAAAATGAACTGAAGAGTTTTTAGTTTAATGATGTATGACAGTATTTTCTGCACATGGAGGTTTGACCATCTACCACTGTGGTGGTTATTTGAACCCGCCATCACACAGCAGGGGGCGCCGCTTCTCACTCGCGTCGTCCTCTGACAGCAGCAGATCTGTGGCTCTTTCGGTCTGAAGTTTGTTTGACCTTTTCAGGTCATCGTGACGTGTCAGTGACATAAGCATAGATAGTGCTGAATTAAAAGACTTGACGGTTCAGTTTTGTGGTGTTCATTATCCCGTTATCTCTGTGCAGCTAAAACCACCATCGGACTGGTCAACGGACACTCGGTGGAGAAGGAGCCAGTTACCGTGGCAACCAAACCCCAAAGAGGACGGAGGAAGCTTTACAAGACGGAGGCTTCGTCTCCGATGCTCAACTCTCCACACTTGGTGAGACAGTGTGTCTGTTTGTCTTTGTGAGGACGTTTATACAAAGTAAGAACATTGTTTGTTTGTTTTTATTGTCTGTAAAAGTGAAAATGTTTTTATAAAATGGAATACCAAAATGTTGTGTTTAATGTGAGGTGTTTGCAGAGAGAGAACATTTTGACACAAGAAACTTTTGCAAGGGGGGGAAAATAAAAATTATGACTTTTGTTTCAGATTTCAGAAGCAGCACAGGACGAAAAGGAGAGCGATCACCTCATCATTAAACGACAGCTGCGTTCTAAAACCTGCAGGAAGTGACATTGTCATCTTGTGACGACACTACACTGTAAGACGTGATCTTTAGCTGGTTCTAGAGCTTCTCAGGACACCAGGACTAAAACCTCCCAAACTTCATCTTCTGTGAATCTGAAGAAGTGTTTTATATTTTTATTATTATTAGTTTTTTAGGATTTTAGCTTAGTTTGTGGTTTCAGGGCTTTTTTTTATGTAAGGGATCAATAAAATGAGAGAATGATGCAACAATCTTTTTCTCTTAATGAAAAAATAAACTTGTATCCCCTCCTTCAATTGCCTGCTGCAGAATGTGTCTACGGTGGCTGTAAATGTCCAAACACACTGATACACCAGCAACATTTTGCAAAGATAAACTATTAATTGACCATGTCTTCAGTAGGAACCGATGTGCTTGGAGCTGAGAGACCAACTGAGTCACTGTTGGTTCGAGTTTTCACTGTTGGTTCAAGTTTACTCAAAGAGAAAAACAGAATTATTTACTAGGTGATGATATAAAACAGGACACAAACATACTTACAGAATCTTAGTTTTTCTGTAAAAGCTCTGGTTTCTAACGTAGAACAGCAGCTTGTTACTCAGGTGACAAACAGGTGGGTTTGTATCTCACTGCCTCGCTGATTTTGGCGTTTTGTGATTCGGTTTGTAGAAACAACTCTTCAAACAGCAGCATGACTTACTTTGACATTGACAGAAAACTCAAACTAAATATTGTAATGTAAGAGACATTTCACTGAAACTGTACAAACACGTTTGTCTTGTCATGGTCAGTTTTGTGTTGACTGTTTCCTGCCACCTGCAGAGATCTTTATTAAAATCCATCTGAGATTTTTTAGTTTTTGTACCTGAGTGAAAAACCCGAAGACGTGTTCCTCTGATCTTCACTGAAAACATGAAAAACCTTTCCACACACTTTGGTAACAAGAGTTCAGCTTCCTATAGCAGCATGAAAACAAAAATCAACTTCTGATTGACTCGTTAATAAAAGTCACAGAGATGAATAGCCACCTGAGAGTAGCAGCTTTCAAATACTAGTCAAACTAAAAACTGTTTTGTTTTTGTTTTCTCCCTGCCACTGAATACTTGAAATCAGAGTGATGTGTTCAGGGTTGTCTTTAAACCAGGAAATCTAAGTTTAATGTGGATCCCAAGCAACTGGCCACAGTCCTGAGCTTATTACAGACAGCTATTACATATGCTGAACTACACCGGTGTAACCAGTCCAGGTTTGACCATTTAATAGCACTGCAGTAACAAAAGGTGGCAGCTGTCATCGCTCCACTGGACAAAAGCATAAAACCTAGCGCATCTACACCAAAAGCACAGTGTCTAACATTTTGCTTGCACATTGCAGGAGATTTGTACTTGTGTGCTTGGTGTACGACAACACACAGGAGCCTACAGAGACACTTTGGAAAAGGGAAAACTACAGTCCAGCACTTGGACAGACAATTGCTGGCTACACTTGCATGTACACAGTCAGTACAATAAGTTTTATGTTGAACGCATCTTAAAATGGATTTTAAAAAATTTCCTTATCAATCTACATAGAATGCTTCAGAATGATAAAGTGAAAACAGGTTTTTCGAGTGTTTTGTTATTTATTTATTAGAAATAAAAGACTGAAATATCCCATTTACATCAGTATTCAGACTCTTCACTTACGCAGTCTGGTTGGGTGACCAGCTCTAGGAAAACTGGTGCTGGTTCTAGATCTCTAGAGCAGGATGCTCCAGAGCTCAACTGCAAGTGTCATAACAAAGGGTCTGAATACTGATGTAAATGGGGAAAGTCCAGTCTGTTATTTGTAATAAAAACACTTAAAGCCTGTTTTCACTTTGTCATTGTGGAGTATTGTGTGTGGACTGATGAGAAACAAAATGAATTGAGTCCATTTTAAGATGTCTGAAACATTAACTGTAAAACTTGGAAGGGTCTGAATACTTCCCATACTGTCTATGTATAGTGTATCCAAAGCAAACTTTAAAAAGAACTGCATCTTTGGTAGGACTGATGTACCACATGGTAGGTCATGTGTTTTACTGGGTTTTTATTTTGAAGTATTTCTCTGTTTTGGTGGAGTTCTGGTTGCAACTTAGGGAGCTGTCAAGGTTGTGGTGGATTCTGTGGAGTGTTTTAGGCCACAGCGCTGAAAAAATAGACCTGAAGCTAAAAACAGGCCTCAGTTCGCAGCTAGGTACGTAAAGTGTGTGATCTGCCAGTGTGGGCCGCTGAACTGGTTATTATAGCATCTTATGGGTGAGATGCATCTCAAAAACACGTCTTCCGCTCACATACAGGACTGTAGTTCTACATTTGGATCTGCTTTATCCAGGCTGATACCGATCCTGTGAAATGTACCCGGATCAGCGCCGATACTAACCATCAGACCCAGACATCTCTACTCTGCATGGTTAAATATATTCATTTTATTTTCTGGAAAAAAAGTTATTTCACCCTGGCACCGGGCCTGAGTATTGGTAATACTAGTAGTGGTCATTTCAACCAAAGGGTGGGTTTGCATAGGTGAAGTGGGTCTTTCTTGAGATCTGCAGTGGTGCTTGAGAAATCTGGTTTGCCACATAGTGGCGCACAGTCTGCAAAGTTTGAACCCGCTGATCTAAGCAGAAGTAAGGTCAGCGTTTTCATGTTGCACTGTTGGCATTTCTGAGGTGCATCACCGTTACCATCACCATTGTGGGTAACTTGAGCCATCATGACCTGAAAAGACAAAATAACACTACTTTTGAAACTACAGTGCTGTGAAGTCTGGATTGATGCCAGGTAAATTAACTGGGCATAAATGTGGCTGGAACTCATCAAGATGGTTATTGATTTCATGAAAGGATATGCTGAAGCTAAAACAGGGTGTGGCATGCTTAAATCAACCCTTGTATCGACATATGTTTTGGCATCATTTTTCCTCTACACCTCATCAACATATATCAATTCATATATATGCTGTCACTCAGCCAGTGAGCAATTTGAATCAAAGGTTACTTGTTTCAGCAGACAAGCTGCCACAGCTTCAACACACTGGAGTTCATAGTTGTTTTCTGTTTGACAACACGAGTAGCTGTTAGCTTGTTTACCAGCGTTACCATCTTCATCTCATTCTGTTTAACTCAGGTTTGTGTACATCTTTGTCACATGATCAAGCTCAGGATGAGTTTTGGCTTTAAAACAAACCCTCATCACTGTCTGTAGCGTTCAGTGCTGATAAATCCAATTTGTTTCTTCTGAGGCGAAACCGACGGCCTGTCCAACCGTCTCCTCGATGCAGTCTGACTGATTGGGCAGGCTCAGGGGAAGGGGCGTGTGCTTGGTGTCCTTGGCACCAGAGGTTAGCTGGTGGTGACAGCGACGAATCCCAGCGTTGGTACAGAGGATGAGCGCGCTGGCCAGCAGGGCCGCGCCGCTAAGGTAGAAGGTGGCTGTGTAACTTCCTGTGATGTCGACCAACCAACCTGCAGACAAGAGAATCATTTTGGTTGTGAAGCAGCATGACAAAACTTTTCCTTTTAAGTTTTAATATAAAAATACTTTTTTAGGACCATAGAGAGAATCTGTTGCGCTGCCTTTTAACATCCTTTAAAATAACTTTACACTAATTTTTGCTATGTAAGCCAAAGAAAATCTTAAATTTATTTCAGTGGAATTATATATTTTCCTTAATTTTTTAAACTAGTTTAACACCTACTGTGCATTTGGTATCAGTGCGACTCCATACATCTAATTCATTCATGGTGTCACTTGACTAGTGCATTCCCCAAAATAAATCTAGTTGCCTGAGCACCTTTGAAGTTCTGACTTTCATCTACTAGGGTTTTCCTGTGTTTAAAGCACAAATAAAGATTTGTCCCAGTTCTACCTCAGTTGCAGATAAAAGTGTTTGCTTCTTGTACGCTGAGCATTTGAAGATACCAGCTCTGCCCTTTGCTCATGTCAGACATCACACCATTTATATAAGGAGGCCTGTAGGAAGCTGTTATCTTCTGCTGAGGCTTCACAAACCAGCTGTTGTTTCACTGTGTTGGCTAATCAGGCTTTTCAACATGCATCCATAATCCTCCATCAGTTTTGAGACTGACCACTTTGAATAAACTAGCCTGCAGAAACACAGCCCTGCTGTGTTTCTTTATCAGAGCTGTGTTTGTGGGTGAGCTGTGATGTGTTCAAGCAGCATCTGAAAAACGAACATCACACTGACTAGCTCTGTTACAGAATCAAACCCAGAAGACGCAGCAGCGGCAGAGAGCAACGACTGGGCCTGAACAGCTAGAAAAACAAAAAGGCAGACGCCGTGGATTCCACATGGACTTCAGTAATGGACCCAAGCAATGATTTGTACAAGCTGCTTAGCGTAGCTGACCTTAGCATAAACAGCCAGTGGTTTCTCCACAGATATCCACAGGTCTAAAGCTCAATGAGTGACACTGATGAACTGTTAAATGATGGGTTGTTTAATGTGAACAAGATCTTACAAATGAAAATATGGTGCTTAATAGTGGGTTTATTCTGCAGCCTGTTTCAGGAAACCAGCAGACACCGCAGGAAGTTACTGGTCCAAGAAACAGTTGGATCCGTAACTACCGCTGCACTACATTCAGGGAAAAAAGGGAACATCAGAGTCCTTGAACACAACACTTTCTGTATGGGAAGCCCATAAACTTAAAATCATTTCTGGACATAATTTGGCATCAGGAGAGTAAATCATCAGTGTGGGAGGTTGATTCCTCACCTCCAATGGGCGGGCTGATGAGGTAGGGGATGCCATGCAGGAAGTAGACCACTCCCAGTGCCGAGGATAGGTATGTGGCCCCTACCACGTCTGACGTCACTACAGGAATCAGAGCCACGTAGGCGCCGTCGAAGTAACCATAGAGGACGGCAAATGGAACAAGGAGTGGGAAGGATCGAAGCAACGGAGTGAAGAGGCAACAGAGACCCTCCATCCCCACAGAGAAGATGTAACAGGCCAGACGGTATGGCTTTAAACATCTGTAACACAGAGAGGGTTTATTAAAACCCTGGCAACATGCAGGGTTGCTGCAGGACTTTGGAAGCCTTTAAAAGCATCAATTTCTGTTTCCTCAAAAGGCCTTTTTTTATATTTATTTTATTATGACATTTTAACTGGTTCATAAATCTATCTTTCCATTTCAGCTGCATTCCCAGGTCTTGTTTATTGATTAAATAATTACATTATTGGGAGGATCCAGGAAATATTGTGAAATGACTTTACTTCACATTGGACATGTTAGTTCTAGGTGGTTTCTTTGCTGTTGGTTCATACTTACTCAGGTCAGTATGACCCTGACATAGGGCTTAGGGTCAGGAGTAGCACTAAGGCCTGTCATGTGGATGCAGCCCAGCTGCTGATAAATTATAAAGATGTGCAGACATGTGATCTTGTGTTGCTGCGACCGGCTCCTGTACGGTTCAGGTCGTACCTGTGGTCTGTCAGCCAGCCAAAGGTGATATTCCCCACGATGTCGAGGACTCCCAGGATGGACATGAGGAAGGCGGCGGACTGGTGGGTGACGCCAGTGCTCAGAGCGTAGGGCACAAGGTAGACAAAGGGGAGACTGCAGCCGGCGGCCAGGAACAGGAAGGATACAGCCAGGCCCAGAAAGTCCGGGAGCAGCAAGAAACTGTACTCCTTACTGGACGGGAAGCAGGAAGTGAAGCACCACCGCCTTTTCAGGTGAGGGGCGGGGGTTGCTAGCAGCAGGGGCAGTGATGGTGACTTGCTTGATGTCAAAAGGCTGTTCTCAGAGTCTTTGGCGAGATTTGCTGCAGGAAGAGACAATGAAATTTCTGGTTCAGGGTCCATGATTATGGCAGAAATGCTTAGTGATACTGTATTAAGTTTATTTATGTTAAGTACAATACATTCATTTTAATAAAACTTAGGTTTTATCAATTATAGTCAAACAATATTGTGATTTTTTTTTCATGGTTTAGTAACAATCTCCTCAAAAATCAAATGGTTTTTCAACAATCACACACACTTCCTGTTTTGTTTTGTTTTCCTGACACCCCCTCTCCTGAGAAAACTGACTGACACCACGGTTTTCAAATTGAAATATGTCAGTATTTTCTACTTGTTGCTGGAAAGGACAAAGCTTTAGTATAAACTTCCACCACATCCAGTCTGAAGGTCCACAGCATGTTCCACTACCTGAGTCAGACCCAGATGGCCTCGGCTAAAGAGAAGTGCTAATGTCTCCATGAAACACAAGCAGCAAAAGACGGATCTGCAACTCCCGATGACGGTGAAACCTGACATGTGGCTTTACTGGGCTGGCTGCAACAGGAAAAGGGGATTTTGTTGCTACACAAAGTCAGCTTGTGAGTAGGACATATTTTTTGGCAGCACCTGTGACAGCACTGGAGTGGACTACGTTGTTGACCAGTCATGATTAGCATGAGAAATTGTCTGAGATGTGTAGGTGAGCTCTGATGCGTCTTCTAGGGCAGTTTTACCTCTTATTACACCATATTTTGGGGTTGATTTGCAAGAGTAACAGTATGTAACACACAAGTGGCAAGTTTGGTCCTTGGTAATTTTGTAACATTACTTTTAATGAGCAGTAATATGTGGAGCAGGAGTACTATTAGTAGTGGTGTAATAGTACTGTGGATAGTATCAGTACTCACAGAAGCCAGTGTGATAATACTCACGATGTCTCGCCTCCCCTGTTGGCTCCTCCTCGTCTTCCTGCAGTGTGATGGGTCGAAGCAGCGCCCCACAGACACACAGGTTGCTGACAAAGGCGCTGAGGACGAGCAGCGCCCCCCTCCATGAGTACACCTCGATGAGCAGCTGCACGAGCGGGGCCAACACAAAAGTCCCGATCCCGCTGCCGGACAGGGCAATCCCATACGCCAACGCCTTCCTTTGCCTGAAGTAACAACCGACCATGGCAATGGCCGGGGTGTAGCAGAGAGCGAAGCCGAGACCTGGAAATACGATGTTTGACAAAGTGAGGATGATGTTTTTGGAAAATTAGGTACACTTTTGGGATGGTGACAATATACTGTATTTAAAAAACAAACATCTTTTGAAAAGTGGGGACACTTTAGAAAGTGAAGACAGCAAGAGAGTTTTTTTTTTTTTTGGAAAATCAGGACATTTTTAGAAACAATATATGAGTGTCACAGCAAAGGGTCTGAATACTTGTGACCATGTGATATTTCAGTTTTTCTTTTTTAAATAAATCTGCAAAAATGTCAAAAATTCTGTGTTTTTCTGTCAATATGGGGTGCTGTGTGTACATTAATGAGGAAAAAAAATGAACTTAAATGATTTTAGTATATGGCTGCAATATAACACAGAGTGAAAAATTTAAGGGGGTCTGAATACTTTCCGTACCCACTGTATGTGAACTGAGGGCAGTGTAGACCCTTTCTGGTAACATTTAATGTGTGCTGACCTGTGAGGACGCCCAAGCTGAAGTAGAGGAGCTTCATGCTGGTGATGAAGGAGCTGAGGAGGAGGCCGCAGGATGAAAGGAGTCCCCCCAACATCACCGCCACCCGGCAGGACCAACGGTTACTGACCAGGCTGCCAACAGGAGCTGCAGACATACACAGATGTGAGTACATGGTGCTGCTGCTGCCCCCTGCAAGCTGGAGGGTGCACTGCAGCCACAACGTGAACAGCGTCCTTCGAACATTACTGTAGAACAGGTTCCATTATTACAAAATCTAATGCTACTCTAGTAACGCTTTTACCACCTTCACTACTTAAAGTGTCACTTTCAGCTTCTTCCTATTAGGGGTCACCACATCGAATCGTCACACTGACAATTCGCATGTTGACATTTGGCATGTGTTTTACGCCGGATGCCCTTCCTGACGCAACCCTGACTCAAACCTGGACCGCAGCAGTCGCCCTAACCACTAGTCTATCAGGGAACTACTTAAAGTATACTCTTATTTTTAGTGATACTATAATACTGCTTGTTTGAGTACTGCTTCTGGCAATTCTGTTTTGAACAACTTATACTATTACTAACTGTAGTACTACTGTAGTAAAAGCACTTCAACCACTACTTGGCCCATTGTATTGCTCTAGAATTACTCCCATCAACTGTAGCACTAGTGCAGTAAAAGCCCTACTGGCTTGGGGGCTTGCACCATTACTGGTCCCTGCGGTACTACTGCTGTGTACTCCAGCCAGGTACTGCAGTACTGACCACAGATCATGGTGGTGCAGTCCACCAGGCTGTGGATCCAGGCTGTAGCAGAGTAGTCAGCTCCAAAATGAGCCTGAAACTCCACGAAGAAGATGGAGATGCACCTGCGGACACACACAGGAGGTAAAGTACACACCAGGTAGTGATTACTGACCAGTTATTGGCGATTTTT
>NW_018128057.1:424740-430194 GCF_001952655.1 Monopterus albus | reverse complement strand
CCTGTCCTTTTGTATGTGTGTGAAAAGTACAGCCAGGTGACAAATGAAAGGAAAACCAAAACACCTGACCCATCAGGGTTTAGGTCAGAACTACAGATTCGCCACAGGCCCCATAGAGCTTATTTTATCATTATTATTATTTTGTGTCTCTATGTGTCAGTCTCGTAGACATGTAGCGTTCATTTCTGAGGGTGTGCACAACCAATGCTCCTAAGAGCAGGTGCATATAAAAGGTTTATCTGTGGTTTTGCTCAAGATAATCCTTCAGTTGTTCTCTGCCTGTTGTTATAGTGTACATCATAGCACTGAAAAGCACAATTTCCCTATATACTGAATTATTTTTATAGAGAGAATGGCAATGAACAGCTTTTATAAACACATACATAGATATATACGCAAACAGGCCTGTCTTAAATGAAAACGTGGGCCACTTTTCTGCTGACTGGGTGATCTGAGCCGATGAAAGAGGAGGAGGAAGAGGAGCGTCCGTGTGACCTCACAGAGACAAAATGGTGTTTGTTCAAGTGTCACAGTCTCAAACGCAGACCTTCAGGTTCATTGTATCACAGCTGGTGAACACACACGCTCTGTGGCAGGTCAGCCAGTTCATTGTGTTGTTCCTGTTTGCGTGAGCTGTTCCTCTGCAGCAGACAGGGTTTTTCACTCAGGTTGAGTCGGACCAGACAAGCAGCAGTTTCTTCAACCTATTTTAAGTGTCTTATTGTCTAAAGGAATAGTTCAATACTTTGACACTGTGTTCAGCACAGATGTGAGGATGTGGTTAGCTTAGCTAATCCTCTTAGCTTAGCAGAAAGACTGGAAACAGCTAGCCTGGCTCTGCCAAAGCTAACAAAGTCCACCTACCGGCTCCTTTACAGCTCACTAAGTAAAATGTTATTTTTCATTTCTTAAGGGGGAAGGGGCCTCCATTTGAAGTTGGTGTTAACATGTCGATCAGCCTCAGAAACCAAAAAAACACCACACAGTGACTCAGAACTGCCAGCTCTCCTATGTAGCATTCTTATATCTTTGCTCATTGTCTCATGATCTGTTGTTGTTTGCACACAGTGGATTTCACTAAATGTTGAACTGTTCCTTTAACCCCAGTCTAATCTGCTGATTCAGCTGTCTGTACTGCATCTCTAGAGCGTTGCTAATGTTCCTGGAAATCTGCCAGAGATTTCCAGGAACAACAGGGAGGCAGTGATAAAGTGAAGGAGTCAGCGAGCAGGACGGTGATTGACAGATGAGAAACATGAAGAAACCAGGACATCCCCACTAAAATCAGTTCAGGTGGGCCCTGATCCTCCCACTGAAACCAGTTACCGGCAACTGTTCTACAATAATTCAATTAATTAAGGTCCAGGAAAAGTACATCTGAATCTGAGGACCTTTAGTACTGTATACTTTTACTGCAGGAGGTTTCTGTAAACCTACTGTTTACCATCAGCTGTAAAATAACCGGGGTGTTGACGGAAACAGACGCTCGCTCTCGTCTTCACATCATGATTTGAACTGTTCATACACGTCTGAACCACAGAGCTTTTGATGAGGTGGTTGTACACTGTAAAAACTGCAACTTAGGATCTTTGGCATAAAGAACTGCCATAAGTAAACTAACAGGAGCTAAAATTCTGAACTGTGTTATGTCACTTTAACTTGGAGTATGGTAACAGGATAAAAACACTAAGTTGGATGAAAAAAAAACTTCACCTATTTTACAGTGTAGTTGTAGTGGGTGTAAATTTGACAGTCATTACAGAGGAATGTCGTCCTGCAGGTTTGTAATCCTTCAGTTGGGTTTAACCACGCCTGGTCTCATCTCACACTGTAAACGCTCACACAGCAGAGCAGCAGCTAGTAAATATTTTAGTTGTCTGTGAATTGTTTGGTCTGTTACCGGACACTAATATACATCTGTCAGTCCGAGTCGGTCTAACCCAACTGTCCTGCAGTGGCTCCTCCTTCGTGAAGGTCAAGATGTTTGGCTTGTGTTCAAACTGTTTCACAGAGGTGCCAGTTCACCTGTGTGGCACTGTGGAGGCTGCAGGCTGCTGATCAGCTGCATTATTATAAGGCGTTTCTGTTAATTTGTCCACCTTATTTATGTCAGTGAAGCTAAATAACAAACAGCTCAAAACAGTGTAATATCATATTGCAAAAAATAAATATCTGAGAAAGTCAGAATATTGTGTGAATAAATAAATAAAACAAAGTGTATACAGTCATGTAAACCCTCTATCTCTGTTTTTATTCTCTAGGACCTAAATTGTGTGACCTCAATATCATCTGTAAACAAACAAACACTAAAACTCAGGTGACAACAAGATAACACAACAGAATTCACTACGTGGTCATTGTTTCCCAGAGGTAAACCAACATTCACAAACCAGGTGGGAAAGTAAATATATACCCTGTAATTCAGTAACATGTAGAACCACCTTCAGCAACAGTCACCTGAAGTTAATATTTTCTGTAGGAGTTGATCAGTCTCCCACATCATTGTGGAGAAACGCTGACCCACTCCTCTCGACAACATGGTTCAGTTGAGTGACTAATCTCGTGGACCTGACCGGTAGCGCCTGGTACTGATTACTGCCAGCGACTGTGAAAGGGCGCACTTTGATTTTCCTACCCGGTTTCTGATTGTTGGTTTAGTTTTATGAAACAGTGACCATATATTGAAATCAATCGTGCTTTTTTGTATGTCACAGAAGTTGGTGAGGTCACACAATTGGGTTTTAACCTCAGATTAATAAAACCAGAAGTGAAGGAGGGCGTACGTTTGTTTTTCCATGACTGTGTGTGCTGAAGTTTGACAGGGGAGTTTACCTAGTTTGGCTGTATCTCTCTTCTGAAACAAAACTGAACCTCATCACATCATGAAGGAGGCTTTCTACTCTAACGTATGTGCAGAGAATCAGTTCTGCCTCGTTGCTCTTTCTGTTTAAAAGAGGTGGTCAGAATATTAGGAACACCTCTGAATACAATGCAGCCCAGTACAACAGCATCATTCTCCAGTGTATGAGATCAGCGCTGAAGCACAGAAATGAATGAACAACAAAAACCAAGTATCTTACACTTGAAACAGTCAACTGTTGCACTAGACTGCACAGGTTGTACAGGTGTACCTAACAAAGTGGACTCTGTGTGTGTGTGTGTGTGTGTGTGTGTGTGTGTGTTACCTGGTCACTGCTCGTGTGCAGACTGTCACCATGAAGCAGCAGCCAACGATCACCCAGCCCCACCCGCCGTCTGGAGGAGATACCCCGCCGCTCTGTCGCTTCCCATAAACCATTGCTGCAGCTACACACGGAGCTGAACTCCCCAAGCCAGCCTGTGGAACTGGTCCTGGTCCTGGTTGCTGGTTCTCTGGAGATGCAGCCTATGAGTTTGTCAGATTTAAGGTGTGCAGGACTTAAAGCTCTGTGTCTCTGCAGGCCAACTCCTCAGAGATACCCAGGCAGAGACAGGAGTCACCCCTCCACAGCCAAGAGGAAGCAACCGGCCGGGTGGAGCTGAGCAGCGCAGAGAAAAGCAAGAAGTGAAAAGTTAAAAATGACTAAATGCAGATGGAGTGGAACAGGTTACAGAGCATACAGAGTTGTCTGAATGAGCTTAGTCTAAGCATCACAATATATAGGAGAAAGGGAGCTCCCTAAAGACGCATCCCAGGCATTAATCAAGTTGTAAAGTAGATTTAAGTAGCAAAACGGAAGTTGAAGGGGGTTGCCCTCATAACACCTTAGACACTGAACAAGCTGTTATGCCTGTTTATCTTCACAGTATATGGCAGGAACAGTTCATGGCTGGCTCCTTTAACTCTGGAACGCCATTTGGTTGAACATATAACAAGAGTACTAAAACAAAGATTAAGACATGTCCTTCACAGGTCCCTGTCCTGAAGGTTTGAAATCCATTGAATAGCATATAGCGATTAATATATTGATTAAAATATATTCATTTTCTACCGCTTAGTCCCTGAACAGGGTCACACCGGAGCCAATCCCAGCCAACAATTGGGCGAAGGCGGGGTACACCCTGGACAGGTCGCCAATCCATCACAGGGCTAACACATAGACGAACAACCACACACACACACACACTCCTATGGGCAATTTAGAGACACCAATCAACCTAAGCTGCATGTCTTTGGACTGTGGGAGGAAGCCGGAGTACCCGGAGAGAACCCATGTAAGCACGGGGAGAACATACAAACTCCACACAGAAAGGTCCCAGGTGGGGCCCGAACCCAGAACCTTCTCGCTATGAGGCAACGGCGCTAACCACTGTGCCACCGTACATATTTAATAATGTAATTCTCCTGACACTTATCCTAAGAAATGTCTTCAGTCAATATGTCACCAGCTGACCCTCAATCATTAACCGGCCTCTCAGGTTGGAGGCGATGGGATATTAACCAGGTGCCCCCCGATCCACAGGAACATTTGATTTGAAGCCCATTTATTCTCTGATGTCTGTCTTTGTCTGTTGGTTGTCTGCTCAGCCTCAAACCCAGCATTCCCTCCTTAGCAGCAACAACAGGGCACACTTCATCCACTTCATCTGACACTTTCCCCTGGTCCAGGACAGGACAGGGGTTCATGTCAGGTGTCAGAAAAGAAGTCCTGGCTCTGATCAGGGCTTGTAAGCTGGCCTTCAGGACAAGGGACAGCTCAGGATATAGCACTGCTAGAGCTGACCTGAAGAGAGGCATACGACATGCCAAGGAGGTCTACAGAAGGAGGATGGAGGGCTACCTCACGGACAACAGCCCATGGCAGATGTGGAGAGGGATCCAGGCCTTAACCAACTATAAAGGCCAGTGCCCAGTGACCATCAGCTAGAACAGCACACTGGCGAAAAATCTAAATACAGGTGTAGCTCAATAAATTAGAATATCGTGGAAAAGTCTATTTATTTCAGTAATTCAACTCAAATAGTGAAACTTGTGTATTATATAAATTCAGTACACACAGACTGAAGTAGTTTAAGCCATTGGGTCTTTTAATTGTGATGATTTTGCTCACATTTAACAAAAACCCACCAATTCACTATCTCAATAAATTAGAATATGGTGACATGCCACTCAGCTAGTCAACTCAAAACACCTGCAAATGTGTCCTGAGCCTTCAAAATGGTCACTCAGTTTGGCTCACTAGGCTACACAATCATGGGGAAGACCGCTGATCTGACAGTTGTCCAGAAGATAATCATTGACACCCTTCACATGGAGGGTAAGCTGCAAACATTCATTGCCAAAGAAGCTGGCTGTTCACAGAGTGCTGTATCCAAGCATGTTCACAGAAGGTTGAGTAGTAGGAAAAAGATGCACAACCAACCGAGAGAACGGCCCGAGAGAACCGCAGCCTTGAGAGGCTTGTCAAGCAAAATCGATTCAAGAATGTGGGTGAACTTCACAAGGAATGGACTGAGGCTGGGGTCAAGGCACTC
>NW_018128057.1:415785-424106 GCF_001952655.1 Monopterus albus | reverse complement strand
CAAAAGGAGCCCCTACCAAGTATTGAGTACATATACAGTAAATGAACATACTTTCCAGAAGGCCAGCAATTCACTAAAAATGTTTTTTATAGGTCTTATGAGGTATTCTAATTTATTGAGATAGTGAATTGGTGGGTTTTTGTTAAATGTGAGCAAAGTCATCACAATTAAAAGACCCAACGGCTTAAACTACTTCATTCTGTGTGTACTGAATTTATATAATACACGGGTTTCACTATTTGAGTTGAATTACTGAAATAAATGGACTTTTCCACGATATTCTAATTTATTGAGCTGCACCTGTATCTTCTTTGCTCGCTTTGAGACCGCCGCACACCTGCACACACTGGCCCCCTAAAACTCTAACACCGCCCCTCAATCTCTCCAGCAGCATGAGGTGAGGAGGACACTGAGTGCAGTGAACCCCAGGTAAGCTGCTGGACCTGATGGCATCCCAGGAGCTACGGTATGGTCAAAGCATGTGCAGAACAGCTGACAGGGATCCTCACCAAGTTGTTCAATCTCTCCCTGACGCATGCCATTGTCCCAAAATGCATGAAGTCTGCCATCATAATCCCAATTAAAAAAAAACAAACAAACATAGACAGCCTCAAGACTATGGACCCATAGCCCTCACATCTGTTATTATCAAGTGTTTTGAGCGGGTAGTCTCTCAGCACATCAGACTGCTCACCCTAGGGATTGCCCCTTCAACCTACACCTGGATTAAACATTTCCTCACAAATCGCCCACAATCTGTTAGACTTGGCCCCCACCTTTCCTCCATGATCACACTCAGCACTGGCTCCCCCAGGGCAGTGTGCTGAGCCCCCTACTGTACGCCCTGTATACCTACGACTGCACGCCGACCCACCCAACCAACACCATCATCAAGGATTGTACCACCGTGGTCGAGCTCCTCTCTGTCACCACCTTCACATTTCTTTCCATATCTCTGCTGATCTTTCCTGGACTTATAAAATCAAGGTCTAGCGAAGAAGGTCCAGCAATGGCTGCACTTCCTGCGAGTACTCGGGAAGAACAGCCTGGACAAGAAGCTGCTGCTGGCCTTTTATCACACCTCTGTGGAGAGCATTCTGACGTACTGTCTGGGGGTGTGGTATGCAGGCTCAACAGATGAGGACAGAAAGGCTGTGCGGAGGGTTATTAACAGTGCCCAAAAAAATCACTGGCTGTCCTCTGCCCTCCCTGGAAGACATTTCCAGGTCCCGCTGCCTCAGTAAAATCAAGGTCATCATAGAGGACCCCTCACATCCCACCCACCACCTGTTTGACCTGTTGACTTCTAGATGGCATTTCAGGTCTAGAAAGTCTCAAACCACCAGGCTGACGAACAGTGTTTTTCCATGGGCCATACTGATAGCAAACAATCACTGACCCCCACTTCCCCCACATGCACACACATACACATGCACATGACAGCACAGCATGGACTCCTTATCTTCTACCTCAACTGAATGTGCAATTCCATTCCAGATTTTTATTTGCTATTTATGCATGTACTATGTACATTTCTATTTTACTTTCTATTTATTTATTATTTTCTTTTTTCTATTGTTTATATTTATATTGTGTATTCTTTCCCCCTTTTCTTTTAAATTGTAAATAGAATATTTATTGTACTTTGTATTTTAAAGTGTGCTCTGTTGTTGAGTAGAGAACCCATTTTTTCATTGTACTCCCACGTGCAATGACAATAAAGACTGTTCTGATTCTGATAAGTGCAGCCAGACAGACAGGTCTAACCAGACCACCATTTATGTCCAGTGTGTTCATTAACAGTAAGCGCTCCTAGGTGTTTACTGCTGGAGGGGGAGACACACACTTATTTAATGTGCAACTTTTAGTCTCACTCTATCTTAAACAGTTAAGTTTTAATACAGTACAGTTGTCATGGACGAGGACATGAGCTATAGAGACCCAAACTGTTTTTTGTGCCAGGCATGTTTATTTCTGCTGTAAAGTTGGGCATTTTAACTTGGGAGTTTATGGGGACTGACTCCCTTCTGGGTAGTCCCTCTAGTGGCTGTTCGAGGAACTGCAGGTTTTTAGCAGCTACATTTCTCAGCAGCCGAAGAGGTACTCCAACTGTTTAGTTCAGTGAAAGCAGAAATACTACAGAGTGAGAGGTCCTGCATTCAAAATGTTACTTAAGTAAAAGTACAAAAGTCTTAGCATAAAAAATATACTTGAAACAGCAGTCATTCAGCAGAATGGCACATTTCATGAGTGTATTACAATGACTGATGCATGACAGTGTTCACCACCTACACACTGCAGCTGCTAAAGGTGGAGCTAACTTTACATCATTTCTTCAGACCGCCTTAAATTCCTGACTCTTGGTATTTTAATAAACGTAACAACCTTCCAAATGTTTAATAGTGAAATCAGTTGAGCTGATCAGTTACAGGTCACTTCATTTAACGGACTTTGGAAGAAGTTGGCCTTTTACAAAACTCCATTAATAACTCTGTAAAAACATGTTTTTAGTTTTGTTTATTGTTAATTACAACAATCGCATCCATCAGAACAGACTGTGCCTCTGACTGATATGCAGGATACTTTGACCCATATTTAAAACTAAACGCCAACTCTACACACTTTACTCTTTTCAGGTTGTTTCTTTGCAAGTAACGGGATGTTAACACTTAAGATCTATCTATCTATCTATCTATCTATCTATCTATCTATCTGTCTGTCTGTCTGTCTGTCTGTCTGTCTGTCTGTCTGTCGTTCGTTCTTTTGTCTGTATTGTATGTTTAACCATAGTTTGACCATCGCGAACACTTAAACATGATCATTCTGATCTTCCTTAGTCTCTCTCCTTCAGTCTCTGATCAGTTATTGATAGTTTGGTATCGATTTCTTACCGCGACACTGCGCTTTTCCGGCCGAGTTTCTGTTTGGGGACCAGGATCCGTCTGACTCCTGTTCGGCTCTTCTCTGTCTCACCTGTCGATTCGTCGGTAACGCTCATGTTACTTTCATCCTCGGGGAGGCACAGGGTTGGCCCCGCCCGCAGATTTCTGCTCCTTGTTAAGAACGTCACCTGTAGAAGACGTGAAAGAAGCAAACAGAAAAGGTTGCCCACGGTGATGTGACTCAGCGGGAGTCGGGGATTAATCCTGAAACTTCATCCTAATCCTTAATTAACTGATCTGAAGTTTGTTAGTTACTTGGGTAAAGTTGGAAAGGTATTCACACATTCGAAGTTTCCGGATCAATATGGGGAATGCTGCTAAAATAAAAACGACGTCTCTGTGGTTTCGTACTACTGTAAACAACGAGCTACAAGCTCATTTTGATCCAAACGACCTGATTTTGCTCCAGAGAAATGTCCTGGTCTCACTGTGCAGCGGCTGACACGACTCAGGGACCGTCTACAAAGTGCAACACTGGAGAGACAGAGGCCTATACTGCCGATATTTTGTATATTCTACTTATTCTATACTGCAACAGTTTAGGCAAAAGCATATTTTTTTCCATTTTGGTGATATTTATTTATAGACAGTGCGATCCATGGCTGTCTTCAGCGCGCCTCCTTTGCGGATTAAAGCTCTAGATACATATTCTGGAGCTGTAAAGACCACCCCAAACCTGATGAGGTGCATCCAAACTTCTCTGGATCCAGACTGCTCGGTGCCAGCCTACATCATGCCTGTGGGCTTTCCTATCCAAACATGAACGCATGGACAATCCCGAAACACGGCGCGCACACACAACCGCTGCAACCTCAGCGGACTCTGCTCCACATCACTCAGGGCAATCAGAGGATGTCTCTGTCCCGATCCCCTCCTCCCATTCAGACCCCCACCTCCATCTGACTCATCACACAAGAAGCTACTTAAAGATGCAACTAAGAAACTCAGTCAACTCGACGAACTATTCAACAGCAAAAGCTACACATCATCAATCAGGTCCGCCAGAGATGAAACACAACCCATGCCACTTCCTCAAAGCAGCGAACTTAAACAGCCGGCGGCATGGTCAGCCTCATGGTAGCGAAATATGGAAAATATGGAAATGTTCAGTCACAGCCAGATTCCTGTACACGCGACTGACTAGCAAGTCGTTTTAATACCAGCTAGGTTTCATGCTTCTTACAGAGACCTGGCTTGAAAACAGTTTTCATCGAAACAGCACCTTCCAAGATTATAACTTTTATATTAGATTAGATTAGATTCAACTTTATTGTCATTACTCATGTACAAGTACAAGGCAACAAAATGCAGTTTAGCATCTGACCAGAAGTGCAATGACAGCAGTGCAGAGTGTGCAGTATCTACAGTCTGTACAGTCAGAACTAATTTACTGATATGTATGATTGATATTTACAGCAAGATATGTGGGGTGATGTATGATGTACAACAGACTGTGGATTTAAATCACAAGTAATGGACAAGGTACATTAAGCTTATAGAACACTAGTGCAATGGGATGAGATGAAATGAAATAGTGCAGAGTATCTGCATATGTAGAGCAGTATTCTGTGAGTGGAGTATGTGCAGATTAACAGATCAGAGTGTTTCTAGACTTGACAGAAGGGGCTATGCTGCTCCTGCTATTTCTAAGGCTACATTTCAGTGTGAGCACATTTCATTTGGTGATTTTAAAGTTGCTGAATATCTCTGCACTGTGCTGAAAATGTCACCAAGCATTTCATTAGTTCCTGCCTGCATACCCTCTAAGTACTGTGCACACTTGCCTGATGACTTGCGAACTCCTGTCACTTATTTAATAATCAATAATAATAGTAATTATACTAATAATTATTTGTATTTCAGCTCTTTTATTTTAGACAGAGATTTAGTCATATAGACAATCTCAATGATAACACTGCCAATGAACGTTTGACACTTTTGACCAAGTACAAACCAAGTCATCAATGAGAAAAGTAGGAGTTTCTTGGTAGCAGTGGAAGAGTTATGACTACTCCCTGAAGAGCATAAGCTTCAACATCCATCCTGGGAAGTAAATCTGGAGGACCAACATCCGAGGGTGGTCTCTATGATCATAATCTTCCGAATCCAACAGTCGGAGATGCTACTAGCTGCATTAAACTCAAACAGAATTAAATTGGTAAAAAAAAAAAAGTTCTGGTGTTTTGTAGCAGAGAAAAGCCTGGGCCGGGGAACTCAGGCTCCAGAGGAGCAAACAAAGCCGTTTCCAAGTGAAACATCACATTCAGTCAGTGAAATGATGGAGAACCAAATGAGAACTGGAGCTGACTTGTATCAGAGTGAACAACAGCTGAAATGAAGCCGCTCCCCAAACAGGTGTCTCGGCTCTCTGTGGAACTTTATCTAGTTGTAGCTTTGAAATCCTGATGTGAACCCTTCTCTGCTGCACGCTGGCAATAAATGAATGTGAGCAGGAAGCGGTGGTTGAAGTATTTGAAGTGGTTGTTTCTATGAGTGAGTTTGATATGACAGAATATCATATCAATCCACCAGTGATCTGAGGATGTCAGCCAAAGGCTCTGATAAAGAGGCATTATTGAATGATTGATTAATGCTTAAATGTTCCAAGATGCATGTTAACCTTGTTGCCTAACAAGCTGTGGCTCAGTCTGAGTCATGGATGAGGATGCCAGTGAAAGCTGTTCATCTGGCGCATATGTCCAAAGTTAAAAAAAAAAAAAGAACCTTTCTCTTCCGGGTTTGCCTCTGTGACCCTGTGCACATGCACATTGTGCCCGCCCATGCCCTTCCTTCTGGCTCTGCTAGAACAGAATTTCATTGTGGTTTCCAGCATAGTTTATTAACCAGTGACAGTTTCAACATTACAGCTCACACAGTAAGTCCACTACATTTGCCACATGATTAGCAAAGTTTTTAACTTTAGTTCCAGCTGTTGTTATAGTGAGTCAACATCTGCCAGAGTCCCTGTCCCTGCCCTGAGTTTTCCTGGCTCTGTCCTGTTCCGGACAGTTCTAGACAGTGACGTTCGTCATCCAGTCTCCAGATGCCTCTGGATTATCCCTCTGTCTCAGCCCTGCACACCCGCCCCTCAGTCCTGACTCGCTCTCACCACACGACGCCACGCACCCCATTAGTTCCTTTACTGCTCTGTTTCCTTGCCAGATGGTCTGATGTGGTCTCTGTAGTTGCCTTTCCCTGGAGCCTCTTTTTTCTAGCCCTTTGTGTTCCCAGTGTTGCTTGTGTTGTTTCTGATTTCCTTTGTTTGGATTCTGTTTAAATTTGGACTCACTGTCCTGCCAAGTCCCCTGAATTTTTTGCTCGGCTCCAGTTGTTTGTATGCCTCCAGCCCCTGTTTAGTTTGGGTTCCCACTCAGCGCTGATTCTCCTTGCATGATTTTGTTGTCTGGATTTGCCTTGTATTGTGTTTCCCTGCACTGCCAGTAAAATGTCCTATTGCATGTGCTGTCCTATCTGCCTAGCATTTGTGTGATTGTGTCCAATCCTCTCAGTTTGCTGTTTTGTATAAAAAATGTGACAGTATTAATAAGTCAGTCAGTGTCTGTATTTCAGATCTTCTGCTGCTCAGCACATTTTGCAGCTACAGGTTGTCAGAGGAGTTTGTCTGCTTTTTAATTTGTTTGATTTCTGCTCATCATTCTCACACTTCAGTCTCATTTTCACAAAATTGCATCATGTAGTAATTGCTGCATGAGCTGCCAACACAAGTTTAAAAGAAGAAAAATAAAGAAAAGTCTGAAGAACATCTTTGCCGTTTTCATGACCTTTCAGCTCTGTATTGATCCGTGGAACATCAATAGGGACTGACATCAGTTCACTTCAGCAGAACTGACAATCAAGGCAAGTTTAACACTTGTCGCACCTCTCCGTTTAAAATAATGAATTTTATCACACAAAAGACTCGATATGTAAACGGCCCATTCCACACACTTTCCCATTCTTTCTGTCTAGGTCGTCCTGAATTTCTTTGCTTTCAGATTTTTCATCAGCTGATGGCCTACTTGTTCTCCATTAGCAAGATTGTTAGACTACCTACAATGTAATATAGGCTAGTTAAACTAATACTCATGTTTTTAACACTTTATTGAACAAAGATGTGCACAGAAGCGTAGGCACAATCAAGATTTCACAAGTACAAACCTCAAGCTTAGCAGGAAGGGAAGATAAAAGACAACTAGAGGAGAGGAAAAAATAAATCGAATTGGGTTCATTTAATAAAGAAAACAAAGTCCTTTTTGTTATTAACATATTCCTGTGACTTATACGGCAGTTATAACTCATTCTTCCAGTGATTAAAACAGGGCTTCATTTTAAGATAGCTACATTTTATGCATAAAGAATTTACCCAGTAACAGTAGATTGTATGAGAGCAAAGGCCAGACTCTTATCACTGACAAACAAACCAAACATGACATTTTGCACTATAAGCTCTGTCATATGTAGCCAGCTCCCTCCAGAGAAAGTTCACATTGTCACAATAGGAAAACAAATGATCCAAATTTCCAATATACAGGGGGTACGGAAAGTATTCAGACCCCCTTAAATTTTTCACTCTTTGTTATATTGCAGCCATATGCTAAAATCATTTAAGTTCATTTTTTTCCTCATTAATGTACACACAGCACCCCATATTGACAGAAAAACACAGAATTTTTGACATTTTTGCAGATTTATTAAAAAAGAAAAACTGAAATATCACATGGTCATAAGTATTCAGACCCTTTGCTCAGTATTTAGTAGAAGCACCCTTTGGAGCTAATACAGCCATGAGTCTTTTTGGGAATGATGCAACAAGTTCACACCTGCATTTGGGGATCCTCTGCCATTCCTCCTTGCAGATCCTCTCCAGTGCTGTCAGGTTGGATGGTAAACGTTGGTGGACAGCCATTTTCAGGTCTCTCCAGAGATGCTCAATGGGGTTTAAGTCAGGGCTCTGGCTGGGCCATTCAAGAACAGTCACGGAGTTGTTGGGAAGCCACTCCTTCGTTATTTTAGCTGTGTGCTTAGGGTCATTGTCTTGTTGGAAGGTGAACCTTCGGCCCAGTCTGAGGTCCTGAGCACTCTGGAGAAGGTTTTCGTCCAGGATATCCCTGTACTTGGCCGCATTCACCCTTCCCTCGATTGCAACCAGTCGTCCGGTCCCTGCAGCTGAAAAACACCCCCATAGCAGGATGCTGCCACCACCATGCTTCACTGTTGGGACTGTATTGGACAGGTGATGAGCAGTGCCTGGTTTTCTCCACACATACCGCTTAGAATTAAGGCCAAAAAGTTCTATCTTGGTCTCATCAGACCAGAGAATCTTATTTCTCACCATCTTGGAGTCCTTCAGGTGTTTTTTAGCAAACTCCATGCGGACTT
>NW_018128057.1:399123-413240 GCF_001952655.1 Monopterus albus | reverse complement strand
AAAAAATGAACTTAAATTATTTTAGCATATGGCTGCAATATAACAAAGTGAAAAATTTAAGGGGGTCTGAATACTTTCCGTACCCACTGTATTTTTCACAAAAAGTTACATTTTTTACTTCATAATTTAATTTCATTCTTAAGAATTCGTTAGATTGGTATATCCCATTTAAATTTTGAAATGTACATCTTTAACCTTGGGAGGAAAAGGAAATAAAGTATATTCTTTCCTTCTTTTTTTAAGTCTGCATTTCCAAATTCCTTATTTAACAGGGTTTAGATAGCAGATATGTAAGATATTTCTAAGGACTCTGTTGGTACCTTTACTGTCACAGAAATTCATCCCTCCTATGCAGAGCTGCCTCGGCCCAGGGGGAAACTCTGGCGTGTAACATGTTTTCTTTTTTTAAACCATTGCTCTTACAGAGATTGCATGGGATGTTAATGTCAGTTCTTTCTGAACATGCCCTCAGAAAACCACTCCTTAAAAAGATTAGTTTGTTTTGTTTCCACATACTTTCTCATAATGCACGAATGTATGAATGAAGATTTTTATTGTCAATTCACTATAAGTGCAGGACATACCGAAAATCAAAATACTTTTTTCTCTCACCTAGTATTGAATGCCACACCATTTAGGAAACTAAAACAGAATAAAAGTAGAGTACAAATAAACTAAAAAAGAATAAGAAAACTGAGACAAATGATTAGAATAAAGCTAAACGGTACAACCTAATAGGCTATGACTCAAACCATGTACAATTAATGACAGTAGTGCAAATAAAAACAAGAAGATTGTCAGATGGTTGTGACATTGAGATGCACATGGACAGTAGTGCAAATGACCGACAGCAGCAGATTTGACTGTAAAAACAGTCAAGCAGCAGATTTATATATAATATAACAAGAAGGGGGGATGTACTGGGTTTGTGCAAAACAGCAGAGGTAGTCTTTTTATGTTCTGTGGTGGGTTACAATCCAGGGGCAGGTAATTAACAATAAACGAGAAGCTGGTCTGTCTGAAAACGGTGAGCTGCAGTTTTAGTTAATCTTTTTTTTTTTTTTAAGGTAACAAATGGAACTACATTTCTCTGTTTCGGCTTTTATTTTGGTTTTCTGTAAGCGAAAGCTGTGTTGTGTATTTGTGACTTGACGCGATTACTTCTGGGGTTTGAAGCTGCTTCAAGTCAAACTGATGCTTTATAACAAATTTATTATCGGTGTAAGTAGTAGTGTGACATTGACCTATCCCCATGTAGTACTGTTCTGAATTGTTGTAGCTTTATAAAAACTACATGATGAAATCCAAAACTACGGAAGCCTTTTTGTTCGGCCAGGACGCAGAGGTCACCGGAACCCGGAACATCAACAGAGCAAACAAAGGCGGCGAGTGGGGAGGTAAAGTCGGTTCGTTCCACTTCTGGGTTCTGCGGGCATGTTCTTCGTTTCATTGCCCACAAACGGTCTACTGATGGCGGCTCTCAGTCTGTTCCTGACCCGCCTGTCCTGCTCCTCGTTGTCGGTCCCGGACATCCCCCACATCGCCGCTTATTTCGGCACAAAGACCCGGTACGAGGAGGTGAACCCGCACCTGCTGCGGGACGTTTTATCCGTCAATACATCCGTCCTAAAACCTCCTCCCACCGAGCGGTGCTCCCCGGTCCACCTCACCGCGGTCATCAGGCACGGCAGCCGTTACCCGACCATCAAGAACGTCCGCAGGATCCAGAAACTGAGCGAGCTGGTCCGGAGAGAAGCTTCCAAAGGCTCCGAGGGCTCCAAGGTCTGGCTGCGGGACCTCCAGAGCCGCTGGGAGATGTGGTACACCGAGGACATGGACGGTGAGACCGCTGGGAAACTGTCCGACCGCTCAAACGGTTTAAACAGAAACATTTCTGCTGAGACTCGGCAGCGTCACAATGTCCACAGACCCAATCACCGTGTCGGAGACATGGGTGCATCGTCGAAGGGTTAGGGTTGGGACTCGAAGTCCACGGGACTCTCTGTGATCAGACTTGTTTAAACTGTTGGGGTGTCTCTTTAAAACGTCCTGATGAACTGCTGAAATATTCCTGACAACATGACTGTAAAGCAGTTAACTTTAGTCTAATAAACACATGTGTCCTCCTCAGGTCAGCTGGTGATGAAGGGCAGGGATGACCTCCGGCAGCTGGCGAGGCGTCTGGCCATCCTGTTTCCATCTCTGCTGTCGGAGGAGAACATGAGGAGGAGGAGGATCAGTTTCCTGACCAGCTCGAAGCACCGCTGTGTGAGCAGCGTGGAGGCGTTTCAGGAGGGTCTGCAGCAGCACTGGGGGGCCCATGGTGAGACTCTCTGCCATCTGACAGATTTCACCTGCTAGCTCTCAGTGTAACACTGTGGGAGCGAAGTGACGCTCTGCTTGCATCAGTCACCGAAACACAGAGCTGATTTTTACACCTATGAGCCAAAACATTCTGACCTTTCACAACCAAAGCGAATAACGTAAACTGTCTCGTAACCACAGTGCAGGAGGAGGTCAGGGACGGACCAGGAATGTGCAGATCTGAGCTACGATCAGACTGGTTGGGACATCTGTGAAACAACAGGACTTGTGGGGTACCCTGACCAGCGGTGGTCCGAGGAGGGGCAAAGAGCAGGCCGGAAACACGGTGTTGTGCTGTGCTGTAGACCTCCACTGTTGTCCACCAGCTATTAAACCCCCCACTGAGCCACACCGCTGCACTCGGGGGCAGGTTTCCTCCTCGGGAAACACGTGGCAGCTCAACAGGCTGAGAATGGCATCACTGTGCACAGAGTTTCTATCCTCTGCTCTGGTTACACTGCCCCGTGGCTCACAGCGCTGTGTGGAGTGTTTCACCTGAGCAGCGTGGGAAGAGCTACACTGAGGTTATACTGTACTCACCGTTTGCTCCCGTGCACCCAGTGGTGCACACCATAGCCAGTTCGTCAGGCATAACCACACTTTAAAGCTGCAACAGTTAGCCAATCATCAAAATAATCAGCTGGCTGTTGTGTGATGTGCTTTTGTTTGGTGATTAGAATAATGTAACTTTCTTTTTAGTCATTTTTGCCCACGATGCCAAACACGTCCTGGTTCCAGACTCTTAAATGTGCAGAGCTGCTGCTTTTCTTTGACGCTTGTTTGGACAAAAAAAAGTTTTAAAACATCACATTTTGGCTGTTGGAGATGATTAATCTACGGAGTATTCTTTGACTAATGGATGGGTTTGACATTTTAAAGACAGAACCACTGATTGGTCGGAACACTGTCCACGTCCTGCTGGGTGGAGGCTGCTCAGCAGCCCTGTGAGAAACTCCTTGTTGAGGCATATGTTGATGAACATATTTGTTGCGCCTCTGCAGATGTCGAGTACAGCCACGAGGTCGACGACAAGCTGATGCGATTCTTTGAGCGTTGCCGTGGTTACGTGGAGGGCGTGCAGAACAACCGCACAGCGCTGCTGGAGGTGGAGAAGTTCAAACACAGGGAGGAGATGGAAGGAGTGAGGAGGAGGATGGCTGAGAAACTGGGTCTTCCTCACCACCGCCTCACACTAGGTCAGACACACACGCGTTTGTCTTTTTGTCTTTGTGAAGACATTCACTGACATAATGCACCACCACTACGTCACTGTCACTGATGTAATTTGCTGGTGGTGATTTTCTGTGTAGTGGTGACAGAATGTTGGTTCTGAAGCTCAGTGAGTTAATGAAGATTGTCCCTGCGTGTCTCCCGTAGATCTGGTTGAAGCAGCGTTCTTCTTGTGTTCCTATGAGCTCGCCATCAAATCTCTTCACTCTCCATGGTGTTTCCTGTTTGATGAGAGGGACGCCAAGGTGCAAACACACTACAACACAACGTACACACACACACACACACACACACACTCAGCAGTCCACATTACTATAGGGCTGTAGGCTGCTTGTTCATGTGTCACTCAGCAGCTCTAACTCCTGTGGACCTGCAGGTGCTGGAGTACAAGTCGGACCTGAAGCAGTACTGGAAGCGCTCCCATGGGCATGTGATCAGCAGTTTGTCCAGCTGTCCTCTCTTCCATCACGTCTTCAGGACTCTTGACAAAGCTGGACGTCCCCGCAGGTTAGTGACAGTGCAGGAAACTTCGAGTTACAGTTTGATTCAGGCCTGATTCAAACCTGCTGTTGTTGCATATCACACAGTTAAGTGCGGTGCAGAGCGCACACATCCTTGTGTCAGCTTGTAACCAGTGTTCGGGTGCATTGTGAACTGGAGTTTAACATGGAAGCACAGTTCTCATTGTCAAACATATGTCCACAGTTTGGCTGCGAGTCCGCATCCTTACTTTAGACGCACCGGGTCACTGATGAGCTGAGTCTGCTCTCACCTGAAGCGTTCACCACGGTCTGCCCCCACCAAGTGCAGAGCGTAGTTTCCATTTGCACATTGTGGCTGTTAGAGCAGTAAATACAGCTGCTGAAACAGTCGAGGACTAAAAATAACTCGACCCTGTCTGTGACACTGCTTTCTACTTATCTCAGCTGTTAAGTGTTCCCAGAGTGATTTCCTTGAGGCCTCGGAGGCGCTGCAGTCAGGTTTCCATCCAAATTTCATGCAAGCCTGGACTGAAATTAGTCCAAATAAAATATGAATGAATTTGCATTTCTATCTGTTGCCGTTCTATGCATATGGTGTCCATCAGGGCCACGGAGGCGCCCCCGGAGCCAGCCTCCATCCTGGTGGGGCACGCCGAGACCCTCCTCCCCCTTCTTTCGCTGCTGGGACTCTACAAGGACCAGACTCCACCAACCGCCAGAAACTACCACTCACAGCACGGTATGAAGCCTCTGTCTCGATAACCAATCATAGATGAGGGTTTGGAGCCTATTCAGCACATGACCCTGAACATGCCTGGATGACTGTTACTTAAACAGTCCCATTATGAATACCAGCAGTGACACATGAGGAGGTTTCTCATCATGGCTCATGTTGTTGTTCATGTTGTCAGATGCATGCATAGTGAGTCCGTAGTACAGAGACTCTTCTCTTTAACACAGTGTTACTTGAATAAAGAAGAGAAGAGCATGTCTGCATGGAAACATGCTAACACCCACATTTAGGCCTGTTTGGGAACTCGTGTGAGGACAGAGATAGGGGAGAGAGGCTCTGTGGAAACTCATCAGTTACAGGCGCTGCTCTTCTACAGACATAGCATTTCTCTCTTGTCATGTCCCACAGGGAGAAGTTTCCGGACCAGTCAGATTGTCCCGTATGCTGCCAACCTGCTCTTCGTTCTGTATGACTGCCAGCGAGGCCCAAGGCTGCAGCTCCTCATCAACGAATCTCCGGTTCGCTTCCCGGGGCTGGAGACAGAGGACAGCCCTCTGTACCGGGATGTCCGGGCTACATACCGTCACCTGCTGGACGGCTGTGACTTCCACACCGTGTGTGAGGGGAGGCCTGAAGGCCGAGGACCAAACACTGAGCTCTGAGCGATGGTGGGAAACAGGTACTGTGATCCACACTGGTACAACCACAGAATCCAGTTCAGACAGAAAAACGCAAATCCATCAGTCCACCTATTGATCTGTGAATACTGGAACCAGTTCAGCTCAAATGGAAAAGATGAGTACATGACGACACGCTGAGGTTCATCCTCATACTCTGATATACTGACACTGCGTCACAGTAAGTGAATCCCCCTCTTTTTGTGCATAAAAATTAAAGTGGAAACACTGGAGAGAAAAAGTGTGAATGAGTGGAAGAAGCGTTTGTGTTCAGTGTAAAAGCCTGGGTGTAAAAATCAAAGTGACTTTTGTGAATAAATGCTGACATACATAAAGCTTGTGACTTAACCCTTTACACCAGAGGACGTTCCTTTAAATTTCACCTGAAAAAAATCACTCGATCAATAACGGCTCCACATCTGTAAGGTTGGAGTGAACAATGTGACTTTTGGTTTAGAATCGCAGAAAGGCTCCGTCGACATCCCAGCTGGAGTTTCACAGCAGTGTGAATAGACCCGATGTGCTCAGACCAGATCTGGGCCACCTGCGCATGTGCTCTTAGACCCGATTCCTCTCCGACCTCTGACTGTGCGAGCGCTGTCACAACGGTCAGATCAGAATTCATGTGGTCGTTTTAACGTCCGCTCCTCTGCAGACCGGTAACAGTAAACATAGAGGAGAGTGACGACAGCGATGGGGTCAGTGGAGAGACCAGGATGTTTCACATGTGGTGGACATTTATGTAGAAGCTTCTGATCAGGCCAAACTGGAAGGAACATATCATAACTCAGCAGTTTGGGAGGAAACTGGACTGTTTGACCGTCACACACATGACCTGGTTGTTATTCTTCGTATTCTGTCTCCCTGTCCCTGGTGGAAAGGGTAAAATGTCGCTTGCTGTGAAGAGATGAAAACCTCAGGTGTGTGTGTGTCGAATGATGAGGAGGCTGTGACCTTCCTCACAGATGAACATAACAGAAATGTCATTTTTCCATCATGTTTTCCATCGTCTGAGCTTCGACCGGAGTCTTTTTAATCACCTCATCTTCTGCAGTCGTTTAATGGCAGCGACTGGAGAATCGGAACCGCCTGCCGTTTATCTGTTTATCTCCATCAGCCGGTCGGCTCAGATTCACGCAGCAGTACGGGGTGGAGACGAGACTTCAGTCAGTTTGCTCTGATTTTCTGTGCTAAACTTCTGAATCAGTCTGTTTCCACACATTGTTGTTTGAATTTGTTGAAGTGACCCTTTACAGTTTTTCTCTATCGCTTTCATTCATTTCTCACAACAGAACTGCATTTCTCAGAACTACTCGTTCAACCGTCAGATTCTGTTGTCAGTTGTTCACATCATATCAGCAATTTCTTGTTGTTTTCATCAAATTGCAATTGCTTTTGGACAACATGCAAATGGTTCTGTACATCTGTCAGCTGTTTTTGACAATTCTTGTTGCTTTTGTCCAGCTGTGCAAAATAACTTGTCCTGGTTCTCAGCTGAAATGTCACAACCACCAAACCAATTAGTCTTTTTTTCAGGTTGGAAGTCTGTACTATCAAAATGAGTGAACATGTTCTCAGAATTGTATGTCTGTACAGATTTCTACAAAGTGTGAGTAGATGTTTGCTAAGAAATATGTCCAGAATTGAGAAATTGCTCTCAGGTGAGTCTTCACCTTCGTTAACGAAGAGAACCACCTCACAACTTCATATACTTGGATGAGGCTGGCTTCAACCTGGCCAAAGGCAGAAGGCGTGGTAGAAATCTAATCGGCCAGAGAGCTACTGTTGATGTCCCAGGCCAACGGGGAGGAAACATCACTATGTGTGCTGCTATGTCAGACCAAGGTGTGCTAGCTCATATTCCTATTATGGGACCGTACAACACACAGCATCTCCTTACATTCTTAGACAATCTCTATAGAAATGTCATTCCTGAAGATGAGAGGGACCTCAATCGAGATGATGTACCAAAGTATGTAGTAATTTGTGATAATGTCAGTTTCCATCGCTCTGACATCATCAGGCAGTGGTTTGTCCACCACCGCAGGATGGGAAAGATTGTGGTTTTTGTTTAGGACACTACAGGGTTAATTATTTATGATTATTTATTCAGATTTTTATGGTCATGTTTGTTTTTCTCTGGTTGGGCAGCAGGACGTCCTGCAGTGATTTAAACTGATTGTTGTTCATGTAAAAGCTGGTGTCGGATTTCACGCTGTGCTTTTTGGTATTTATTGATTGCTGAAAGATGCCAAAAGTTTTTAATTAAAAGCTTTAATAAACATTTTTTCACAGTTAAAATGGAACAAA
The DNA here is from genome assembly GCF_001952655.1 of Monopterus albus. Classification (NCBI taxonomy): domain Eukaryota; kingdom Metazoa; phylum Chordata; class Actinopteri; order Synbranchiformes; family Synbranchidae; genus Monopterus; species Monopterus albus. The sequence goes on along the minus strand of NW_018128057.1, from coordinate 405,444 downwards.
ATGTCTTGTTTTCACTTTGTCAGGTGAACCTGAAGTTTACACAGTTTTGTAACTTTGATCTTGTAAAGAAAAATCTGCACAAACCTTTAATGCATCAGGACCTTATTTTTTATTAAAATAGTTTTGATATGCATCGGCTCTTCAGAAACAGTTTCATCTAATTCAGACAAACCTGAGATTTAAACAGTGGAACTGAAATATTATGAAAAAGGCCATTTATTTACAACAAAGCATTAAATATGAACAGATGTAGTTTTATGACAAAGCTGTAAAGATCAGTTTATGCATCGATAAACATGCACTGTCATCAAAGTTATTAGTTCTTTTAATATTTGATAAGATATTTTAGCAAAAATGGTCACAGTTGAATCATTAAAATGTAAGTGTTCACATTTTCACTTATTGCTCCATTTGCCTGTATTTTGTCTAAAGCTGACTTAAGTCTCTAAAAACTGGATTTGTCTTGTTAAAATATGACAACAGCAACATTTTTTCAGATTTTTTTTTTTTTTTTACTTTTGCCATTTTGTAAAATGTGAAAATCATTAGCCAAAATGATCAGTTGTTTATAATACTGTATATGTTTTTAATGTTTCTTACCATACATTACTACAACCATTTTAAGATCTTAATGTTTAAATACATTTCATAGGGGTCCCTGATGCACTAGTGGCTAGGACTCAGCGCTCTTGCCGCTGCGGCCCAGGTTCGAGTCAGGGTTGTGTCAGGAAGGGCATCCGGCGTAAAACGTGCTAAACTTCAACATGCAAGTTGTTAGTGTGGCCATTTACTGTGGCGACCCCTGACGGGAACAGCCGAAAGTAACTTTTAATGTTTAAATACATTTCATCATCCAGTCAGAATTAAAACATAACAGGCACAAACCTACACTTTAAAAATAAAATCAATTAAGGACGCTGTGATTTACACAAATCATCAGTGAGGCAGAAAATTTTAAATGTTCAATTTCAATTTGTTCATGTTTTTTTTTTTTCTGTTTTCCATCATAGTAAAACTAAACAGTTTTGAACTGTTGCTCAAACAAAACAAATGGCTCAATGTCCCCCAGGACATTTTATAAACCAAACTATTCCTCAGCAAATGAAGGAAATCATCGCCGGTTGCAGCCCTGCTGTGCGTCATGACAGAAAAAAACACAGTCGAGTCTTTTACTCTGCACGTTAAAACATCAGAATAAGATATTGATAATAAAGTACACTTAATGAAAAATATGGAAAAGTGATAGCACAGTTTCAAACAACATGTCCACAACATGTTTGCATTTTTTATTTTACAGTGTAAATGTTTTAGAACACTTTACCTTATAGGATCAATAATTTTACAAAAATTTTCCTTGGACATTTCCCAGAAAGAACTTGAAGTAAATAAAACTATTACAGGTAATAAAACAGTGTTCAACTGATAATCACTGAACTGATTCAAAGTAGTAGTTGATGTAACTGAGACTTCAGAGCACTGGCACTGAACATGAGAAAATAGGTACAGGTGTCAATAAAAACACTGAATAATGGTTTCCAATAAATAAACTATAGGGTTAAATTAATACCAAATGGCATAATCACTGAGTATATTATTGAGATACTTAAAAAAAATTACTGACTCCTAAAATATAGTGTTTATTTCCTAATAATTTTGAATTATTTACTTGAAATTAGTATAACTTGTTCTAGCTTGTTCTCACAGTCCATTTTAATTAACTTCCAGTGCCTTATTTTCAGTTATGCTCTTGTGATATCTTATTACTGTTGTCAACTGTGGGGCTTCATAATTTCATATTACTTACTGAAAAAATAAAAACAAATTGTCAAAACACTTTTAAAACCAGTAATTAACAACAAATCGGTTTTCCAGGAAACCTAGGAAATTATAGGCTTAATGAAAAGCTTTGACATCCTGCGGTTCCACTAGTGTCCACTAGAGGCCACTGTGACTGCATTGAAGTGAATGAGAAAACCTCTCTTCATACTAAACCCGTGTAGTTGGGTTAGACTCTTCAGACTCAGGGAGGGTTTTCACAATGAAAGTACCAGAGATATTTCATCACTCAGCTTGTTGATCTTTGCAGAACTCAATGCAAAAATTTAAATGTGACTCACGTTTTCATTTTGGAGCAGTTTAGTAGCTGATTATGATGAAACTCTGGTGTCCCAGGATGGCGGTGTCTCTGTGGCAACAGCTGCTGAGCCTTGTAGCTACTGTAGTATCGGACCAAACGGACGTTGGGTCTGCACTGGAGGCGTTTTACATGTATGTAAGTGCTCAACAGAAATCCACCTAAATGACAGTTCACTAGTTCCAACCAGAATTCCACCAAAATAGAGAAATACGTCAGGTAAACATTTAAACTCGTGCTACATCGCTCCTACTGAACACATGGTTCTTTCTTCTGGCCTTGAGGAATTCAGAATAACCCAGAAAACATCAGTCTTCGATTCAAGTCTGGTGATGATCTGTTTTTTTTTTGTTTGTTTGTTTAAAGTAAAAGTATATTGTGAGCTATTTTTTTTAAAAGATCGACACGTTTACAAATTAAATCAACTCCCAAACAAATTTTAGTCATTTAAAGTAGCAGGAAAAGAGCTAATAGGGGGAGTATACATTTGTGAGCTGTTTCTTTTTGATTTACATCTCCCAACAAGTAAAAAGACAAACATGGGAAATACAGACCACCACCAGATAGAAAATCAAGCAATGATGAAGGGATGAGTTACTGTCTGATGTAAGGAGGTCACTGCCTGCAGACTGGGTCAGTAACAGTGGGACTCGTGTTTGTCGTCATCTTTAAAAAGAATCTTTACTAGGCCAGTTTATTTACAGTGAACACAGCAGCAAAGCTAATAATGAATTATCTCACCTCAAAAACTGCAGCTCGAGCTACACGACTTTACAACTCTATGATTTTACTTTTAGAAACAGAAATTTAGTTTATTTCAGGATCATCACTTGACTCTTAAACCAGCGACACGCGAACATGTTCTTCTGTTTCTGAAAGTCTGAGACACAGACGCCATCAGCATCACGATCAGTCACTTTAAATAAAACAAAAAGCAGTGGCACATGTTGAAGATACTAACATGTGGAGACAGCAGGTCAGTTTGCACACTGAGCTGATGAACAGGGTGGGAATCAAACCCACGACCACAGAGGTCAGCACATGATTGTTGTGTTCAGTCTAGAGCGACGTGCCGCAGGACGTTATGTCCGCCCGCCGATTTCGATTCCTTCATCTTACTCATGGCCTTGTGCAGGTCGGACTGAAGGATTGGACGGATGAAGTCCTCGGTTGGACTGAGAAAGACAAACAGGAAGAGCAAGAGCGTGTTTAGAGCTTTTTACACTTTAAAACCTTTGGCACACTGTGCACCAATGATGTCATATTTTGTGTTCATAATTCAGATACATGCCTCCTCATGTTGACATATGGATGGGACCAGCTTAGTGCGGGTACATGTATATTAGATTATGTGTGTCACTACAGAGACTCTGACTCTGGGTCACAGCTGATAAACTCCTCACTAACCTTCGCATCATATAGGGACCGATGGGACCGTCCTTGGTCGACTGAAGGCACCTGCTCTGATGCTGTTCATCTATAAACTGCCTCAGTTAAGAACGGGGCTAATGCTCCAAGTAGACCTCACATTTTTGCATTTCAGAAGCTGTATAAACATTTCTTTTGCGTGTTAGCCTAACAGTAAACATGCACTGCCAACTCTTATGACCCCAGTAACTGCAAGAAGTGCTGAACTGGACGTCAAACGGTTGACTACCTGTCGTTCTGAGTGTGGACGAAGTCTCGGACACAGAGCAGCGCAGCATCACGACACATCTCTCTGAGGTCACTTCCTGAGAAACCGTCCGTTTCCTTGGCAACGTCAATGAGATTGACTGACTGGTCCACCTGCACAGAGAGGTGATCAGAAACCAATGATACCATCAAGGTGGTGGCGTGAACACAAGCAGTAAAATTTCCAGGTCAGCAACAGTTTTGACTCAGTACTGTAGTAACAATAGTATGAATCTACAAATGCAAATAAGAATTATGGTGGCTCGTGTTTTTTGACAGCGCTAGCACTGTCAAACATAGAAATGATAGGAAGATAGTCATTCAGAATCAGAAAATCATGAAAATGCTGGTCCTTATGTTCGGCAGTGGACTTACGCTCTCGTTCTCCAGGATCAGTCGGAGGATCTGCTCTCTCTGCCTCCCACTCTGCAGGAAAAACAACATGAACAGTGTTTATGATCAGACTCAGTCATTTCACCTGCATGGCATGCTTCTGCTTTAAGTAACACGTACGGGCTGCTTGATGTGGAACCTGGTGGGCATCCTCCTTAGAATAGCAGAGTCCAGGTCCTGAGGTCTGTTAGTGGCTCCCATTATGATCACCTGACAGAGATGCAGGCATTCCATTACTACATCACAGATGTGATCAGATGCTTGTTTTATTGTTGTCATAAGCTCTTTAGGCAGTTTGTATTCAGACTTGTATCAAAATTAATCCTTCCCCAACTTTAGGCATTTTAATGTTCAGAGCTGGTTTTAAGGTATTTTAAGGTATTTTTTTTGTCAGTATATTTTTATGCTGCCATCTCGGCCAGTCTCCCTCACAAAAGAGGTTTCCAGCCTTAGCAGCACATACATCGTTTGGGTAGAAAGGTTAATAATAATTCAACTTATGACCTGCCACAGTTCAACAAAGCCTAATAAAAAAAAAGGGCTTTTATTTCCATCCATCAGGTGCAAAACACCTGGCAAGGATCCAAAGTTTTCACTGGAAGCTGTGTCTGGTTCGTTAAAGCTGTGTTAACCTGCAGTGTGTCGGGCTGGAGAATCTGTGCGCGTTTATACCCAGTATGCACCTGGCATTGGTGGTCTGTGTCCAGTCCGTCCCACAGGCTCATGAACTGGGCTTTCATCATGGCCGTGGCTTCGTGGTCCGAGCTGAAGCGACTCCTGAGGAACGAGTCTGAGGAAACACACCACACATATTTTCAGGCCTGTTTTCTGTTTCACTTTTCAGTTATCATCTGGCATGTGTTTCCAACAGCTAAAAGGTGCAGCCGGTCACGTGTAGCCCCGCCCCCAGACAGCAGGATTGAACGCTGCGGTCAGCAGCCCCACTTTGACTGACAGGTTGAACTGTTCATGTTCAAGTGTGTGTGTGTGTGTGTGTGTGTGTGTGTGTGTGTGTCTGTGTGTGAATACTCCACCTATTTCGTCAATGAAGATCATTGATGGCTGCAGTTTGACAGCCAATGAGAACACGGCAGCGGCCAGTTTCTGGGATTCTCCGTACCATTTGTCCATCAGCGTGCTCGGCTGCAGGTTGATGAAGCGAAACCCCGCCTCCTTGGCCGTCGCCTTGGCAATCAGCGTTTTACCGCAGCCAGGGGGCCCATACAGCAGCACACCTGTTACCATGACGACAGGCAGGGAATTATAGCCTGGATACAGGACTGTCTGCCATGTTCTACTTTCCTTCCTTCCTAATCTCCCCAGTGTGTCCTTTGCCCACTTCTTTCCCTCCTTCTTTCCCTCCTTCCTTATTGGCATTCTTCTTTTCGACTTGTTTCGCACACTATTAAACATTATTTTAAAAGCTGAATTTGTAATGTAGCTCCTTTGGTCACTTCTTCTGTCTCATGTATTGATCATAATGTAACTGTACAAGTTCATGTTCTGGTAATAACCTAAAAGTTATTAAATAACGTGAATGAAGTGATGACCCTGTCTCTGACCTTTAGGGGGCTGCAATAGTCTGGATCCATGGAACAGGTGTCTCTTCTGAACAGGTAAGATAACCGTCTCCTTTAACTCTGTGATCACCTCATCCAGACCTGCGATGTCTCTCCAGGTGATCTACACACAGCCACAGCGTCATCATTTAGATTTAACAGTAGTAGCACTTTAAAGACACAATGCTTTGTGGTTTACACAAGTACAATACATATTTTAGTCCTATTTTTACAATTATACTTTCAATGGACATAAATGACAAATGCATTTTTAAGGGAGGAATTTTAAGTTGTCTGTTCATATTTTCATTTTCTCTTTTGCTGTGTGAAACTTGTTGAACCTGTTTTGAAAAAGAACATAGCTGACTAAATGCTACCTGCATGCTCAGCGGGTCGACCAGGTGGGCTGCGATGCTCATCTCGTATTCAGACAGTTTCACATTTTTAACACCGATCTGACGCATCAACTTCTCTGCCTGAAAGAGAGAGAAACAATGTTCGTCTCCTTTAAACAGTCAGTTTGTACGGAGGCTCTTTTTTTTTTTTTTTTTTTTAACTTAT